>NC_034014.1:9433992-9482184 GCF_000346465.2 Prunus persica
GCACAAAAAATGAAAACTAAAAACTAAAATTGAAATGATTATCAAACTGGCCTTAAGCTTTCAGACTTACTTGACAGCCAATACATGAAGATAAAAATAGATGTACATAGTATAAGATTCTGAATATAGAAGCTTACAAACTAGTCTTGACTGCACCACCAACCCAAGCAGGGATTGTGTCATTAAGTTTATTCTTTGCCAAGGACCTGAGGAGAGAAAGTTGATAATAGAGTACAAACATCAACAAGAGTTCTGTTGTCTTTTGCGTAGCAAAAACAGACGAATATCAGTCACTTACAAGTGAGTTAAATTTAAACCACTCATTGACTCTGGGATTCGTCCGGTTAAATTGTTAAAGCTCAAATCCCTGTTACATAGAGGCATTAACAACTTGGGAACTTAGTTAACTAGTCTGTGACATCAATTGTATCAAAGTACATTCAAAAGCAGGAATTGAACAAATCAATAAAAAACATAAACATAAACCATTAACAACTTGGGACTCGTGAAGGTGGTGAGAGAGAGAGAGAGAGAGAGAGAGAGAGAGAGAGAGAGTCTCACAAGTATTTTAAATTTGATATTTTACCAATGTATTCAGGGATTTCACCGGTGATGGAACAGTTCCTTAATATCCTATAGAAACCATGAGAAGAGGTGAGTGAGTGGATAAAGCTTGTTAAAAGTTTAATTCTGGCCAGTGAACATGAATTAATTCAACTCTTTGCCCTGTACATGTTAAAAGCTTATTAAAAAATGAATAGATGTGTGCGACATGCAATAAAAACGATTTACAGAGTGTCTATATTGCTCAGGTTTGCAAATCGTGGGAATGGGAAACCAGAGTTTGCTACGTCACTGATCATTCTGCAAAATGGACACAAAAAATTCATCACGAAAACAGAGCTGCTGATTTTGCTTTTTTCTTTTTCCTCTTTTCTGAAAAAGTGAGTTAATGAAACAGAAGGGGACGGTGTACTTACAAATACTCAAGACTGGAGTAATTAAAAAGTTCTGCAGGTAGACTCCCTTCAAAATTGTTTCCCAAAATTGACCTGTGAGCAGTGCACAGTGATATGAGTAGAAGCTTAATATGTCGATGTCTCATCTCTTGGTACCGTTTACATCTATTCTCCCAAGGATTTACATAAAACGACTAACTAAAGAAAAACTTACAGATAACGAATTTCATTCCATTTTTTGAAGAAGTCAGCTGGAAAGCGACCAGGCATATAGTTGCCAGATATTGAACTGCATTGGCCAATTAGGCTCTCAAAAATTAATAAATTCACCTTACTGTAGATTGCAGGCATCACTCTGCAGATATTGAACATTAAATAAAGAAAAATCCTGCTGCTCTCACCAAATTTTTTTCCTCAACTGACGTGGCCATGTTTCATTTATTCAAATCTGGGTCCACTATTGACCCCATTTATTTCCAACAAAATACTAAAGATGTGCATCAACATATCATTTGGTAAACAAATTTGGTGACTCTGACATTATTAAATGAGAAACACTTACAACTCGCGCATCTGAGTAAGATTGGCATAATCCGGGAATTCCTCAGTGAGATCATTGGATGCCGCCCAGCTTCCACAACATGAGAACAAAACAATGTAATCCCAGTAGAGATTTAAGTACCAAAATTGTCTCCTCCTTTTCTCATGATATATATATATACACAGTCCCGATCTCTTGGACCACAGGAGTCCAAGAGATTGTGGTCACCCACCGTTGGATATTAATCCAATGGTTGAAATTTTTTTTTTAATATGAGTGCAAGAGTGAGTGAACCGTTGAATTTACATCCAACGATGAGTGACCACAAATTTCTTGGACTCCTGTGGTCCAAGAGATCAGGACTGTATATATATATATGTAACTTTGTTTGAAAGAAGCTTACAAGTATTGGAGATTGCTCAAATTACTAAATGAGGGTGGAAGACGACCAGAGAGTCGATTCTGATCCAAAAATCTCAAAGCAGAGAGAAAAAAAGGGAAGACGAATTCAGATATTTGTTTTCAGTAGAAAGCATTAGCCTTTAGAATATACGTACATAATCTCTCGCTGTATGTGTGATGGAGAGAGACAGAGAGAGAGAGAGAGAGAGAGAGAGAGAGAGAGAGAGAGAGAGTGCTCATAAAGTGCAACAAAGGTGTGAGCAAAGAACTTACAATCTTTGAAGGGTTGTGTTGTTTCCTAATTGGTGGGGAATTGGACCTGACAAGTTATTATAATACAGAGACCTGCAAAATTCACAGATTATAAAGAAGAATTTGAAATGTTATACAAAGGAACCAACTGATCATATCAAGTCAAAGAAAGTCGAAGAATTAAGTGCAATGGTGAAAACAAAAAGTTGCAGAGAGTTTACTTACAATTGTTCGAGAGAACTCAGTGCACCCAAAGATGATGGTATCTGTCCGCTGAGGAAGTTGTGATCCAGAGAGCTTTTTGGCCAGAAAACAATGGAGCTAAGTTATTAGATGTTACCTTGTTAAAGCTCGGAGAGAGGGGTAGAAACAGATTAAAGTTCGAGTTAAGCTGAATTGTAAGAAATACCGAAATTGTCAAACTGTAACACCCCGACTCCAAATTAAACCCTTTATTTAAGTTATTTAAATTATTTAAGGGAAATTACAAATTTATTCTTGAGATAAGGGCATTTTGATCATTTTCTTAACCGGAGAGAGTTTGGGGCGGTGATTAGTATGTTTGGATAGGTCGTACTAAGACGAGTTCGTAAACATGCAGTGGGCTCGAATCGGAGTTGTAACGAGAGAGATATGGTCAAAAGAAACCCAGTGGCACAATCGTAATTATTTCAAAATGGGATTTTTATAAAAATCAGATTTTTTCTCTCTCTCTCTCTCTCTCTCTCTCTCTCTCTCTCTCTCTCTCTCTCTCTTTGAAACTTCGGCCACCGGCCACGGTTGTGGACGGGGCCAGTACCAAAATGACCGGGGCGTCGTCCTCTTCCAGCCCCAGTCGACTCCCACCTCCAGCCGCCGTGGTTTCGCCCAAAAATGGAGAAGAAGCGGCCGGTGTCGTCCGATCTTCGCCGCCATTGATCTCCCTCCTCAAGCCACCGATTCTTAGCATAGCCAATTCAATTCTCGAATTGAAATTCGGCCGGTTTTGGGATCGCGATTCCGGCCACTTTCGGTCAGTTTTTGGGGTAGGTCCAAGAACAAAAGTGGCTCCAAATAGGGTGTTATACTTAGGGTAGGAGTTTGGATGCGTAATCGCTTTGGACACCCAACGCTGCCGGCGAGTGTGGCGGCCCGTGGTCGAGGGTAGTGTAGTTGCACTATGTCTCGATGAGATCCTTAGGTTGTCATGAGTGCGCAGGATTTCGCGGATCTCAATTCGGACGTCGTTTGACTATCGAACGGACGATCGCATATTGTGCGTTATCTGGGTTTGATAGGTTGGGACCGTTGGATGGTCTCGAATATAATATATGTTAATCTAGGTATTTCTAGGGCTATGTAGGAATTCACGGATTGTGAATCGGAGCCCCGGATGTTCCGAATAAATAATTTAAAGTTTATGTTTTATATTAACCGTCAGATCGTGCGATCGTGAGCGATCTGACTGTCCGATCTGAACCAAACTTGCAGGACGAGTGTCCTATACCTTGCAAAACCCATAGGAACTTTCGGATCGGAATTTGGAGGTCGTGGTCCCCGTGGGCCCGTTTGACCAGGGTTAGGGTAGTTTGACCATTGGTTGATCGTGAGTCTCCTGGAGTAATCTCACCTTCCCAGGGGGATTATCAGGTGCTAGACTATTGTTGGGGTCTACACAATATTAGAATTAATTTATATGTTTGTGTAAGGGTATAAAAGAGTCTAGAATGTCAGTTTGAAGTGCTATACGCACTACCTTAGGTACCTCCCCGTATTTTGGTTACACTACAAGTACCACCATGTGAAAGTTAGGTCCTACGTGGCATAGGTTATCCGGCGTGCGGACAGGCCCCATACATGGCATTGGTATCGGCATATGGGGATATTTCGTGATAATATGTTGAGGTCGCACGTGGCATAGGTTATCCGGCGTGTCGACAGACCCCATACGTGGCGTTGGTTGTACCGACGTATGGGGAGATATTGTGATATGATGTTCAGGTCTCGCATGGCGTAGGTTATCCGGCATTGAGACAGATCCCATACGTGGCGTTGGTTGTACCGGCGTATGGGGAGATTATGTGATCTTATGTTGAGGTCGTGCGTGGCGTAGGTTATCTGGCGTGTCGACGGACCCCATACGTGGCGTTGGTTGTACCGGCGTATGGGGAGATATGTGATATAATGTGCAGGTCTCGCGTGGCGTAGGTTATCCGGCGTTGAGAAAGGCCCCATACGTGGCGTTGGTTGTACCGGCGTATGGGTAGATATTGTGATAGTGTGGTATGGTTGCACGTGGCGTAGGTTATCCGGCGTTTTGACAGGCCCCATATGTGGCGTTGGTTGTACCGGCGTATGGGGAGATTATGTGAAATACAGAGAAAAGAAATAAGGTATTGCCTATGTGTGAAATTGAGTTTTATGGAAGAACTACATGCGGCTTGATCCCTCAGTGAGGGTACGTAGGCAGCCTAAGGTTATTAGGTGCAGCTGCGGACATAGATGTGATCGTGTTAGGAGGTTAAAACCTCGTATGTTGAAATTGAAAAAGTTAGATGATGTATGTTGAAATTTATTAGTCATAATTTATATTTTGAATTTATCGTTTGCCTTGCTTAAGGCATGAATTGATTTGCTAGCATACTTGTAGTTGAGAATTATTGGAAGGCCAAAGGCCGTTTATGTGAATTGCATGAAATTATATTGTGCATGCTGCCAGTTGTGGATATTAAATTGTGTTTTATGCAGGTTGAAATTTTGGGAAATGTTCAATTTACAGGGGAGACTCTGCCGAAATTTAAGCAGAAAGTCTCGGTCTTTAGTAAGTGGGCCCGACATTAGGGTGATGTCGGGAATTCCACAGGATTCGCCTCGGGTTTGAAAAATTCGGGGCGGGTCCTTTCACAAACAAAGTAGGGCAAATATTCAGATATGCTCTATGCTCATATTATTATTCTTCTCTAATATGAAGGTATTTATACAAGTACAATGATTTGTTAAACCTAAATAAAATAGGAAATATATCTAAATTACAATAGGAAGTAAATCTCTATTACAATAGGACTAAATAATAATTGGTAAGTAACCAAAATTCTAATGAAATAAGGAACCAAAATCCTAACCAAGTAAGGACTTTCCAACACTCCCCTCAAGTTGGGTAAAGATATTTTGCACTCCCAACTTGACAAGCGAGTCACAGAACACCATACTTGAGAAGCACCAATTGTAGAGAAGGTCTTTTTGTCAACCACGAGTGAAAGAAGTGACAAACTAAAGCAAAGTTCGCAGAGGAAACATAAGAGCAAATCCTAAAAAATATGGCACATAGCAGAACATAGAAACCCTGTGAGCACAACAGTAGATAAGGTAGAACATAGAAACCCTGTGAGCATGGCAGTAGGTAAGGCAGAACATAGAAACCCTGTGAGCACGGCAGCAGATAAGGCAGAACACAGAAACCCTGTGAGCACGACAGCAGATATGGCAGAAACCAAACCCTAAAAAATAGGGTAAGGCAAGGTAAGGCAAAGCATGGTAAAGCCAAACCTTGAAAAAATAAGATAAGGTAAGGCAAAGAAAGTCAAGAGCAAAGGAAAGGTCAACTGGCGTGACCACAACGGAAACACACCAGCAAAGGCATGAGCAACAATACTGGTACCAACAACAGCAATACAAGGCACTGGCACCAGCAAGAGCAACAAGGCAGGAACATAACATGTATCATCAACAGTAATCAACACTGCCCCAGCAAGAGTCATAATAGGTAGGAGCAATAATATTGTCCCCAGCAAGAGACGCAACAAGTATGAGCAACGGTACTGGCACCAGCAAATAGTCAACAACAATAACAATGACAATACTTCCATTATCACAGAGACAACTTCTCTTCACTCCCCCTCTCCCCCTGAAGAGAAGGGGTCGTCGGAACCATAAGAAAAGTGGCACTTAAGAAACATAAGCTCACTGACGCTTAGATGTAGAAGAATCAGCCATGGCAAATAGGTAGCTGAATTTTAGCGGAATAGATGAGCAGTGGTGTCACTCCCCTTCAAATCCAACGATGTATGAGAGTCGAGATTTGGAGAAAGCAACACCGAAAAATAAAGTTGCAGCGCCCAAATAAAGTTGCATCTATCTTCTCATCAAATTCGACACTGTTAAATGGTCAAGATTTGGAAGAAGAGAAATTGAAATAATAGTAAAGAGACTCAAACATGCCAATCTCGTGGCAGAAACAAGTGCAAGAGGGGAAGGTGGTAGCATACGGCTGTCCCATGAAGAAAAAACTTCAAAAAAGGAGAATAGTAAGGGAGGAAACCCAGCAAATCATGAACAGAGACAAAGACAAAGATAAGGTGCTCAAACGGGAATTAGAGCAAAGGACACCGAAAAAAGGAAACCCTTCATGTGTGGAGTAGAAATAGATAGAGTGCCCATCAAAGGGAAGCAATATTATATAATGGAGCTATGAAAGCGAGAGATAATGTAGTGAGAGAACAACAAAATGAAAAAGGTTGGTAAAAGAAAGATGAGAAATAAAGAGGACATGAAAAGAGTTCGGCTGCATAGTAGGGGATACCACATCGGTAGATCAAAGAGGAAGAAAGTAAAGATATTAAAAAGTAAAGCATGGGAAATTGCATGTGACAATTTTTAAAAAGAAACTAGTGGAAGAAAGTGAGGTGCTAGGATTGGAAAAAAAAAAAGAAAAAAAAAGGAGAGAATAATGTTGTGATTGAAGGAAAATAATGACAAAGGAAGGTGTCTATGAGGAAATAGACAGACAGAGAAAGGGATGTATATTGGAAAGAGGCCAAAGGTAGAAAGAAATAAGCATAAGGGTAAAAGGGAAGGAGATAGAAAAATAAATAATAAACACCCAACGGGAAAGGCTAGAGTGACAGAGATGAAGCGATGACGTGGGGAAAGAACACAACAAACACCAGCCATTGGGCATAGACAAACAAAAGAGATAAACTTAAATAAAAGAGAGCTAAATAGAGCAAAGAGAGAACCATAGAAAGGGTGCTCAAAACTGAGAAGCGGAAAGGCAACTCAAGAGAGCAGCCTACAGAGATTGGCAAAACAGTCAAAGGAAAGGCTCTGCGAGCGGTGACGAGGCTCGAGGAGGAAAGCAACGGCTTGGTGAGCCGTGACGAGGCTCATGGAGGAAAGCAACGGCTCGGTGAGCGGTGACGAGGCTCACGGAGTAAAGAGACTTGTTATGAAGCTTTAAAGATAGAGAAGCTGAGACATCAAGAAAGACCATCTGGCATACAAAGATGACAAAATAAAATTTTTGGAATAGTAGCAAAGAAGCATGTGAAGGCTAGGTGCGGTGAAAACACATATGAGAGGATGAACAAAAGATGGTGACTATACAAGCTGAAGACCTATGATGGGTTAGGAATGAGGAGTGCCAACGACTCTCAATTTGGCAGAGGTTATCACAAGTTAGGAACCTGACTCTGATACCATGTCAAACAAAGTAGGGAAAATATTTAGATATGCTCCGAGATATGCTCTTTTTTTTTTTTTTTTTTGGGTGTGCTAAGATACGCTCATATTATTATTCTTCTCCAATATGAAGGTATTTATACAAGTACAAAGATGTGTTAACCCTAAATAAGATAGAAAATATATCTAAATTACAATAGGAAGTAAATCTCTATTACAATAGGACTAAATAATAACTGGTAAGTAACCAAAATTCTAATGAAATAAGGAATCAAAATCCTAACTAAGTAAGGACTCGCCAACAGAAATTAGATATAGATATATACAAATTACAATATAGAATTCAAGATTAGATAGAAAGTCATGTAAGAAAAAAGGAGGAAAAAACCATGTTTAAATTCATTGAAGTTAATTGAACCGATATATTTAAACCTTTGAATTCTTTTCTCTTCTTTTTGGTAAAAAACCTTAAATTCTGTCAATATATTTTCCCTTAAAAACAGAAAAAAGAACGTTTGACTTAACAAGGTACAATGCCAATTCCACACTCCACACCTATTAGAAATTCACAGACAAACAACAATGACCAAAACAAGCATAAGTCTGACTTAACAGTTGATGTTAGTACATTCCTTGATTCGCTTTCTCGAAATCCTAAAGAAAAAAACCCAATAGAGGGGGAGAGGAAGCATCACTGCTCCTCTTCCCTTCTCCCCTCTTCTTTTACTTTTATTTATTTATAATAGGAGTTAGTAAATAAGTCTATTCAATAAGAAACCTTTTGTAATGATTTCTTTTAGATCATATTCAGTTTGAAGTTCTCCACAACTTCTTTTGGGTTAATTCCTTAATCAAATTAATTTTTGAAACTGTCTTTGTATGAATTCTCATCTTCTCTAAATTTAATTCTACCTCGAAATTGAAGGAGTTTGGTTTTTGTCATATTTGTTCAATTGACATAGTTGTTCGCTGTTATTCGTAGTTGGATCGTTGGAAATGTGATTTTTCCAGACCTGTTAGAGCTTTTGCATTGACTTAAAGACTAGACTTTTGACTTAAAGACTAGATGCTTTTTGGTTATTTTGAGTTTATAGGCTTTATTTGAAATTATGCTTCATTGTAGTGATGTGATTTATAGTAGTTGTTGGTGTACAGTACCTGCTTTAATTTGATTAAAAAAAGATTTGGGGAAAATCTCAAATTTAAGGGTTAAATACCCGAAAAGGAGCTGTGAAGTAGTTGGGAAAGAATTTATCCCCACACTCAATTGATGTGAGTTATAATAGTTGTTGGTCTCCCTTGTAACCAAAGCAAAAAAGAAAGAAACCAATATTGGATATATACTTACAGATAAGTAAGATTGCGCAAGTGTCCAATGCGCTCTGATATGCCTTCTGTCAGTTGATTTCTTGAAAGGTCTCTGAATATATGAAAACTTAATTAATATGCATTCATATATATTCAATAAATATGCATATATTTTGAGGTAAGGTCTGGCCCTCAAGTGAATCCTTAAGTCCTTATCTATATTTACGTATATACACTTACAATTCTTTTGAGGGATGACAAATTCCACAAGGTATCAGGTATGGACCCGGTAAGCTGATTGCCGGATAAATCACTGTTTTAGTGAGGCATCATATAATCAATCATTTAGCATATAAGTATACAGAATCAACTAATAAATAAGAAATTAAATTGTATATATTTATTGGCTTGGTTTCCCTTTTTCTGGACAATTAATATATAAGAGCAACTCCACCCCTTAGGGCAAAGTCTAAGGCAAGGGCAAGCAAGGGCTGACACTATTCACGTGAATAGTGTCAGCCTTGCCATTTGTGGTTCCACCCACAAGGGCAAAGTCTAGGGCAAGTCTAGGGCAATTACTATTCATTGTACTTTATTTCCTATTTTTTTATACTTTAAATCATTAATTTTGATAATCTTTTGTAATTAAATTTTCGGATAAGATTTTCGGATGTGAATCTCGGTTGCCACGTGTCTTATTCCAGATAAAATTTTTGGATATTCATTAATAAAAATTATAATCTCAGATTTCCGATAAAATTTTCACCCTCTAAAATTGTGCCACGTGTCCCATGTCAGATAAGATTTTCAGATATTTTTAAAAAATTATAATCTCATATTTCAGATAAGATTTTCACCCTCTAAAATTGTGCCACGTGTCCCATGTCTGATAAGATTTTCAGATATTTTTTTTCAAATAGTGATCTCAGATTTCAGATAAGATTTTCACCCTCTAAAATTGTGCCACGTGTCATCTCTATCTTCTGAATCCCTTTATATAACTACACCATCAACACCACTCCTCTCACACCATCTCTGATATATTCCTTCATTTCTCAGATTTTACAAAACACATTATACTCTCAATGTCAAACTTCAGGAGGGTGTTGGATAGGCAACAGAAAGAATGGGAAGAAATCCGGCTTAGACGTGAGGAAGAAGATCGGGACGCCGATGAAGAAGAGGAAGAAATGCTTGAAGTAGCGGCGGTGTGTATGATGAATCAATCAAGCCAACACCATCGTCGTCGTGCTCCGAATGTGGACAAACGCAGAGAGTCTCGGGGTAAGAATCTCTTGGAGGATTACTTTATCCCAAATTCGTTATATCCTGCTCATAAGTTTCGAGAGAGATATAGAATGCAGCCACATTTGTTCCAAAAAATCATGCATGATATTTGTAATTACGACACATACTTCATTCAAAAGCATGATGCTGTTGGAGTTTTGGGTCTTATCCCGGAGCAAAAACTTACAGCTGCTTTGCGGATGCTTGCTTATGGGGCATCTGCAGAGCAGGTGGATGAGATTGCAAGGATGGGAAAATCTACTATCCTAGAGTGCTTGGTGAGATTCTGTGATGCAGTGGAAAATTTGTACACGAGGGAGTACCTTCGCAAACCCACTCCGAGGGACCTGCAAAGGCTTCTACAAAAAGGCGAGGCTCGAGGTTTCCCAGGAATGATCGGAAGCATCGATTGCATGCATTGGCAGTGGAAGAATTGTCCTACTGCGTGGTAAGGAGAGTATGGGAATCGGAAAGGCCAAAAAAGTATCATTTTGGAGGCCGTAGCTTCATTCGACACTTGGGTTTGGCATGCCTTTTTTGGGGTTGCCGGATCTCAGAATGACCTCAATGTTCTTGGTCAATCCCCGGTGTTCGACGAGGTATTGCGAGGTCATTCTCCTCAGGTCACATACCAAATCAACAATACCGTATACTCTGGTGCGTACTACCTTGCCGACGGAATTTATCCTAGGTGGACGACATTCGTGAAAACAATTCCGAATCCCCAATCCGAGAAGGAAAGAAGCTTTGCTTCCTTTCAAGAAGGTTACAGGAAAGACGTGGAAAGGTGTTTCGGTATCTTGCAAGCTCGTTGGGCAATTCTCAGGGGTGCTGCTCGGATGCTAGACGAGGAGGTGCTGAGGAGTATTATGATGACTTGCATCATCCTCCACAACATGATTGTGGAGGATGAGTATGACTACGATGCTCCAGAGGTGTTTGAACCCGATCCTATGAACACGGCGTTGACAAGAATATATGAAAGGCCGATGGGACCAAATGGACTACCAATGGAGCCCGAACCGTTACTTCAGGATGGTCGATTCAACAACCCCATGATTGATCGTTATCAAGAAATGCAATCTTCATATGTTCACGAAAGACGTCAAGTTGACTTGATCGAGCACTTGTGGCAGATGAAAGGCAATCACAATGGATGAAGGCTAGATTCGTGCTTTGTTTGAAATTATGCTTTGTGTTTGTGTATGGTGTTTTGTGGAATTATTGCGAGGTCTTTTTTATTATTATGCTTTTATGTATGGTTTGTTTTGTGTGTTGTTTGCAATAAATGAAGGTTTGTTTTTAATTAATCTTTGTGAGGAATGCTCAAATGTTTTTAATAAATAGTCCAATTATAGAATGCTTTTTTGACTGAATAAAAAAGAAACAATACAGCAAATTAAAGGATAATACAACAATTATAAAAAATACAACAATTATAAAAAAATACAACAATACAATCTAATGGTTTTCATCATTTAGCCAATCCGTATTGCTAGGTCCGTCGTCATGGAAAAGTTTTCTTCTCATCACATCCCTTCGTTTATGCTTCCAATAGGCCTTTGTTTCAGGAGACATATGGCTCATATCCATGGCCATGATTTTTATCTCTCTCTCATTGTCGTCTTTTTCTTTTGCATGTTGCTTTTCAATTGCAAAGGCTTCCAATCGTGCCTTGTCCGCTTCATCTCTCCTCTCTCTCCAATCTTAGAGAGTTGTTCTTAGCTATTTGCTCGAATATTTGAACACAATCAATGTTCGAAGTGGCCCCTCTCTTGGCCTTTGGCCTTTCTCCCAATAGGTCTCGGCGGACGTGGGAGTGGTGACTCCGTTTCCATTGGGGAGTCCAATGGTGAATCGGTTAATGGCGATTCGTGGAGCGGCGTCTCATGCAACACAACCGGAGGTGCGGTAAGAATAATTTTGAATCTGGAACAATCCTTGACAATTTCCCAACATTGGAAATGCACAAAACTTTTTTTCCCTTGCCCCATGGCACCGAACCACATTTGTGCTTGTATGATCTATCAAAATAAATAATTGGAAGTGCATTAAAAAAATATACAATGCAAGAAATTATAAACTATTTTGAAATGCAAGAATAAAATTGATTATGTAAATAAATATAGACAAATTGAAAATGCAAAAATAAAAAATAAAAATTATGCATGAAATTATAAACATATTTGAAATGCAAGAATAAAATTGATTATGTAAATAAATAAAGCCAATTAGGAAATGCAAAAATAAAATAAACATTGTGCAACAAAAAGAAATAGAATATGCAATAAAAAAAAGTTACATTAAATTGATTAAAATTACAATTAAAAATAGTTTACCTCATCGGAAAGATTCGCACCGCTCCGAATGTTCTCCTTTGCTTTTGTCAAGGCATTTCTCCATTTCCCTAACTCTTTGTTTAGAAGTTTCCATCTACTAGACAAAGCCATTTCGGTCCGAATGGAACCTGATCTTTGACAAAATTCCCCATGAATTTTGCTCCACATATGATGGAACTTCATCTCATTGCCCGTGATAGGGTCATGACTAACATTCACCCAAGACTCGCACAACGCAATATCTTCCTGGGTTGACCACGAGCCTCCGATTTCGACAGAAGATGCCATTTGTTTATTTTCTACAAATGGAAAGTAGTACAAAAATGTGAGTGGATAGTAAAAAATATTGGAAGGAGAAGAGTTTGTATGGAATTGGTGTGGAAAGTAGAAAATATGAGTAGAGAGTAAAAAATATTGGAAGGAGATGAGTTTGTATGGAGAATTGGTGTGGAAAATGAATAATGTGAGTGGAGAGTAGAAAATATTGTATGGAGAAGAAATTGTATGAAGATTTAGTGTTGAAAGTAGATAAAATGGTTAGGTATTTATAGGGAAAAAATACATACTTTTTTTTTTATTTTTTTTAAAAAAAATTCAGAATTTTTTCGGATATTTTAGGATTTTTTTTAAATTTTTTTGGCCAAAAAAATGAGAACCGTAGGATTTCTGGAAAAAAACCAATCGGAGCCACTCGGTGTTGACACGTGGCAAGTTACCGTTGGACACTGAGTTGGATGACGTCAGCGCACAGAAGTGAAATTTTTTTACCGTTGGCGCATGTATTACACGCGCCAACCGTAAAAAAATTTGAATTTACCGTGCGCTGACGTCATCGTGACGTCAGTGCTGACGTCATCCAACTCGGGCTCGAGCCCAGTCTGATTTCGCCCTTGGGCCTGCCCGGGCTCGTGGGACCCGGGCCTTGCCCGGGCTTCTCCTTCCGCGTTGGAGGTCTTCTGGGCTCACTCGGGGGGCCTTTGGCCCTGTTTCATGCAGGCGCTGGCCTTGCTCTAAGGGATCGGTTGAAAGACTTTTTTTTTTTTAAAAAGGAAGATGTAAAATATCTAAGCTCCCGCACCAAAAGAACTGGCAAAGACAAGTTTTCTGAATGTTTAAAAAAAAAAATATTATTATTCAATTCTCCGAACGCCTTTTTTTTTTTTGTAACTTCACTACTACAAAAAGTGAAAAAGACGACCAGAAAACAACGACGGTCTAAGTGAAAACCGTCGTGGTTTATAAAAAGACGACGGTTCTAAAAACACCGTCGTGTAATACAACCTTAGACAACTAAAAAATGGAGTTTCAAATGGCTGTTCAAAAACAACGACGTACATAATTAAACAACCGACGTCTATTTGAAACAGATTTCCGCAGTGTAAAATCAATGCCAACAAAGAACGGCAGAAGTTATGAATCGACCGACGTAGAAAGTAAAGACGACGATTTCAATAAAAACTGCCGTTTTTACTCATAAAATAACACGACGAGGTTTTCGTATAAGACGCCGTATAATTACAAACAAATCCACGGCTTTAAAATACAAAATATCGCCGTATTAAATTAATTTACAACGACGGAAAATATAAATATAACGACGTCATTCTCGTATAGTTCTACGACGTTATCTTTAAATCGTACAATAAAATTTATCGTCGTATTTATTCATTTTATACGTCGTACCTTTAATTTTAACGGTCGTCTTAATAAGAATTTTTGTTAACAATTTATTTCTTTGATTTTCTTATCCTACGTCGGTAGATCTACTTAATGACAAGAATTGAAATAACCACGACGGTTTATATAGAACACCGCCGACATAATCAGATTTGTCTGAGATCCCAAGGGTTACGAAATCTTACCAGATGGAACTCTGTTCCACATCATAATCTTAACAGATGACACAGATTTGCAAATATTGCGTCGTGTTAGTTTACAAATTCTAGAACATTAATTTCCCTCATTTTAAATTTCCTCGGGAAAGAAAAATCTATTTATCACGCTTTGGAATTGAAAACTAAAACTGAAAGAATACGGGAAAAAAAACTCTATTTATAATTTAAAATTAAAATCCACGTCGGTTGTAGTACACTTAACGACGTTTAACAAAATAATCTACGTCGGTAATTATAAATCTACCGCCATCTTAACTTAATATAGACGACGATAAAAGACGACGGTAGAACAGAAAACCGCCGTTGTTTCAGTTTCTTTAACATATCTTTCTGCAGGACTTGTGTAGTTCAAAGCATTGACAATGTCTTCATCATATCTCCCAGAAACTACTGATTCAATTGCTCATGCTTTAGAGGCCATCTGAAGCCATTTCTATTCTTTATCGCATTCTTGAAACTCATCTTCTTCTTCTGAAGCTCTACGGATAAAGGAAGAGGCTATCACAAATCCGACGGATCTTCTTAGGCAAGAAAATCAAGCAGAGGATCAGGCACATCTGATCTTCAGATTTCCCTGAGAAGCGAACTTTCCTTCGACAGCGAGTGGAGGCCAGGCTTGCATCTCTTTTGATGGAAAGCAAGGAGTATTCAGAAGCACTAAGTGTCCTATCAGGCTTGATCAAGGAAGTGAGAAGGCTAGTTGACAAGCTTCTTCTTGTGGACATATATTTGATGCGAGTAAGAGAGGAAGAACTTGGAACCTTAAATGTAAACCGAAAATGAATGAAAGCGACAAATTTATAGAATAAATTTTTAAAACCAACGGCGGTCCTTACAAAACAACCGCCGTTTAAATTGTAAAATCAACGTCGGTATGATAGACGTATATTACAGGAATCCACGTCGGTAAATTAATAAAAACGACGTGTTAAATAATCTACCATGACGCGAGTTATTACTTATGTACTTTAATTTTTGAGTTTACTACGACGGTACCTACAAACTACTGTCGTATTTATTTACCACGTCCGAAGTTAAATGTACCGTCGTATTTTGTAATTTATACGTCGTAGTTATATGTAACCGCCGTATTATTTTTTTGAAATGGTTTTATATGTAAGCAACTTTTCGTCTACTTGACTTACACATTAGTTGTTTTTATATTCTTATTTTATTTAAATCTGTCATCCAAAAAAGAAACTTTACATATTGCAGAATATTAATTTCCTTCGTTTTAAATTTCCTCCGGAAAAAAAACTCTATTTATAACGCACTGTAATTGAAAAATAAACTGAAAGGTCACGGGAAAAAAAATTCTATTCATAATTTAAAAATTAAAATCCACGTCGGTTATATTAAACCTAACGACGTTAAATGAAATGATTCCACGTCGAACGAAAAATATTGCGTCGTGTTAGTTAAAAACGACGTAGTTAAATGTAACCGCCGTATTATTTTTTTGAAATGGTTTTATATGTAAGCAACTTTTCGACTTACACATGCACTGTTTCCAAACCCGATTAAAAATTTCAATCTCCCAGAGAAACCTTTTCGTCTTTTTTCCTTGTCAGAGCATTGTCAGAGTTTCTCATCGTCTTCCTCTCGTCTTCTTCGTCGTCTCTGAACTTAAACATCGATCATCTTCCTCTTGCTTTCATTGCACGCAAAAGGTAAGCTTTCATTTTCACTATTTTGGTTACTGTTTTGCATGCTCATACGTTTTTTGTTTGAAAAATCTTTTGACCTTTTTTCTGGCCAAAATCATTTTACTTCTTTCCAAGTTTGATAAAATATACAGACAAAGAGGGAAAGTTTCCAACTTTGAAGACAACTACATCAACTAAATAAGACGACGGTAGACCACGACGGTTCGTCAGTTGTTCTAGCGTCGTCTGAAAATTGACAAAGTTGTTTTTAAAATAATAGTCTTTTTTTATATGCTTGTTTAATTGCAGGTTTGATTTCTCTGAACAATGGTTTTTGTTTTTCCCTTATTTGATAAAATATAAAGAAAAAGAAACTAGGGTTGGTATCTAATATAGACGACAAAATATCTTATTGTTTTACGTCGTGTGAATGTTAATACCACGACGGTGTATTACTATTGACGTCGTATGAACATAAATACCACGACGTTATATAAATAATAGTTTACCACGACGGTGTATTACTATTGACGTCGTGTGAACATATATACCACGACGTTATATAAATAATGGTTTTAAACATTTATTACGTCTGAGATTATTTCATTGCGTCGTCTAAAATCATATCATACGTCGTATTTTTTTAATACCGTCGTTTGTGTTCTTAATGTTTTCCTGAAATATTTTCACTTGCAGTTTTGTCTGTTAAAATGGTTTCTCAACAACAAACTAAGGATTCTGGCTCCAAGAAGCTTGGAATGGTAGCTCCTCAAGACAAGTCTTCGAAGGAGATGAAGTCTTCGAAGAAGATGAAGTTTGCTTCATCATCTGCTGAGACAGAACAAACCAGCCAGACAACAATCTCTGATGATTCAAAGACTGGTCGAGGTATGAGCACAATGCCTCGTGTTGTGAAGAGAAAGCTTCAGAAACTGAGGCCAATTGTTGAGTACAATAAAAGGGGGAAAGGTGTTGGCCAAGCACATATTGAGATGCAGTCGTATATTGGTGTGTTGGCACGCTCCAGGATCCCACTTGTGGACAAGAAATGGTCCCAAATCCCCAAGGATATAAAGGAGCAGATTTGGGAAGCAGTTGACATGGCTTTTGTCGTAGGCCAAGGGGGCAAGACCTCTGTTTTAGCTTCTGCTTCCAAGAAATGGAAGGATTTCAAGTCTACACTAACGAGGCATTATATCCTTCCATACACCAATGACAGGGAGAAATTAAGCCAACCCCCTGAAACATATAAATTCATAGAGAAAGCACAATGGGATGCCTTTGTAGCTTCAAGGCTATCCAAAGATTTTGAGTCTGTGCATTCTCAACATGCACAGATTAGGGAGAAACTCGAGTACAATCATCGATTGTCTCGAAAAGGATATGTTGGATTGGAGGATCAATTGGAGGAAACCATGCCTGGGGTAGAAATTGATCGATCTACCTTATGGAAGAGAGCTAGACAGGACAAACATGGTAACATCCCTGATCCAAAGGTGGCAGAGAAAGCAAAATTAATTGTAAGCCTACTCACTCTGTTTTAAATTTTTATTAAACTGTGAATTATTCTTATTACGTCGTATGTTATATTTTTCGTCGTGTGAATGATATTACCACGTCGAGAAGTTTTTAAAAACGTCGTTAACGGTCTAAATAGGAATCACTACTCTGTTTTCTTTAATTATAGCATAAGACGTCGGTTGTTTATTCATTTCGTCGTTTTAAATAAATAACCACGTCGGTATAACTACCGTCGTGATAAGTTATAATAACGTCGGTTTATACGTTATTGCGTCGTGTGAAATTATATAATACGTCGTTTGTACATAAATAACCGTCGTGTGTTTTTTTGTTTATCTTTTTTTAGGATGAATTGCAGAAACAAGTCTCGGAAGGCAAAGTCAGAGTAGATGGCAGCAATGATGTGCTGACCATGGCTTTGGGCCCCGAGCATCCAGGCAGACTGAGGGGAGTTGGTGCTGGTGTTTCCCCAAGGCAATATTTCAATTTGCCCAAACCACAGAGGTTGGGCTTTGACGACCGTTTGAAGGACAGTTTAAGAGTTCTCCTTTAAGAAGAGACTAAAAAGATGGAGGCTAAGGCAAGGGAAGAGGCCTTAAGGATGGAGGCTAGGACAAAACAATTTGTAGAGGCTGAGAGGGAGCATTTCCTGAGTCAGCTTTCCCAATTAATTCCCAATTTTGATCCAAGCATGCTTAAACCAAGAATTAGCCAAAGCCCCAAAAATCCAATGTCTGACAAAGCTAGCTGCTCTGGAGGTGATGTGAGATCCCTACATTTGGAGGATGATACTGCCAAAATGGGGAAACATCAGCCAGATGAAGAGAAGGAAGAAGAAAAAAGAGATGAAGAGAAGGAAGAAGAAAAGGAGAAAGAAGATGAAGAAAAGCATGACGACAAGGTATGTTCACATAACTTTGCCTTTTTTATTTGTTTTTCAAAATTTCAGACGTCGATATTTTTATATAATCCGTCGTTTGTTTAAAACTTAGACGGCGGACTTTTTTTAAGACGTAATAAAATATTTAAACGACGGTTTTTGCACCGTCGTTTAAATGGTTTCAGACGACGCTTTATTAATAACACCGTCGTCTTTATTGAATTACCACGACCGTTTTTTCACCATCGTTTAAATCCTTTTAAGACGACGTTTTATTCCTTAAACCGTCGTCTTTATTGAATTACCACGTCATTTTTTTTATTTCTTTAAACAGGTTATTGAAGTTGGTGCTTATTCAAATATGGAGGCGCCATCTTCTTTAAAAACCCTTTGTCGTTTTGTGGAAACGACACTCCTGCCTGAGGATAAGACACTCCAATTTACAATTGATAAGGAGGTGTTTGGTGGTGAGCGCGATACCTTCCTCCTGCCTGAAGATATTACACAATTTGCAGGCATGGAAGAAATTGGAGCTACTGTATTGGCTGTATATATGAGGTTTGTACTTCTAAGATAATAACTCGTTGGTTTATATATTGCGTCGTCTTAACTAACTAACCACGTCGTCTTAACTAACTACCGTCGTGATAAATATATTATAACGTCCTTATCTATTTCAGTACGTCGTGTGAAATATTATAATACGTCGTTTTTTTATACATAACCGTCGTGTTTGTTTTTGCTGACTTGTTTATATTATTTTATGTATTTAGGTACTTACACGATGTTTTGAAACAAGCCAATATGTGCAGCATGGTTGGCTTTATTGACCCTGCTACAGTTAGTGCCAACTCTGGCACAATAACTGAAAGATCACGACTGGTAGCAGCTCGACTTCAGAAGACAGACGGTGAACAGCTTTTCATGATGCCTTACAATCCAGGGTTAGTCTCCTTAGGATTGTGTTTTTATGATTTTCAATAAATGACAGATTATAAACTAACCACGTCGGTGTTTTATTTTATTTAGTCGTTTGAAACTACTAACCACGTCGGTATTTATTTGTCGTCGTGATAAATGTATAATGTCGTCGTTATCTACTTTATTTCGTCGTGTGAAATACTATAATACGTCGTTTTTGTAAATAACCGTCGTTTTTATATTAATTTTGTGCAGCCGTCATTGGATCTTGCTGATTGTAAGAGCAAAGAAGGAGACCGTCTATTTTCTGGATCCTCTGCTAGGTCATCGTGTGGTCGACGAAGAGGCGAAAAACATCGTGAACAGTGCTTTAAAAATATATAATACCCACATAGGCCGAGCAGGACGTAAAAATGTAATTTGGAAAACTCTCTCAGGCACACCAAAGCAACCCAGCAATGTCGAATGCGGGTATTATGTGATGCGCTTCATGAGGGACATCATCATGGATCCTTCCTTGGGGTTTGAGAATAAGGTAAGAAGAAATTACCTTCATACATTTCACGTCGTTTTTTGTATTATCAACGACGGTCATGTAAAATTAACGTCGTTGAATGGATATACTACGTCGGTTATGAAAAATATCGTCGTCTGTGATTGAATTTCTTTTTATTTATAAACCCTAATAGTCATTGTTTATGCAGTATGCCAAGGGAAACCAGGAAGCTTCATACCCCCAAGAAGCCATTGATGAAGTCCGGAATGAATGGGCAGAGTTTGTTTTCCAAATTATTAAACAGGGCAATTATTGAACACTTGATATTTATGTATAATGTACAAATTTTCTCTATAATATGTAATGTAAAAATTTGTTGAGGTTTTCTTAAATTAAAAAAAAAACAAACATACAAATTGCTTAACCGACGTGTAATACTTTTCCAACGACCTAATAAAGTCAAAAACCGTCGTATTTTGTTGTTTCGTGTTTTAAACAAATACGACGTAAAAATATAGTTAGACGACGTTCTTTGAACAATTGAGTCGTTTATGGTTTACAACATCTTCAATTTCTTAAAGGTTCAGGGTATCATCGACGACGTTTATGTAACGACAGCGGTTAAGTCGTTGATATATATATTTTACGTCGTATAGGTAAATAGCCGCCATGGTTTCTCATTTTAACGACGTCATTTTAACGACTTAGTAGTCTATTACAATTTACAACGTCTACAATTTATTAACACCGACGTGGTTTGTTGTTGTGGTAAGAATATTTTATTATTTTTATATCAAAATATTCAAAATAAATTTAAAATAAATCAGAAAATTGAAAAGTCAACTCCTATGAAGTCATTGATATATTTTCTTCCACATAAACCTTGAAAAAATTCATTTTGAATAACAAAAATTTAAAATGACCATCCAAAACAAAATTGTTTTGATGAGTCATAAAATCACTTCTAGTTTTATGGTTTAGGGTTTAGAGATTAGGGTTGTTATTTATTGGGGTTTATTTTTAAAGTATAATTTTTGGGTAGTCTAGGGTATATGTTAGGCTTTAAAACCATAAAACCTTTTATAAACTTAATTTTTTAAATTGTATAATTTAGTTTTATGGGTTTAGGGTATTAATTTTTAACGACGGTGGTTGCGTCGTGGAATACATATTTTACGTCGTACAGAAAAACATACGACATGGTTTACTCTTTAAACGACGTCATTTTAATATGTAAGTCGGTTTATATAATTTACAACGTCTTTAATTTCTTAACACCGACGTGGTTTTTCAGTCGTCGTTATATAAAAAATTCAAAATAAATTTAAAATTAATCCGAAAAATGAAGCTTCAAAATGAACGGCCTTACGTTCTTAATCCGAAAAATGAAGTTTCCGTCGTGGAATATTAAATTTACGTCGGTACGTGTACAACTTTCGCCTTGGTTTTTCTTTCGACGGTTTAAAACGCGCGAACTCTAAAAATTTTCGCGCGACCTCTTATTCTTATACTTCGAACCCTGAAACCTAAAATTTTCAGATTTCGCGCGACATAACATTTCGCTCTCTCACTTCTGCTCTAATTAAAAGTTGCACTCTCCAGGCTCCGTCGAATCTGTGAGCTCGTCCAACCTGTAAGTACAAACCCTATCTTCCCCTTGTAAATTCATTGAATGATATTAGGTTGTTTTGTTAAAGGGTTTTATGTGTATGCTTTGCGATCTGTTAATAATGTGCTTATAGGTATGGGTTCATGGATTTTCTGTTTAATGGGTTCATGACAAGATCAAATAAAGGTGGAATTGGGAATGGATTTAATTTTTTCGTATCTTTTAATCACCCTATGTTATGTTGAATTGGGAATGGATTTATTGTTTTCATGCTTGGTTTCATGTATATGTTGGTTTCTTGCTTGGTTTCATATATATGTTGTGTTCTTAATGGGTTTTGTGTTCTTGAAAATAAACTGAGACACGACGAATTTTAAGGCATATGACGACGATTACACGACGGTGTTTTTAAACTACCGTCGTTGTATTACTTATACACGACGGTTTTTTCATAAACCGTCGTTTGTATTACTTATAATAGACGACGTCTGTTGAAAATCCGTCGTCTATATATGCCAAATACGTCTGTTTTTGTCTAAAACCCGTCGTCTCTGTTGTGTATTACTTGCGATTAGATCATTGTATAATCTGCTATAGTGATGGTCATTGCCTGTATTTTCACTTTATTATAGATAATAGGTTATAGTGTCGGAGATGGATAAGTCATGGATGCACTCGGATAGAAGATCGAAGGCATATGAATTTGGGGTGGAAGCATTTTTGAACTTTGCTGTAGAAAATCTTCTAACTACAACACATATCCGTTGTCCATGTGTTAAATGTGTTAATTTGAAGTTGTTTGGGGTTGGAATTATAAGGGATCACTTATACTTTAATGGAATTGACCAAAGCTATAAGAATTGGACATTTCACGGAGAACCTTGGGAAGCAACTACTAATGCTAGTAGAAATGTTGAAGAAGATGATGGCCATAGTAGGTACAGTTTTGTGTCTGAAGAAATTGATATGGATGATAATGATTTTGGTGATTTTGGTTCGGATCCGTATGAGTTTGCCAATGTGATTGGGGATGGAGATCAACCAGTGTACCCTGGTTGTAGAAAGTACACGAAGTTATCGGCATTAGTGAAGTTGTATAATTTGAAGGCAAAACATGGGATGAGTGATGTCTGTTTTACAGAATTATTGATACTTCAAGGCGATTTGCTTCCAGAAGGAAATACAATACCAACCTCCATGTATGAGGCTAAAAAGACTTTGTGTGCATTGGGGCTGAGTTATGAGAAAATGCACGCATGCCCCAATGATTGCATCTTGTATAGGAAGGAGTATGTGGATTCAACTAATTGTCCTACTTGTGGTATCTCAAGGTGGAAGGAAGGCAAAGATTCAATCTTGAAAGAGGGTGTGCCAGCGAAGGTGGTGTGGTATTTTCCCCCAATTCCAAGGTTTAAAAGGATGTTTCAATCACATGAGACAGCTAAGAGTTTGACTTGGTGGCATGCTGCTAGAAAATCAATTGACGGTCAGATGTCTCATCCGGCGGATTCCCCGTCTTGGAAACTTCTTGATGATAAATGGCCTGAGTTTGGTAATGAGCCGAGAAACTTGAGATTGGCTCTTTCATCTGATGGATTCAATCCCCACAGTTCTCTAAGTAGCAGATATAGTTGTTGGCCGGTTATCTTAGTTACATATAATCTCCCTCCATGGCTGTGCATGAAACGAAAGTTCATGATGTTAACCTTATTGATTTTCGGTCCTAAACAACCCGAAAATGATATAGACGTCTACTTGGAGCCTTTGATTGATGATTTAAAATCCTTGTGGGTTGGGATTAGAGGAGTGTATGATGCACATAATGGAGAATACTTTACACTCAGAGCTGCATTAATGTGGACAATTAATGATTTCCCCGCCTATGGAAACTTATCTGGTTGTGTTGTTAAAGGATATAAAGCTTGTCCAATATGCGGCGATGATACACCTAGTCACAGGTTGAAAAATGGCCACAAAATTTGTTACATTGGGCATAGAAAATGGTTACCAATCAATCATCCATATAGGAGGCAACGTGCAGCTTTTAATGGGAAACCTGAATATGGCATACCTCCCGAGCCATTAACCGGAGAAGAAGTGCTGCATATGGTTGAAAATGGTGACAGAGTTTGTTGGAAGAAGAAATCAATATTCTTTGATCTCGAGTATTGGAAATACCTTCCTGTAAGGCATGCCCTAGATGTTATGCACATTGAGAAGAATGTTTGCGATAGTATCATTGGTACATTGCTGGAGATCCCTGGAAAAAATAAAGATGGGATTGCTGCTCAATTAGATTTATTGAACATGGGGGTCAAAACTGATTTGCAACCCGAGTATGGAGAAAGACGTACTCGTTTGCCTCCTGGGCCTTGGAATTTGTCAAGAGCAGAGAAGAGAGAGGTTTGCAATTCTTTCTATGGTATGAAGGTCCCTGAAGGTTATTCTTCAAATATTAAAAATCTTGAATCTTTACAAGATTCAAGACTTCTTGGCCTTAAATCACATGATTGTCATACCTTAATGCAACAATTGCTCCCTGTGGCAATTCGTTCTGTTTTGGAGAAGCCTGCAAGGTATGCAATAACTCGTTTGTGCTTCTTCTTCAATGCTATATGTGCAAAGACTGTTGATGTTTCCAAGCTAGATAAGTTGGAAGAAGATGTAGTAGTTACTCTGTGTTTGCTTGAGAAGTACTTTCCCCCTTCATTCTTTGATATCATGGTTCATCTAGTAGTACATCTTGTCAGAGAAGTTCGTCTATGTGGGCCAGTATATTTTAGGTGGATGTATCCGTTTGAAAGATATATGAAAGTGCTGAAGGGGTATGTTCAGAATCGTACTCGTCCCGAAGGTTGCATTGCTGAGCGGTATATAGCTGAAGAAGCGGTAGAGTGTTGTACTCAGCATTTATCTGATGCTAGTACAGTTGGAGTGCCTTCAAGCCAAAAGATGGGACTTTCAAAGCCATTATCAGGTTGCACAGTGAGCGTAGTTGATCAGGACCTGTTGAATCAAGCACATCTATATGTCTTGGAGAATACGGAGGAAGTCCTACCTTATATCGAGTACGTATGAGCTTTATTCTTTAAGTTTCCATTTTAAATTATTTCTTATGTTTATCTTCTATATTTAGGACCGTAATGCTTGAATTTTTCGTGTCATGTAGGCAACATATGATTCACATCAAGACTGCTTATCCAAAATTTAGAAAGAGAACAAAGTGGCTGCAGGATAAGCACAATAGCACTTTCATTCAATGGCTACGCTTCAAGGTATATATTGTTGAATAAATATTTCTCTTTTAATTTTCTTCTTATTTATATGTTAGATTGAATTAAGATATGATTAATTTGCAAGTTCAAAGTGAACTTGAGGAAGACAATCATGGCGTATCAGAAAATTTAAGGTGGCTAGCAGCTGGTCCAAACATGTCAGTGCCATTATATAGGAGCTATCTTATTAAAGGTATTAAATTCAATATCAAGGCACAAGATGATGTGCGGACAACTCAAAATAGTGGAGTTTATTTACTTGCACATACCATGCAAGTTGCTAGTGCCAAGGATAAAAACCCAATTCTCTCAAATATGGGTTTCTATGGTGTCATTCAAGAAATTTGGGACCTTGACTACCAAAAGTTTACAATCCCAGTCTTTAGGTGTGATTGGATAGATAGTTCTGGTCTTGTAGTCGACGAACTTGGATTTACCCTTGTAGATTTGAGTAAAATTGGACATAGGAATGACCAATTTGTTTTGGCTTCTCAAGTCAAACAAATATTTTTTGTTGACGACCCGATGCATCGTGGTTGGTCGGTAGTGTTATCAATGCCTAATAGAGAATATAATGATGTTATTGGTGATGAAGTCTTAGGTGATGTGATAATTGAGTGTGAGCCATTTACTAGAGGGATGCCAAATGTTGACACATTTGATGAACTGGTGGGTGAGTTAGGCGGTCAAAATATTCGAGATGGGTGTGAAGATATATGGATTGAATGATGCTTATGTAATTGGCAGTGTATGACATTAATTTTGTAATATATTGTAATGTGATTTCTTCACTTTCTACGTTCAAATAAAACACGACGTTATTGTGAACCAGTTATTCAGCATATTTACCGACGTCTTAAAGCAACGTAACAATGAAGAACCACGACGCAATTGTGAAGCAATTATTCAGGATATCACGTCGGGGAAGGATTAAGAACCGCCATGTAATTCAAAATAACACGACTCCAATCCCATAATACCGACGTCTAAAAAACGAGATATATAATCTGAACGTTAAAAAATACGACGTCATCATACATTTTCCACGTCGCAAGTTCTTTTATAAACGAAGAGGAACGAAATGAATTCCGACGGAAATTCATTATAACCGCCGTCTAATAACAATTAAACGACGTTATTTGTAATACGGCTCTCATCATAATCAACGCCGTCTATATGTTCTGTAATACGGCTCTCATTTATTTAAAACCGACGTTGTTTAGAAGTTCAACGTCGTCTATATTATTAAGTGCGTCGTGAGTAATGATGATAGATATAAATACAACGTCGACTATATAAATGACACCGACGTTGTTTCGCATTTCCACGTCAACTGTATAAATACATACGTCGTAAATAATGACACTGACAACTATTTCCACGTCATCTTTTTTAGAAAAATCGAAGTGGAAAATTTATTTCACGACGGTTGTTTGTAAATAAGAGACGTAGTATATTTCAATAACGTCGTCTTCTCATGTATTTAAAGACGTCATATTTTTTCTTGTCGTGTAAATTATATTTAACGGCGTAAAATTTTAGTTGTCGTCGTTGTATGTATATCTTGCGGCCTTGTTCTTTTAACATGTGTCATATTTTTCCTTTTTAACGACGGTGATTTGTTTGAGTTGGTCGTCTATTCTCATCCTCGACTATTTTCTAGAACTTTAGCAGACTAAACACGTCTGTTTTTATTGTTTTCCGACGTTGTTTTATTTAACAACGTCTAATATTTATCGTCGTTGTTTGTTTATGAAAATATGACGTATAAATTTTGTAATACGACTCTCATATATTTGTAACCGACGTTGTTTCGTTTTTCAACGTCTACTCAATAAATACATACGTCGTAAATAATGACACTGACAACTATTTCCACGTCATCTTTTATCGAAAAATCGAAGTGGAAAATTAATTTTACGACGGCTGTTTTTATATATGCGACGTAGTAGGTATCAATAACGTCGTCTTCTAATGTATTTAAAGACGTCAAATTTTTTATTGTCATGAAAATGATATTTAACGGCGTCGTTTTTTTATTTCCGTCGTTGTATGTCTATCTTGCGGCCTTGTTCTCTTAATATGTGTCATATTTTTCCTTTTTAACGACGGTTTTTTTAGAGAGTTGGTCGTCTATTCTCTTCCTCGACTGCTTTTTTAGATCTTTTTGCAGTACAAAGACGTCGTTTTGTATTTGTTGATGACGTTGTATATTTTAACAACGATGGTGATTTAGCGTCGTGGTATATGAGGGAAAAGATGACGGTGGATTCCACGACCATTGAAAAATCGAATACACGACGGTGATTTACCGTCGTCTTTTTGCTTTTTTGTAGTAGTGCTTGTTGGAATAATGATATGAAATAATTACAGCTTCTCCAAATGCTTAAGCTCCTCCACTTCTTAATATGAAAAAGTGTGAATTTACCATATTATCCTCATTTAATTAATAATTTTAATTCTTAATATTTGCATTAATCAAGGGCATTTTCTGATATTTTGAATGTTTCACTATTCTCTGCATTTTGCTTTATATATATAGACATAGATTTTAACTGTTGGAATAACGATAGGAAATAATTACAGCGTCTCCAAATGCGTAAGTTTCTCCACTTCTTTTGGTATAGAACCAGTTAAAGCAGCGTTGGTCAAGGAACTGCAAGACAAATCATTTGAGAAAAATTATTGTTAGAATTAAAAGTTAGACAAATGACATTTTTAAAAGAGCCCGAACGAGTGATATATATATATATATATATATATATATTGTATTAATTTTATTGTGACTTACAACTCCTTGACATGGCAATATCTGTTTTTGTCATGTACACAGTCCTCTGTGCACTTGATCTTCAAATTGTTAGTATCTGAGTCTGGATAATGGCAACTTGAGCCATTCAAGTATAATGGCCTGTTATACTGTGACTTATTTACCATCAAATTGAGGACGTCTTCTGTGAGGGAGGGAGAGAGAGAGAGAGAGAGTTATTGAATGTTAATATCTCAAACTCGAGCTGTAGCATCAAGGATTGTGAAATAAACCAAAACTAAAATGAGTCCACGTGCATTTATTTTTTATTAGCAACATAAGAGTCCATTTGGTAACTTTTTAGCAATACATTTTCGAAAAATGAAAACGAGA
Source organism: Prunus persica (assembly GCF_000346465.2). Lineage (NCBI taxonomy): Eukaryota > Viridiplantae > Streptophyta > Magnoliopsida > Rosales > Rosaceae > Prunus > Prunus persica. Next base: position 9,461,902 of record NC_034014.1, read on the forward strand.
AACGAATTTGCATTTTCAAGATATGAGAATGCTTCTAGTAACTTAGTTATTAGAAAATATATTCAAAAAACAAAAATAATGGAAATGTGTCTAGTACTTCAATATGAGAATAGCATAAACAACAATGAATATGTCATATCTTTCAATTTTTGAACAAGTCACATCTTTCAATTTTTTTGTTGAATTTGGGCTGAATACTCGAGCATATTTTTTGTTCTTAATTAGCTCTCATAACAAAATATTTATTAATTCAAAATGAGAGAAATGTGAATAAAAAGAGAGAGGGATGAGAAACAAAACAGTCGTATACCTTCGTTAGAATCCAACAAAGTAATTGTATCGGAAGATCCATCCCTAAAAACAAACTGCCAAAGGAGGAAACTCAGGAGCATATACTTAACAAGAAGTCTTGGACGGGTTTCAACCATTGTGCTTTGCTTTCAGATTCTAGTTTACATCGACAATATGTACATTAAGCCCTCTTCCCCTTTTTATAATGCATCAGGCTTATAAGAAAAAATACTGATCCAATAAATAAAATCATTAATTAAGTGGGAGCCGCACTTGCCGTCAATTGCACAAGCCATCACTTTTAAGATGGTCTCAATTGATCTTAACCACTTAAATTATAAATCCTTTGCACTTTGATTTTTGTCATGTATAATTTGCATGAAATAATTGAATGCATGACGCACGCGGTCCTCAGATTTGTGGTGGCAAAATGAATTAGGAAATATAGCCAGCCACAGACAAAATAACAAAGGATTTACTTTGGAAGAAATGAGAAACATGAATACGAACAAACAAACGAACTTTTTGAGGGCAAAGGTTCAATATAGCATAGGAGAAGAGACTGCTATACTTTACAAAATGCAACATTTCTGGGTCTTGACAACTCCGAGCTTCAGATTTGTGGTTGTGGTTGTGGTCCTCAGATTTGTGATGGCAAACTATTGGATAGGGTGTGATGGCAAACTATTGGATAGGGGGCGGTCCTCAGATTTGTGGTGGCAAACTATTGTGGGGGGGATGCATTTCTCGCATGTTAGAATAGTTGTCTCTATGTAAAAGCCTTTTTTTTTTAATAGTAAATTTGGGTTTCCCCTTTAAATTCATTTTTCCTTACCTACAGTCCATCCTTTTATTTTTCTCTAAATTAAACCTAACTTTTATAAGTAAAACTCAGTGACTAGGATCCACCTAAGCAAGTTACTTAATCAAGCTTAACATATTAAATGTTATATTTTTTCAATTCCTAAATTACCCTAATTGCATCTTAACGTTTTTTTTCCAACAAATTGTTTGCTATTCAATGTCATAATGGTGTTTCAATTTTGCATAAGTTTTGTGGGTCAGTTTTATTTATTTATTTTATATATAATTAAAACTTGGTGTGTAATTAGTGTTGTATGTTTTTGAAATTGATTGGTTCTAATATACCTATTATGTTTTTGTTTTTGTTTTTTGTTTATAACTATTATTGGTTATATTTTGTAAACGAAATATATAATTAAAACTTGTTCTGTTTTTCCAAATCCGACAACCTGATCATATTTTGTTTGAATTTCATATTAATTGGTTAGTTATTTCCTTTTATTTATGTCAAAATTTCAAATTTAATAATTGTTATGGATTTGAAATTAATTTGTTTTAGAAACATTAATTTACCTACAAAAAAAAATATGGCTAATCCATCTTTAATCACTCTGTACATTATTATAGTGGACACTAGTGAGAAGTTTGAATTGGTCATATTTATCAATAAGCATATATGGTATAGCAGATGCACTGTCTGATTACAGTTTCTTTTACACCATGTTAGAGGGTTTGAATGAGAGAATAGGAGTTGTGATGATGAGGGACGGTGGTACCAAAACTAGAACAACTAGTACCTGCAGTTTCATGGAATTCTACGAGAATATCATGGGGACTAGTGTGCTACCAGATCCACCAGATCAACAACAATCAATGTTGCTTGTTGATCAAGTTCCTCATCACCAACAAGAAGATTATTGCACCACAAATTCGGATGGTTTCTATTTGGAAGATCTTCATATTGCTGCTGCTGCACCAACTCTGAGCAACATTGATGATTATGTGAGTTGGCTATTGGATGATCATAATGATATTGGGTTGATGGAAGATTATATCCAATTTGGTGATAGAGACTTGGCCCCTCAACCTCTTGAATCACAAGAGCAGCAGATGCCTTTGTTGCAGCCAGCTCAGATGGATACTAATAATTCTGATCATCTTATTTGGCTGTTGGGTGGTGGTGATATTGGTTTGATGGAAGATTATATCCAATTTTGTGATAGCGACTTGGCCTCTCCTCTAGACCCACAGCAGCAGCAGCAGCCTTCTTCATTGCAGCTATCTCAGACTACTTACTAGTTGGCTTCAGAATAATCAGAATTCAAGAAATCTTGTTTTTCTCATATATTTTTAGTGTTTATTCATTAGTTTCAATGTTTATCAAGTTGAAACTCAAGAGTTTTTGTATTCTCTGCACTATGTGGACAACTAATGAGAGAGAAATTGTTACCATTACATTGTTGGAAACTTGGATAAGTGGTGTCTCTTGTTTTTGTTTACAGTTTACTTGCAGCTTTTTTACTTTAATTTTTATTTGGGTTTGAAGCTGACTATTCCATTTTCTTAGTCCCAATAAAGAAAAAAGTATCCCATTTTTTTTGGTTCAAAATAAATTACCTTAAGGGTTAATCACTGATCTTTTGAAAATAATATCATATTATGAAACACGTGTTCTGTTTAGCTCAGAGAGAAGGGGGTAACAACATCACATTACTGATCACCCAATCAATTCTATTGAAAACATATTTATGCATTAACAACCAAACACAAAATATTACAACTAATCTACTTCATGCTGCCAATATCTACTCAAACAATATGGGTTGCCGATATCTAGTAGGGTTATACAAGGAAATAAGATAAAATTCTAATTACACAATATCTGTATAAAAGGGAAAGAAATAGAGTCCTAATAGACTAGGAAATAAATCTCTTAATTAAGCTAGAATCTTGCTAACACTCTCCCTCAAGTTGGAGCAAATATGTCACGCATGCCCAACTTGTCAAGCGAGTGTAGACATAGCTTTCGTAAGTACATCTGCCAGTTGATACTCGGATGATATAAACGAAAAGGAAACAATCTCAGTATATATCCACCTTCTCTTTAATAAAATGTCGATCAGCCTCCACTTGCTTTGTACGATCATGTTGCACAGGGTTATAAGTAATCGCAATTGCAACTTTGTTATCACAATACAAATTCATGGGTTTCTGAGGCGCAAACCCAAGATCTCTTAACAGTCTCCTCAACCACAGGAACTCGCACACACCTTGAGCCATCCCACGATACTCGGCTTCAGCAGGAGACCGAAACACCACTTTTTGCTTTTTACTCCTCCAAGTAATAAGATTACCACCAACAAATGTGAAATACCCAGACGTAAAACGTCTATCAATGATTGAACCAGTCCAATCAGAATCAGTATACCCTTCCACATCTTTATGACCATACTTGGAAAACATTATCCCCTATCAAAATATGTATCACAGCACCCATATGATCTTCACTAGGAGAATGTATAAATTGACTAACTACACTCACTGCATATGCAATATCAGGACGTGTATGAGCTAAATAAATCAATTTCCCCACAAGTCGTTCATAATGCTCTTTATCAGTAGGGACTTGATCGGGATACAACCCCAACTTATGATTCTGTTCACTAGGTGTATCAATTGGTTTACAATCCAACATTCCAGTTTCTGCAAGTAAATCCAAAACATACTTTCTTTGGGATAGAAAGCTACTATGTTTAGATCTGGCAACTTCAAGTCTAAGAAAGTACTTCAAATCACCTAATGATTTCATCTCAAACTCGGAAGCCAGATATTTCTGAAGATTTTGCATTTCTGCCTGATCATCTCCAGTTACACTTATATCATCAACATAAATAATTGAAACTGACATTTTACCTTTATGACGCTTTAGAAACAAATTATGATCTGAGTTACTCTGCACATACCCAAATTTCTTCATAGATGTTGCAAATCTTCCAAACCACGCTCTTGGAGACTGCTTCAACCCTTACAAGGACTTCCACAACTTACACACAATACCCTCCTTAGAGGTCACAGGAATACCAGAAGGGAGATTCAAATATATTTATTCATTGAGGTCACCATGTAGGAATGCATTCTTTACATCAAACTATAACCAGGGCCAGTCACGATTAGCAGCCAGGGACAAGAGCACATGCACAGTATTGAGCTTTGCTACTAGAGTAAAAGTCTACAAATAATCCACTCCATATGTCTGAGTATAACCCTTTGCTACCAATCTAGCCAACGGTCAATAGAACCATTAGCTTTATGCTTCAAAGTAAACATCCATCTGCACCCAACAACTTTCTTCCCTCTTGGTAAGGGGATTAAATCCCAAATTTCATTCTTATTCAAAGCTTTCATTTCAACATTCATAGCATCTACCCATTTTGAGTCAGAAACAGCATCATGCAGCTTAGTTGGCACACATACACTAGATAATTGACACAAATATGATGCATATGACTTCTACAAATTAGCACTATAATTCTTTTTTCTCGTTTTACAATACCCATCTTGAATTACATACATGACAAAAGGGCAGAACCAGAAATAATTTTTTAAAAGTTTGGTGGGGTCGGTAGGCTAATTTTTGTTAAGTGGAGTGGATGGAGTTATATCTTTAGGATAGAGTGAGCTAATTTTGTTAGGACGATGTGTGAGCTTTCTAAAAATTAGCACTATAATTCTTTATTTTCAAAATCTTAGACCTTAGCTTCAGCCCTTGGTGGTAATCACTGGTCAGGTAAAGCCTGTCCAGCTGCAATGTAGCTCAACATTTATCTAATGTGTCTTAAAGTTTATATAAGGAGTCTAAGAAATCTTGCAAGTTGGTAAGGTTATTGTCAAAAGATTAAACTTTACAAGACGTACGCATGGCCATTGGCCTGCCTCTAAAAGGGGATTAATTTCCTATTCCACTTTGCCCTGGATATGTGCATCAGCTGAAGGTTTCTTTCGGGAAGAATCCCCGTGAGGGGTATGGTGCTGACACTACTATAAAAAGTGAAAAAGACGACCAGAAAAAAAAGACGGTTTAACGGAAAACCGTCGTTGTATTTGAAAAGGCGACGGTGTTATAAAACCGCCGTGTATGATTAACTTAAACACCTAAAAAATGGAGATTCCAATGGGTGTTTTTAAAAAATGACGCACCAAATTAAAAAAGCGACGTCTTATGCAAAAGGTTTTCTTCAGACGTAAACTCTGAGCCCACAAACAATGGCAGAAGGTATGAATCCACCGACGTAGAAAGTAAAGACAACGGTGTACAACAACAGCCGCCGTTTTTACTCCGTAATAAATACGACCAAGTTTTCGTATTCGGCGCCGTATAATTTCAAAAAAATCCACGTCGGTATATTACAAAATACCGCCATATTAAATAAATGTACAACGACGGTAAAGATAAATTTATCGACTTATTTTTTGTAGCATACTATGACGGTATCTATAACTCTAACCACTTTGGTTTGTTCAACTAACGCCGTATAATAAAATTTACCACGTCGTGAAGTTAAAATTACCGTCGTATTTATTCACTTTATACGTCTAACCTTATATCTAAACCGTTGTCTTAATATTAATTTTTTTTTTACTATTTATTTCTTGGATTTTGGTATCCTACAACGGTAGATCAACTTAATGACAAGAATTGAGAATAACCACGATGGTTTATATAGAAAACCGCCGACAGAATCAGATTTTTCTGAGATCCCAAGAGATACGAAATCTCACTAGATGGAACTTTGTTCCTCATCATAATCGAACCATCAACCTGAGAGAAAGACAATATTTTATACGTTGATGATTTGTGTGTCTGTGTCTTTGAGATACACAAAGGCACATACACATCAACATCCAAAAATTTGCCTATAAAATTTGAGACAGTACCACATATTTGCATTCAGAGAGGCAATTTTTTGGAAGTTGATGATGTGTGTGTATTTGTGTCTTTCAGATACACAAACGCACACACACATCAACATCCAAACAATTGCCTCTAAAATTTGACGACGGCAGCCACAGATTTACATTCAAAGAGACAATTTTTTGGAAGTTGATGATGTGTGTGTGTTTGTGTCTTTCAGATAGCACGGTTGTTCATAATAACCGACGTGGTGTGTTAATAAATACGAATTTGAAAGAGAAAAACCGTAATCTGATTTGAAACGAACGTGGGAGAGAGAAAACTGGGCGGTTTTTTTATTTATGAACTTATAATACGACGACGGTTTTATTTAATTACCGTCATTTTAAGTTAATGACCATGACGTATTAGCACGTCCACGTTTCTATAGATTAGCACGACGGTTTTGTTTTTTTGCCATCGTCTGAACTTTCATTTTATGTCTGGATTTTACCTAACCGTCGTTATTTTTCTTGCAGTTTGTATTTGTCTCTAAACATGATTTCAAAATCTCAAAGTAAGGAGGCTCAAGCGTCAAAAGGTCAAGGTAAGTACATTGCAGTTTCAAAGGCACAAATGGGTGAATCCAAATATGTTCCAAGCAATCCCGCAAAGAAGATGAGATTTAAAATACCGACGTTGTAGTGAAAACACAACGACAGTATATTATAACAGACGTTTGAAATCATTTACAACGTCAGTATTTTCTTGAAACCGTCGTCTTAATTGAAATACCACGTCGTTTGTGTTTTTCATTTTAGGATGTTTTAATTTTTTCTGTTCAACTTTCATTTAAAAACAACTTTGGTTATACGTTGTTTTTCGTCCTAACCGACGTTAGAATGATACACAACGATAGTTCTTATTTTCTGACGTTTGAAATAAAATATGACGTCATTTGTTTTACAAAACCGTTGTCTTCACTTATTTACCACGACTGTTAATATTTTTTATGCTGGTTTTTAGTTTTGTCATTAACACTTTTTGTTTTCTTGAAACAGTTCAATTAAAATGTATAACTCTCACACAGGCAAGCAATCATCACGTAAATCACCCATATGGAAAAACCCACAAGGCACTCTTAGACAACCAACAAATGTAGAGTGTGGCTATTACGTGATGTGCTTCATGAGAGATATAATTCATGATCCAGGCCTAGCATTTGAGAAGAAGGTAAAATTTAAGATATAATTTCTTTATTTTAATACCAAGACGTTTTCTTTCATAACCATCATTTTAATATTTATAACACGTCGGTTTTTGTTCTTTATTTGCAGTTTGACAAGAAAAAGGAACCAGTTGTGTACACTCAAGAACATATTGACGAAGTCAGGCTGGAATTGGCAGAATTCGGGAACAAGCAATTACAGAACAATAAGTGATATAATTTATTTTGAAAATGTTTAAGTTTATTTTAATTTTTTGATAATGTATATAAACATATTTTTGGTAATTAATTGAACATTCAAAAAAATCAAATGAAATATATTTTTGTTTCTAGTTGTTTTTTTTTTGTTTTGTTTGTTTTTTTAGTATAAGATATTTTTGTCGTTAAATGAAATAAAATGAAAATAACTCATTAAAATTTAAATTAATTCCCAAAAACCGACGTCTCATTCTTATTTACATGTCTCATATCTATACACAACCGCCGTCTTATTATAGTGGGAAAGAAAACATCGACGACATTTCTAAAAAACGTCATATAAGGTTGCTATACACGACGGTTAATATATAAGACTGAAATCTACGAAAAATTTTGTATAGATATACTACATCCGTGTGTACAACAAAGAGGATGTGTTAAAGACATACAACGTCCGTTACAGGTTAAAATGTGATGTTGTATATCTAAACGACGTCATCATCAACATAATAATCGACTGTGTAAATTCTGCTGAAAGGACCCGCCCCGAATTTTCTCAATACTCGAGGCGAACCTTTTGGAATTCCTGACATAACCTCGATGTCAGACCCAATTACTAAAGACCGAGACTTCCTGCCGAAATTTCGGCAGAGTCTCCCCTATAATTTGGACATTTCCCAAAATTACAACCTGCATGAAAACACATTTAATATTCCCAACTGGCAGCATGCACAATATAATTTCATGCAATTCACACAATTGGCCTTCGGCCTTCCAATAATTCTCTAACCAACTACCAAACAATTCAAATACCAATTATGACTAACATTTAGTCCGCGGCTGCACCTAATAACCTTAGGCTGCCTACGTACCCTCCTTGAGGGATCAAGCCACACGTAGTTCTTCCCTAAAACCCAGTTCCACACTTGGGCGATACCTTATTTCATTTCTTTGTATTTCATATAATCTCCCCATACGCCGGTACAACCAACGCCACGTATGGGGCCTGTCAACACGACGGATAACCTACGCCACGTGTGACCATGCCATACTATCACATATCTCCCCATACGCCGGTACAACCAACGCCACGTATGAGGCCTGTCCCAACGCCGGATAACCTACGCCACGTGGGACCTCAACATCATATCACAAATCTCCCAATACGCCGGTACAACCAACGCCACGTATGGGGTCTGTCGACACGCCGGATAACCTACGCCACGTGCGACCTCAACACAATATCACAATAGCTCCCCATACGCCGGTACAACCAACGCCACGTATGGGGTCTGTCCCAACGCCGGATAACCTACGCCACGTGGGACCTAATTTTGACTTGGTGGTGCTTGTAGTGAATCCAAAGTCCGGGAAGGTACCTAAAGTAGTGCGTATAGCACTCCAAACTGACATTCTAGACTCTGTTGTACCCTTGTAGAACCATATATAATTATAATTATATATGTTAATTCTATTATTGTATAACCCTCCACAATAGTTTAGCACCCGATAATCTCCCTTGGAAAGGTGAGATAACTCCGGGAGACTCACGGTCAACCAAGGGTCAAACTACTCTAACCCTGGTCAAATGGACCTGCGGAACCCACGACCTCCAATTTTCGATCCGAAAGTCTCTATGGGTTCTACCAGGTATAGGACACTTGTCCTGCTAGTTTGGTTCAGATCAGACGGTTGGATTTCTCACGATCGCATGATCTGACGGTTAATATAAAATATAAACTTTAAATTATTATTCGGAACATCCGGGGCTCCGATTCACGATCCGTGAATTCCTACACGATCCTAGAAATACCTAGATTAACATATATTAAATTTGGGACCATCCAACGGTCCCAACCTATCGAACCCGGATAACGCACAATATGCGATTATCCGTTCGATAGTCAAACGACGTCCGAATTGAGATCCGCGAAATCCTACGCACTCGTGACAACCTAAGGATCTCATCGGAACACATCGCTACTTTTCTACAGTGCCCACGCGCTGCCGTACGCGCCGGCAGCGCGTGGGTGCCCAAAGGGATAACGCTTCGCCGGAAAATCTCAAAACCACGGCTCCAAACTCCTACCCTAGGTATAACACCCTATTTGGAGCCACTTTTGTTCTTGGACCTACCTCAAAAAGTGGCCGAAAATGGCCGATCACGGCGGCCGATTTTCAATTTGAAAATCGAGTTGTCTACGCTAAGAATCGATCTAATCCTACCCAACAGGCAGCTAGAGCATGAAAAATAGGTGAGAAACCATACCTTGCTAGTCGGATTTGGTGGCCGGAGGAGGGAGATCGACGGCGGCGAAGATCGGACGACGCCGGCCGCTACTCCTCCATTTTCCGGCGAAACCGCGGCGGCTAGAGACGGGAGACGGCTGGGGCTGGAAGAGGACGACGCCCCGGTCATTTTGGTACCGCCCCCGTCCACAGCCATGGCCGGTGGCCGGAGTTGCGAGGAGAGAGAGAGGGAGAGCTGACGGGAGAGAGGGAGAGGTCGCGGGAGAGAGAGAGAGAGAGAGAGAGAGAGAAAAATCAGATTTTATAAAAAAATCTCATTTTGAAATATTTACGATTATGCCACTGGGCTTCTTTTGACCATATCTCTCTCGTTACAACTCCGATTCGAGTCCACTACGTGTCTATGAACTCGTCTTAGTACGACCTATCCAAAAATACAAATCACGGTCCCAAACTCTCTCCGGTTAAAAATATGACTAAAATACCCTTAAATAATTAAATAATTAAATAAGGGTAAAATTTGGGGAAATTTGAGGTTGGGGTGTTACATCTGCCCACGTCGGTTATTCAGAAAAGATGGACGTTGTAACTTACTAACCATGGCGGTAGTACATTGCAACGTCTAATGTGCTCTAGGACGACGTCATGTGTTATTTAATGTCGTTGTAAACGGATGCAACGTCGGTTATGTACATTTGTCATTTAATTTTTGTATGACTTTTATATTTTATTTCTAACATTCATAATAATTTCAAAACAAATTCCATAAAATAAACTGACAACTACCATGCACTCATTAGTAATTAAATACAATTAAAAATATTTAAATTATTTAAAACTGAAATCTATGAAAAAATTTGTATAGATATACTACGTCCGTTAGTACAACAGAGAGGACGTGTTAAAGACATACAACGTCCGTTACAGGTTAAAATGTGACGTTGTATATCTAAACAACGTCGTCATCAACATAATAATCGACGGTGTAAATTCTACCCACGTCGGTTATTCAGAAAAAGTGGACGTTGTAACTTACTAACCACGGCTATGAGTACATTGTGACGGCTAATGTTTTCTAGGATGACGTCATGTGTTATTTAACGTCATTGTAAACGGATGCAACGTCGGTTATGTACATTTTTCATTTAATTTTTGTATGACTTTTACATTTTATTCCTAATATTAATAATAATTTCAAAACAAATTCCATAAAATAAACTGACAATTACCATGCACTCATTGAAAGATTGTATCTCCCCTAGATCTTTAAAAAATTTAATTTTAAAAATATTTTTAATTGTATTTAATTACTAATATTCATAATATATTTTTAAAAAATCTGAAAAATAAACCGACAAATTCTATGCACTCATTGAGACAATTATCTCCCCCCTACATGGCTGAAAATTTTAATTTTAGATTTCAAAATTAGAAGTGATAACAAAAGTCAAAAACATTTAGAGACAAAGCACAATAGTCATTATACTTTCCATAACATAACCCTAAGGTTTATGTGATCCATCAGTGGTCTAAGGTTTATGGTTTATTGAAACGACGCCGGTTTTCTCTAGCTCTTTTTGGTCAATTAGGCGCGTTCGAATCCCAGGAAACGCACACCAAATCTAATTATTTAATATTTTAGACGTCGGTTTTTGTATACGCGACGTCAAAACGCTTTACAACGGCGTCGGTGTACCATAACTGTCGTTGTAAATCTGAAATTAGACGACGATTGTGTTGTATTTACCGTCGTCTTTAATAAACGCAGTCCTTTGAAATTTTTGACCGGGATCTAAACTTTTCAGAATTTCCCTAACCCTAAAGTATTTCCTTCTCTCTCTTCAACGTAAATTTGTCTTAAAGTTTTCTTTGTCTTAAAGTTTTCACTCTCTTTCAAAGCATTGGGTATATTCTCTGAACTCTCTCAAGCATTTGATATTTTCTCTCAGCTCTCTCTCAATATTCTCTTAATAGTTTGTAAATTCTCTCAATATTCTCTTAGTTTGTATATTCTCTCAGCTCTCTCTAAATATTCTGTTAGTTTGTATATTCTCTCAGCTTTGGTTTCTTAATATGGGTTCTTTTATGTTTTGGGAGCTATGGGTTCTTGATTGGGAGCTATATATGGGTTCCTTTATGTTTTGATGTTTGCATTCTGTTAAGGGTTCTTTGAAAAGGAATGGGGATGGAAGAATTAGGCTTTGATTTTTTGTAAACCATGACGACGGTTGGTGGAACCAACAGTCGTCTAAATTTTTATTATACGTCGGCTTTTTATTTACTACTGCCGTCGTCATTAGGCAACCATAACTCAGACTTGGTTCTTCAAAAATAATACAAATATCTTATTAGGTTGCTCAAAGATGACGGTAAATAGACATGTCGTCGTCTTAATCTATGTTACGTAAAGATTATTTTGTAAAAACCATCGTCTGATTCTTGTGGAAATTTTTTTTCCTTTTTCCCACTTTGTTCTCTTCTTTGTCAATATAGTAGTGTTTCATTTCTGGTCTTTTCACTTTATTATATGTATAATTTTATAGTGTGTGAGATGGATAAGTCATGGATGCATGCGGATAGAAGATTGAAGGCATATGAGTTAGGTGTGGTAGGATTTTTGAATTTTGCTATAGAAAATCTTGGAAATACGACTCATATTCGTTGTCCATGTCTTAAATGTGGGAATATTCGATTGTTCGGAGTTGGAATTATAAGGGACCACTTATACTTTAATGGAATTGACCAAAGCTATAAGATTTGGACATGGCACGGAGAACCTTGGGAATGGACTACTAATGCTAGTAGAAATATCGAAGAAGATGAGCAAAGTAGGTTCTGTTTTGTTACTGAAGAAGTAGGGATGGATGATAATGATTTAGGCGATATTGGATTTGATCCTTATAAGTTTGCCAATGTGATTAGGGATGGAGATCAACCCTTATACCCTGGTAGCAGTAAGTACATGATGTTGTCGGCTTTGGTGAAGTTATATAATTTAAAAGCAAAACATGGGATGAGAGATGTTTGTTTTACAGAATTATTGATACTTGAAGGAGATTTGCTTCTAGAAGGACATATACTACCTTCCTCTATGTACGAGGCAAAAAAGATATTGTCTGCTTTAGGAATGAGTTATGAGAAAATCTACGCATGTCCCAATGACTGCATCTTGTATAAGAAGGATTATGAAGATTCAACTAATTGTCCTATTTATTGTGTCTCAAGGTGGAAGGAAGGCAAAGATTCAATCTTGACAGAGGGTGTGTCAGTGAAGGTAGTATGGTATTTTCCTCAAATTCCAAGGTTTAAAAGGATGTTTCAATCACATAAGACAGCTAAGAGTTTGACTTGGCATGCTGCTAGAAAATCAGTTGACGATCAGATGTCTCATCCAGTGGATTCCCCGTCTTGGAAACTTGTTGACAATAAATGGCCCGAGTTTGGTAAAGAGCCGAGAAACTTGAGGTTGGCTCTCTCATCTGATGGATTCAATCCCCACAATTCTTTAATTAGCAGATACAGTTCTTGGCCAATTATCTTAGTTACATATAATCTCGCACCATGGCTATGCATGAAACGGAAGTTCATGATGTTGACCTTATTGATTTCCGGTCCTAAACAGCCCTGAAAATGATATAGATGCCTACTTAGAGCCTTTGATTGATGATTTAAAATCTCTGTGGGATGGGATTAGAGGAGTGTATGATGCACATATAGGAGAATACTTTACACTCAGAGGTGTATTACTGTGGACAGTTAATGATTTTCCTGCCTATAGGAACTTATTTGGTTGTGTTGTTAAAGGATATAAAGTTGTCCAATATGCGGCGATGATACACCTAGTCACAAGTTGAAAAATGGCCACAAAATTTGTTACATTGGGCATAGAAAATGGTTACCAATCAATCATCCATATTGGAGGCAGTGTGAGCTTTTAATGGGAAACTTGAATATGGCACACCTCCCGAGCCATTAGACGGAGAAGAAGTGTTGCACATGGTTAAATATATTAATTACATATGGGGCTCGAAAAATGGGAAAAGTGTTGGTGAGAATGATGGTGACAGAGTTTGTTGGAAGAAGAAATCAAAATTCTTTGATCTTAGTATTGGAAATACCTTCATGTGAGGCATATCCTAGATGTTACGCATATTGAGAAGAATGTTTGCGATAGTATCATTGGTACATTGCTGTAGATCCTTGGAAAAAATAAAGATGGGATTGCTGCTCGATTAGATTTATTGAACATGGAGGTCAAAACTGATTTGCAAACCGAGTATGGATAAAGACGTACTCGCTTGCCTCCAGGGCCTTGGAATTTGTCAAGAGTAGAGAAGAAAGCAGTTTGCAATTCTTCCTATGGTATGAAGGTCCCTGAAGGTTATTGTTCAAATATAAAAAAATCTTGTATCTTTAAAAGATTTAAGACTTCTTGGACTTAAATATCATGATTGTCATACCTTGATGCAACAATTGCTCCATGTGACAATTCGTTCTGTTTTGAAGAAGCCTGCAAGGTATGCAATAACTCGATTGTGCTTCTTCTTCAATGCTATATTTGCAAAGACGGTAGATGTTTCTAAGCTAGATAAGTTAGAAGAAGATGTAGTAGTTACTTTGTGTTTGCTTTAGAAGTACTTTCCCCTTTCAATCTTTGATATCATGGTTCATCTATTAGTACATCTTGTCAGAGAAGTTCGTCTATGTGGCCCAGTATATTTTAGATGGATGTATCCTTTTGAAATGTATATGAAAGTGCTAAAAGGGTATGTTCAGAACCGTACTCGTCCAGAAAGTTGCATTGTTGAGCTGTATATAGCTGAAGAAGCTGTAGAGTTTTGCATCGAGCATTTATCTGATGTTAGTACAGTTGAAGTGCCTTCAAGCCAGAAGATGGGAGTTTCGAACCCATTATCAGGTTGCATAGTAAGCTTAGTTGATCGGGACTTGTTGAACCAGGCACATCTATATGTCTTGGAGAATACGAAGGAAGTCCTACCTTATATCGAGTACGTATGACTTTTATTTTTCATATGGAGCCATTTTAAATATTATTATTCCTTATGTTTATCTTATATACATGGGACCATAATGCTTGATTTTTTCGTGTCAATGTAGGGAACATATGATCCACATCAAGACCACTTATCCAAAATTTAGAAAGAGAACAAAGTGGTTGCAAGATAAGCACAATAGCACTTTCATTCAATGGCTCCACTTTAAGGTATATATATGTTATTGAATGACATGCATATTCAACTTTTAATTTTCTTACATTCTATATGTTAGATTGAATTAAGATATATATGATTAATTTGCAGGTTCAAAGTGAACTTAATAGGGAAGAGCATAATGGCGTATCAGAAAATTTGAGGTGGCTAGCAGTTGGTCCAAGCATGGCAGTGCCATCATATAAGAGCTATCTTATTAATGGTGTTAAATTTAACACCAAGGCACAAGATGATGTGCGAATTGTCCAAAATAGTGAAGTTCATTTACTTGCACATACTATGCAAGTTGCAAGTGCCAAAGATAAAAACCCTATTGTCTCCAATATGGTTTTTATGGTGTTATTCAAGAAATTTGGGACCTTGACTACCAAAAGTTTAGAATCCTAGTCTTGAGGTGTGATTGGATAGATAACACTTCGGGTCTTGTAGTCGACGAACTTGGATTTACTGACAGGACCCGATCCAAATTCCGCTTTGGAATCCGAGCCGGACCCTGTGCGTGTCCGACACCTGGCCGATGTCGGGCACAAATGACCTAATTGCCCTTCTATGCAAAGCACGATAAAATAACAAGGTTGACTTTTACTGAAAAACCGGCAGAGTTTCCCTTGTAACTGGCTCAATACCAAAACATTTACACCTGCCAAACAAGTATATATATACAAACAACTGCCAGCATACATATATATACATTCCAACAGTTACATTCTAAGTCTAGGGCAAATTATTAGAGCGAGAACTAAGAATTTACAAAGGAGTCAATCCTTTTACAAAACAAAAAGTCCTACATCAAAGGAAAGGCGCGGAAGATGGAAAACGGCCCCGTGGTGGATCACTGTGCACGCCTACTGCCTGGGGGCGCAAAACACTAAAAAGGGTGAGTGGACCCAAAAACAAAGTTTAGAAAATAGCATAAGAACATACTAACCCCACTGTAAAAACAGTTATACAAACTAAATTATTCTCTTTATGACTGAAATCAATGCACTCAAATAATTATACATGTATATAAGCCAAGCATACTCATGGTCAACATCAATTTCTTAAGGCATTGAAAACAGTTTAAAACTACCACCTAGGTGTACCCTTTATTTCCGTCAATTTCTTATATCCGTCAATTCCTTGCATCACCCTGGGTGACACATACTCGCAGGTCTCAGTGACACGAGGTCAATCCGAGCGGCAACTCGTAGGATTCAGGGGACCGTAGTTCACCTGATTGGCATTACTCACTCCACACGAGTTCGAGTACCAAAGAACTCGTGGGGCAACTGTCAAGCATGCTGACTAAACTGAAGGCAACCAATATAATCCGAAGGCAACATTTAATCTCTGGGTACAAGATGATTTAGGAAAATATAAAATTTCTGAAGAAAATCTGTTGGATAACTGAATTCCTGTAACCTTTAAAATTATGCTGCCATTTATCTGATAATTAACTAGAATTTCTTTTCTTATATCCGTTCAAAGGTATTCCACTCGGCAGCATGCAAACCAAGTATTCAAAAACATAAAACAGCTTATAACACTAATCTTTGAATAAAATTTATTCAAGATCAAATACTGTAACTGAAACTGAACTGCTTAAATTCATTTATAAAAAAACAAAGAGTCCACTCACTGGTAGTCCGTGCTCGCTGGACCTCTTAAAGGTCCCTCCTGTGGGTCAACTGGTGCCCGGGTGCCTGATTCAATGACCATAATATTCTATTAATACAATATAGTATTAATTTAAAACCCTGACCCCCGGCTCCAAACTCCTACCTTAGGTATAACACTATATTTGGAACCACTTTTGTTCTTGGACCTACCCCAAAAACTGATCGGAAGTGGCCGAACGCGGAGGCCGAAAATCGGCCGAATTCCCAATTTGAAAACCGAGCTATTTACGGTCAAAATCGATGCAATCCTACCCAACCATCAGCTAGAGCATGGAAAATAGGTAGAAATCCATACCTTACTGGACAAATTTGGAGAAGAATTGAGGGAGAACGAGCGGGTTGAAATTTCTGTCAAAACCGCTCGGATTTCTGCAGTTTCCGGCCAGCACCGGCGGTTCCACTGGCTGAGAGCGATCAGAAAGGGAAGAGGAGGTGGTGGCTGTTCGTTTGGGTCCGCTCTTGCGGCCGATGGCGGCCTGTGGTGGCGACGGCCAATCGGCTGAAGAAAAACTGTGGGGGGGAGGAGGTGCTCGCGACGAGAGAGAGAGAGAGAAAGAGAGAGAGAGAGGGAGAGATAGAAACTGAGGGAGAAGAGAGAGAAGTGAGGTTTAAAATCTGATTTTTTGAAATTACCGCTTTGCCCCTCGGAGTATTTTAACCATATTTCCTTCGTTAAAACTCCGATTCTAGCACACTTCGTGTCTACGGACTCGTTTTGTCGTGCTGTATGCAACGGTGTGTATGGAATTGTCAAATTCCTTCTCGGTCAAAAAGTCAACCTTTCGTTAATAAATTATTCCAAGGGCAAAATGGTCTTTCCTCTTACTAAATTACTAATTAAATATTAATTGAGGTTTGGGTTATTACAACCCTTGTAGATCTGAGTAAAATTGGACATAGGAATGACCAATTTGTTATGGCTTCTCAAGTCAAACCAGTATTTTATGTTGACGACCCAATGCCTCGTGGTTGGTCGGTAGTGTTATCAATGCCTAATAGAAAATATAATGATGTTATGTGCTAGGTGATACTAGAATTAAGTGTGAGCCATTTACTAAAGGGATACCAAATGTTGACACATTTGATGATCTAGTGGGTGAGTTTGGGAATGAAAATATTAGAGATGGGTGTGAAGATATATGGATTGATTGATTGTTGTAATCTATGACATTAGTTATTCAGTTAACTGTATGACATTAATTAATAACTCTGTACATCATTTAATTTTGATCACATTTTCATTATGCAGGCTTTGGGCACGACAAATCAAAAATTAAAAAAGCTGGGTTAAAGCTATAAAGTATGATGGTCTAGTAAAAAAATTGGAAACACAGACATCTAAAATAAAAACAACATCGGGTTTTAAAAAGGCAAAAGACCGTAACACAAAAAAACAGACATCTGAAAAAGAAATCAAGTAGGTTTGCTTAAAATAAACTGTCGTCCAAAGTGCACAATAAAGGCTGTTCAGTTCCATTAACTGTCGTGACGGATGTTCTGCACGTTGGCTAGTCTAAAACAACTAACATCTTCGAGCATACATACGTCAAGGAAGGTTAAACAAGCGACTTTTAAAAGGACAATCACGTCATTATGTAATCAAAATCGACGTGGTAAGCAATTACAACGTCAAGCAGGTGGATTTCTAGACGTAGTGAAATAATTAACCACGTCCTTTATTTTAATGCCACAGATGTTGAATATATAATCCACGTCGATTGTTTTCCTATCCACGCCTTCAATATTATTTATAACGTCACCCTTTCACAAAAACCGACGCGGGTACAATTTTGTACATCGATATTGAGTAATATTATGACATTTTAAATCTTTTAGACGTCGGTTATTCATAAAAAGTGACGTCTAACTCTATCAAAGGGCCTTCTTTGTACAATTTAAACGTTGATTCTCACAAGAAATAGACGTGGAATAAACTTAACACGTCGGTTTTTATTATATTCCGCGATGTGGATAATTACATAAGCATCGGTGATGCCAGTGCAGGACGTGGTTATGCCATGTTACGGCGGTTATGGAGAGACAAATGACATGTAATACTCTTTAAACCTATGCTGGTTTGTGTGCACGTTGTCGTTCATATTTTAGACGTCGGTGTCTTTGTTTGTTTAACGTAGTATGAATTAACCCCGACTTTTTCTAGCTTATCCAAGTCTATTTTCCTTCATTTAAGGACGTGGATAATTATCTGTACATCGGTTCTTCTTTTGATCTTGACATGAAACGCTCTTTAGACGTCTTAGTTTTCATAAAACTGTCGTCTAATGTTAGCGAAGATTTCATTTTGGGTTAATTATATAGTAATTACATGTCGGTTTGTAATAAATATGGACGTTGAATGCCTTAACGACGTCGGGTATTAACCGTCGTTGTTTTTTGTACAAAAGATGGCTGTCGATTTCACAACAGTTGGAAAACCTTCTAGACGACGGTGGTTTCTCGTCGTCTATTTTGATTTTTGTATTAGTGTGAGTACCAAGGCTAGCTTTACTCGGCATAGCAGAGTGTGGGAGGTAGAAGATACGACGGGGTTGGATGGGAGAGGGAGCCAGTTGAACTGGTAGGGAGGTGGGATTCAGAAGTTGATTCCCACAGACAAAGCCAAACAGTTGACGCTATTTCTAGGAGGGTCAACTTAGGTAAATGAGTGTCGGGTCTTCATCAGGGGTGAAGGTTGTGGACCTATGTCATGGGGAGATCCTATAGAAGAAAATAAGGAAGAAGCAGTCGTCAAGTTTCGGGCACTGATGTGGTACCTGCCGAAGGCTCTCCAATGCTTAAGTCAATGATCTATGGTAATTTTGGCAAAGTAACAGTGAAGGTGAAAAGTAGATCCCCTTTTTACTCGGGCACTATTCCCTATTTATAGGGAAGGGAAATTGGGAGTTTTGCATAAAGTTTCGATGTGGGATTTTGTGCAAACCGTTGTGGAGGCGACACATGTCCATGGAAATTAGGTTCTGTAGTTGGGAGCTTCGGCAGGTGGCTACCGTAACACCCCGACTCCAAATTTAATCCATTATTTAAATTATTTAAGTGAAATTACAAATTTATCCTTGAGGTAGGGGTAATTTGGTTACTTTCTTACTTGAAAAGAGTTTGGAGTAGTGACTAGTATTTTTGCGTAGATCGTACTAAGATGAGTCCGTAGACACGTGGTGGGCTCGAATCGGAGTTGTAACGAGAGAGATATAGTCAAAAGAAACTCAGTGGCACGATCGTAATTATTTCAAAATGAGATTTTTATAAAAATCAGATTTCTCTCTCTCTCTCTCTCTCTCTCCTCTCTCTCGCACGCGCAGTGACAGCCGGCCACATTTTGGCCGGTCGTTCTCTCATCCGGCCACCGATGATGACGGGGCCGGTACCAAAATGACCGGGGCGTCGTCCTTTTCCAACCCCAGCCAGGTCCCACCGCCAGCCACCGTGGTTTCATCGAAAAATGGAGAAGAAGCAGTCGGTGTCGTCCGAACTTCTCCGTCGTCGATCTCCCTCCTCTGGCCACCGATTTCGACAAGTGAGGTATGGTTTCTCACCTACTTTTCATGCTCTAGCTGCCTGTTGGGTTAGATTCGATCGATTCTTAGCATAGGTAATTCGATTTACGAATTGAAATTCAGCCAGTTTTGGGATCACGATTCTGGCCACTTCCGGTCAGTTTTTAGAGTAGGTTCAAGAACAAAAATGGCTCCAAATATGGTGTTATACCTA
>NC_034014.1:9482303-9598856 GCF_000346465.2 Prunus persica
ACGAGTGCGTAGGATTTCGCGGATCTCAATTCGGACGTCGTTTGACTATCGAACGGATATCGCTATTGCGCGTTATTCGGGTTCGATAGGTTGGGACCGTTGGATGGTCTCAAATTTAATATATGTTAATCTAGGTATTTTTAGGATCGTATAGGAATTCACAGATCGTGAATCGGAGCCCCGGATGTTCCGATTAAATAATTTAAAGTTTATGTTTTATATTAACCGTCAGATCGTGCGATCGTGAGTGATCTGACCGTCTAATCTAGACTAAACTTGCAGGACGAGTGTCCTATACCTTGTAGAACTCATAGGAACCTTCGGATTGGAATTTGGAGGTCGTGGGCCCTGTGGGCCTGTTTGACCTAGTGTGGGTAGTGTGACCCTAGATTGACCTTAAGTCTTTCGAGGTATTTTTACCTTCCTAGAAGGATCATAATGACCCTAATGACAGGTTTTGAGCGTTGTTGAGCTGTGTTGATTAAGTTGGGATTTTTAGAGTGTTTATTTGTATTATAGGAAACTTTTAGATATTATTTTAAATAATAAAAATTATGAAATTCATGTTTATTTGTATCGTTGGTCTAGAAATAATATTATTTTTATGATTAAATTACGTTACAGTCTACTATAGACTGGTATTATTAAAATGGGAATACCTCTAGTATTAGTTTAGATAAGTGAGAGAATGTCAGTTTGAAGTGCTATACGCACTACCTTAGGCACATCCCCGGATTTTGGTTACACTACAAGTACCACCGTGTGAATGTTAGGTCCCACGTGGCGTTGGTTGTACTGGCGTATGGGGAGATATTGTGACAGTATGTTGAGGTCTCGCGTGGCGTAGGTTATTCGGCGTTGAGACGGACCCCATATGTGGCGTTGGTTGTACTGGCGTATGGGGAGATATTGTGATAGTACGTTGAGGTCGAACGTGGCGTAGGTTATTCGGCGTGTCGACAGACCTCATACGTGGTGTTGGTTGTACCGTCGTATGGGGAGATATTGTGATATGATGTTCAGGTCTCGCGTGGCGTAGGTTATCCGGTGTTGAGACAGACCCCATACGTGGCGTTGGTTGTACCAGCGTATGGGGAGATCTTGTGATAGTATGTTGAGGTTGCATGTGGCGTAGGTTATCCGGCGTATGGAGAGATATTGTGACAGTATGTTGAGGTCTCGCGTGGCGTAGGTTATTCGGCGTTGAGACAGACCCCATACGTGGCGTTGGTAGTACTGGCGTATGGGGAGATTATGTGATAATATGGTGAGGTCGCACGTGGCGTAGATTATCCGGCGTGTTGACAGACCTCATACGTGACGTTGGTAGTACCGGCGTATGGGGAGATAATGTGAAATACAGAGATATGAATAAAGGTATTGCCTATGTGTGGAATTGGGCTTTAGGGAAGAACTACGTGTGGCTTGATCCCTCAGTGAGGGTACGTAGGCAGCCTAAGGTTATTAGGTGCAGCCGCGGACATAGATGTGATTGTGTTAGGAGGTTAAAACCTCGTATATTGGGATTGGAAAAGTTAAAAGATGCATGTTGAAATTTAGTAGTCATAATTCATATTTGAATTTATCGTTTGCCTTGTTTAAGGCATGAATTGATTTGTTAGCATGCTTGGTAGTTGAGAATTATTGGAAGGCCGAAGGCCGTTTATGTGAATTGCATGAAATTATATTGTGCATGCTGCCAGTTGTGGATATTAAATGTGTTTTTATGCAGGTTGAAATTTTGGGCAATGTTCGATTTACAGGGGAGACTCTGCCTAAATTTCGGCAGAAAGTCTCGTACCCTTATTCCATTTTGAGAAAAAGGGTATAATTTTAGAAGTGGGCCCGACATCCGGGTGATGTCGGAAATTTCCACAGGATTCGTCTCGGGCTTCGAGAAATTCGGGACGGGTCCTTTCAGCTACCGCTTCGAAAGGATGTCTTCCTTCGGTAGGTGAGAAGGTGACGAAGTTACTTACCTTCTAAGGACTCGTCTGTGTGTTTTGTTGGAGTGTTTTTTTCCTCTGGAAGTAGGAGTGCTTGCTTAGCTGTTAGTCATCTAATGCCGAATGCGCTCGGTTGATTATGGTGTAAACATACAGTACATGTCTAATTTATTGCATTTGACTAGGTCTTTAAATGATTCATTTATAAACTAAAGGTCATTACAGTAACCATATATACATATTGATAATCAAGAAAACCCAAGAAATTTTTTTTTTAAGTAACTACGTATATATGTACACAACCCGGGTTCCAAGGTACTCACTTTCTATTTACATATTTAATTTTTTTCTCTTTTTGCAATTCCCACCTAGAATTACATACGTGATAAAAGGGCGGAATCAAAAATAATTTTCTAAAAGTTGGGTAGAGTCGATAGGAAGTGGAGTGGATGGAGTTAAATCTTTAGGATGGAGTGAGCTAATTTTGTTAGGACTATGTGTGAGCTTTCTAAAAATCAGCACTATAATTCTTTATTTTCAAAATCTTAGACCTTAGCTTCAGCCCTTGGTGGTAATCTCTGGTCAGGTAAAGCCTGTCCAGTTGCAACGTAGCTCAACATTTATCTAATTTCTTAAAGTTTATATAAGGAGTCTGAAAGTACTTGTAGGATGACTAAAAATGCCTAGAGGGTGGTGAATAAGTCAATTTAATATTATAATCAAATAAGTAAAAATAAACTTATGTAGCAGGATTGATATGGCTTATCAATCCTGAAACGTGCTGAACATAAAATAAAGAAACACGCAGAGAATTATTTTACATGGTAAAACCCCACCTCTGGGGAAAATCCACGGGACTCCTCAGTCCAACACAAATCCACTATAGAACGATGATTACAAGAAGTATTCACACACTTATCCTAGACACATTCTAGACAATGTTTACCGACTTCTTCGTAACTCAACTTCTGTCACGGGATGATTTTCGACACTCCTTATGTTGAACGCAATACTGGTCACGATTGCTTCAAGCTCTCCGGAGTTCTTCCAACTCTCCTTATGTTGAATCCGATACTGGTCACGATCGATTCAAGCTCACCGGAGAAAGACCGCCACAACGATCTTGGTGCTCTCTACCGTATGAGTCACCGACATGCATATGAATGCAATATGAATGATTAAAGTGTTTGATAAATCACCAAGTAAACATTAAACATTTGATGATTTATCTCAAATAAATGCACAGCAGCTTTTTCCTCAGAATTCTATATGCTCCACACAAAATTTCAAAAGCTGTAAAACCACCAAGGAGAGGCATCCTTCTTTTATTCAAGGCTTCCTATGCCTAGTCAGATGGCATCCCACGAGCACCAAACGCACTTCAATTAAGACTCCTAAACCTGATGCAATATGAACACACACTAAACCTATTCAACTATGACTATTTGTTGTGATTTAAAATGGGCACAGGATGAAAAACGTCAAAAAACATTAAGACCACTAATACTAATCAATTCGTCAACTTATGCAAAGATTGTTATTTAAGATAACAATCTTTATCAAAGAGACCAATTAGGTATCAATATAATATTTTAACTTAAATCAAAATAGAGTCCAACTAGAAAAGTAATCTCAAGAGATAAAATCTAATCCTATTAATAATAAGATTAACATAAAAATACTTGAGTATAAATAACTCCAACTAGGAATCCTATAATGCATGATTATGTCATGATTTACCTGAAGTCAAGTTTCTCATATCGGTCAAGTCATGCCTCAAAATGAGTTGTGCCATAACGTCTAGTAACAATTCTTCACACACTAATTTTCAACCTATGCTAGAGTCTAGGAAATGACAATACAAATTTCATACTAATAGAGTCTAAGAAATCTTGCAAATTGGTAAGGTTATTGTCAAAAGATTAAACTTTACAAGAAGTATGGTCATTGGCCTGCCTCTAAAAGGGGATTAATTTCCTATTCCACACCTGTTTAGATATAGGATCTACCTTTAATCTTGCAAGTTGGTACGTGATTGACCCTTTGCAATTTGTTGGCAGTCAATCTATCGAAACCATAAATTAAATAGATTTGTAAATACTCTTTTTAAATTGGAACATCTCTACTCCTATAAACTAAAATTATCAACATAGTAAGTAAAATAAGGGATGGGTATAATACATATGTAAAAATGATTAGGCAAATTTCTTAAAAAGACACGATGAAAAATTCGGCTATTATATGAGAATTTAAATTTTGTTATTTATAATCTTTTTTTTTTCCTCAATAATACATGCAAAATACAGATGAAATATGCTACTAATACATTTGTATTAAAAAATGTGCATTTTTGTATTTTTAGAATTATATGGAAAAATATCTTTAAAAAAAAAGTAAGCATACATATAATACATGAATTTGCTAACTAGGGTTATCAAAATGGCAGATGCATTGATATACTCTAAGTGTGGGTGGAATTAACACGTTGGCCAAGGTATACCGACCAGCATTTAGATTAATTTTAGGGCTAGTTAAAATCTGACTTTTTGAGTGCCCATGTGCGAGAGCATTCACAAGTGGAGTGGAAAGTAAAGAACACCTTTACTAGTGTGAGCAAGACGCAAAGTTTGATATTTTCAAGACCTTATAAAAGGGGAGGCCAGCATCAATAGCAGTCATAATCACAAAGCTTAGACACACACATACAATCAGCACAAATGGCTCAAGCTATGATGCGCTTAGGTGTGTTTTTGGTCATCCTCTTGATGCTTGTTGCGGCAGAGGCAGGAACTTCTCATCCAAAGCCTAAGATAGTCCAGTGCAAGAACAAGGACTACCCTGATTGTTATTGCCTAGAGCTTACATGCCCTAGTGCTTGCCCTGAGCAATGTGAAGTTGACTGCGTCACATGCAGTCCTGTTTGCAGTAAGTTCACAAAACCTAATTGATTAGAATGTGATTTCCACCAACCTCTTTCTTTTTCCAACAGTAACACGATTATACGACTATACTAGTTGAACATCCTTTACAGTCAATGAACTGATAATTACACACCACTAATATATGTGAGAATATAATATTGCAGACTGCAACAAGCCAGGGGCTGTGTGTCAAGACCCCAGATTCATTGGTGGTGATGGAATAACCTTCTACTTCCATGGCAAGAAAGACCAAGACTTCTGCATAGTTTCTGATTCAAATCTCCACATCAACGCCCACTTCATTGGCAAGAGAAACCAAAACATGAAGAGGGACTTCACTTGGGTGCAGTCTCTAGGGATCCTCTTTGGAAACCACAAACTCTTCATCGGTGCCAAAACCACGTCAACTTGGGATGACTCCAATGACCGTCTGTCCTTATCCATAGACGGCGAACCCATAAACCTCCCGGACAGCGAAGGTGCTAACTGGCAATCAATCTTATCACCAGGAGCACTCAGCATCACAAGGACGAAAAACACAAATTCGATAGAAATCGAAGCTGAAGGGAACTTCAAGATCAAAGCAGTGGTGGTGCCTATAACAGAAACGGACTCCATGATCCATAAATATGGTGTTACGCAAGAGGATTGCTTTGCTCATCTTGACTTGAGCTTCAAGTTTTATGCCCTAAGTGGGGAAGTGAATGGTGTTTTGGGCCAAACATATGCAAGCAACTACGTGAGTAGGGTTAAGATGGGTGTGGTGATGCCTGTTTTGGGTGGGGACAAAGAATTTGCATCCTCTAGTATCTTTGCCTCTGATTGTGCGGTTTCAAGGTTTACTGGGGAATTTGTTAAGAACAACTCTTCAGACAGCTTTGAGTATATGAATTGTGCTAGTGGGACGGATGGCCGTGGAGTTGTTTGTAAGAGGTGATTGAATATCTCTTGGAGTACTATTGATATATGTAATAAATAATAAAGGCCAGGACTCGTGAGATGGGTATGTCTGGCTCTAGCAGTTTCAATTGATATTGGTGTAATATTGGTCTTGTATTGTTGATTTCTACAAAATCAAGTTGTTATTACGTGCGAAATTATTAGCATAATTTTTTATGTGCTTCTTAACACAAATAAAAGAAATATAAGTATATTCATCTTAATGGCGGATCCAAATTTGGAACATCTACTTGGATGTTCTCTACCATGATCTGCTTGACTTTTGTTGTTTACGTGTCACCTAATTTAAATTTCATCCCAAACCAAACAAATGGGTTGACCCATTAGGTTTTATAAAGAAAAACCGAAATGATTCACATCAAACTACATATCTTCATCGCTCAATTTAGTTTTCCTACAATCTCTCACCATAACCACAAGATATTCCTACTCTATTCCAAGATCAAAATATGATGGGTGTACAAGAAAGCATATGAAAATCAAATCTAAGACTAAAATTCATCTATCTGATTGATGGATCATAAAACAATTCATAGTTCAGGCAGTGATTAAGAATAGGAAGGGATAACTGAATTGAGTTCATGGATTAAACTAGGTCAGGTTACAAACAAATAATTTATTTTTCTATTTGAAACCCATTCAAAAGAAGGGGCAGTGTACGAGAAATCAAATAATACATAAATGATAGAAGCCTCGAACGTTCGGACAATGCTATGATGTGTTCGAAAATGGTTGAAGTAGTTGAATAGGATGATCACTATGACTATAGCCCTTGGTAAATTTACCAAAGACAAATAATTTATTTGATATTATGGATGACTGGTTACGGAGGGACCGTTTCGTTTTTGTAGGTTGGTCTAGCCTATTGCTCCCATTAGTCAAAATTTAGGGTTGTTAGGTTCAATGGTTCTTGAATTTTGACATGATTTCCATTTTGATCCCTCAATTTCCAAAATTGTTCCCATGGTCCGACAATTTTGTTAACTTTTTTTTGTAAAATTTGAGCATGTGCATGGCACATGGTGTATTATTGAGGGTCAAAATCAGAAAATAGTTCACTCTTCGGGTAAATTAAAAATATTCAGATGGTGAAAGGAATATTCAGAAGGTTTTTAATTTTTAGTTTTAATTTTAATTTTAATTTGTTGGGAGAAAGGAATATTCATATGGTGGAAATTAAAAATAATACAAAAGGACCATTTTACCCTTGTATTTAGCGGAAAAGATAACAAAATTGATGGCATGACCATTTGTCCAAACAAAATTGAAGTTGAAGGACCACGGGAACGATTTTGGAAATTGAGGGACCAAAATGCAAATCATGTCAAAATTCAAGGACTATTAGACCTAAGATCCTGAAACCTAATAAAG
Source organism: Prunus persica (assembly GCF_000346465.2). Classification (NCBI taxonomy): domain Eukaryota; kingdom Viridiplantae; phylum Streptophyta; class Magnoliopsida; order Rosales; family Rosaceae; genus Prunus; species Prunus persica. The sequence continues at coordinate 9,489,502 of NC_034014.1, forward strand.
GTCATAAGCAATCCTTAGTGGTTTCCCATAGAATAAGCAAATATAATTTTCAGTGCATTTCTTTTCAAACAAATAGGGCTTGGTTCTTCGGAAAAAAAAAAAATAGGGCTTGGTTCATGGTCTCTCCTTTCCATTTTTATTTATTTATGAATGACCAAGATTGGAGATTTGGTTGTGTCTCAGTGCTTACCCACTCCAAATCCATGGTTGGATATATGATCATACCTTCCAATTTGTTATTGTAAGAGAAAAATAGCTCACCAGAAAACTGGAAGATGGTCTATCACTCTGAAACCTTTTCTTTTCTTGTTACATAGGCCCAAAGCCCAAAAAGCTGGGTTAATCATTTTTTTAGCCCCTGAATTTACACCCGATTTGCATTTGAGTCCCTCAATTTCCAAAATGGTTCCCGTGGTCCTTTAACTTCACTTTCGTTAGGACAAATGGTCCTGACGTCAATTTTGTTAATTTTTCTGTTAAATACAGGGGAAAAATAATATTTTTATATTAAAACCAAAAAAAATGAATGAAAACAAAATGTCATTAAAATAACAATAAAAGAAAATCAAATAAAAAACCCAAAAAAAAAAGAAGAAAGTTTTTGGAGGAGTAGAAATCGGAATAGAGGGGGAGAGAGGGAGAGAGTTTATTTTTAATTTTTTATTCATATTTTAATCAATTTTGATACAAAACCATTTTGCCCATGCATTTAACAGAAAAGTTAACAAAATTGACGGCTGGACCATTTGTTCTAACGAAACTGAAGTTAAAGGACCACGGGAACCGTTTTGGAAATTGAGGGAATTAAATGCAAATTAGGTCTAAGTTCAAGGACTAATAAAACGATTAACCCCAAAAAGCTAAACCAACCACCAATGCTTATACAAACGATCCAATCCAAAGCAAAAACTCATAAGCCCCGTTTGGTGGACCAAATTGGATTGATTAGTATAAGACTTCGAGTGTTGGACTGGGCTAGACTTTAAGTCCTCTGAGTTGTTCGGAAATGCTATAAGAGCATCTCCAACAGTAGTAGCAAAAAAAACTCTTCAAATTGAAGTTTGTTAACCAACGTGGAAATTTGAAAAGCCTTATCTGCTATTTGAATAAAATTTACTCCAACAGACTCTTCAATTCAATTAATGCAATATCATGAAAAAGAATGAAAAATATAAAAACAAGTGAAAAATGTCTATGTATTTATTATATGAAAAGAGGAAAAAAAAAACATGTTTTTAACATTTTCAAGGTAGGTTTTGTTTTGCCAAAGTAAAATTACATGTTTGAAGAGCCAAATTCAACTTATCAGTCCTAAAGAGAGAGAAAGAAGTTGTAACTTTGATTACTGAGGTTGAATAGGCTATTGGAGAGAGTTTTTCTGATGTGTCTCACCTATCTTATAATTCCAAAGATGTTGAAGAGGCCGTTGGAGATGCTATAATGAGGGGGTTGTGGGAGGGGTTCTATCCCACTATCCAACAAGAGAAAGAAAATATTGGACTCGAACTTTTTTTTATAATTTATTGGTTAGATTGAACACCTCATTGAACCCCCTCACCAAAATACCTCTCATTATAGCTTGCTTGGTAGATCAATAAGCAGCCTTAGACTGGACTTAAGTCCATTGCGCTGTTTGGTACAAGACTATATAAAAAATAATTAATTTTGTGAAAAAACATGCGCACATAATTAAAAGTAAGAAAGAGCACATACTACTTATTTGCTTTTACCCCATTACAGTAAAACATGTCCAAATATAACAAAGTAAAAACTCACAAATCCAATCCGGATTGGACCTATGTCCAATTAATTGGACTCATTTAGTCCAACTCAGCCCACCAAATGGGGTCATAATTCATACTCAGATGATACTTTTTTTGTTGTTGAGAAATTCTAGGATTGGATTCATAATTCAGCTATAAAAAAAAAACCATTGGCCACAAAGGGCCAATACAAACTAGCCATGAGGAGCCATTACAATAACAGAGCGATCTAACATCAAAATTAAGACAATCAGATGTTCCTCTAGTAACGATCAAAATATGAAACTGTTGAAACGGACATCTATATAAATAGAATTACGAAAAAATATTTACGAAACTTTGTAAGTTGCGCGTGTGATTAAAAAAAACATCTCACACTCGTAGAAGTGCGTGCAGGGAGGCGTCTAATTAACTTTAGGAGCTAGGGGGATTCTTATTCAATTAATTACCCACATGTTAATATTATCCAAATCAAATCCAACATGAATTGGAAAATCTCAAATAATTTAAGTAAAATAATATTTTCATTCCACACAATGTCGTAGTTTTAGATTATATGCATATATATATTTACATAATATGCACATAAGAGAAATACATGCAATGATCAAGACCAATTGCGCCACCCATTCTTCTCTAATTGATTTTTCACTTTTTCATTGTCAATCTATACATAAATAACATAAGATGAGATCAAACTTAAACATATACTTTTAAATCTGTACTAATCAAATTTTAGTATAATTTGGGAACATGTATACTCAAGATCAATTTTGATAGTTTATCCTTTGCTGCATGCCTATTTATTTATAAATTTTTTTAAAAACTTAATTAAGGGGATTAAATGGGTAATTTAGTTTAAATTAATAGAATATAACACTATAATATATCGAATCTATGGTTATAAATGAAAATTTTATTAAATATTTGACTGAAGTCTGGATTACTTAAATTTTTGTCTTCAATAATGTAATCGGTACTTAGGTGACAAGGGGTAAAGTAACAATTGTCTAATATCAATGATATGTTTTGTCATCAATTTGCGAGTGCAAGAGGCTTTTATTTAATCACGCATGCTACAGATATGAATTATACCAAACAATAACATACACAGAGCAAACCATGATGTATGTCCATTTCAACAGTTTCATATTTTAATCGCGCGCGTGTGATAAATCGTCGTCTTAAAAGTTTTCCTTTATCACCTGTATTTTTCAAGATGTCCATTTTATGTTTTTGCAATTGTATCTTGCTTGATGTCCATCTCAACAATTTATACACGTGATTAAATAAAGAAATTGTTGAAACGACATCCAGCAAGATACAATTGCAAAAAAAAAAAAAAAATTTGTAAGTCACCCATAATGTGTGTGATTAAAAAAAAGCCTCTCGCACGTGTTTTCGTGCATGCAGAGAGGCTAGTCTAAGAATTGTAGGAATTAAGGCGATTGAACTGGTGTTATTGCTTTAGAGGATGAATTAATTGGAGTTGTTGCTTTTAACTTTGGACAATTGATTAAAACAAAAGTAACTTTGAAGTGGATATGATGAAAGTGACATCAATACTATCCCAAATTAATAGTTACATCTCCAATGGAGGTAAGAAAAGAAGAAGAAGAAAAAACGTGTAGACAATTTTGTAATGCAAAGAATTAATAAACATCCAACTCCTATGGAGTTGTGGCAAACAATTTGACATACCAAGCTAAATAAAAAGAAAATACTACAGACTCTCACCCTTTATCAATAATTGATATCCTAAGTAGAAAAATTAGTATCAATAATTGCATCACAACTTGCCAACTCTGTGCATCCTCTTAGATAAAACCAAAGACAAAAAACATTAACAAAACCAATCATTCTAAAAAGTCAGAAAAATAAAAGAGAACGATGAAACTTACCTATTATATATGTGCATGGCAATGATGTTGAGTATCAACATATAAATTGGTTTGGGTGGTGGGATACACGCAACATCTAAATTGGTTGAAGCATGCCACATTTAAAGTGAGTATCCAACAACAGTTTTGGTAACCAAGATAAACTAAACTATGGAAAATAGGTTTGTACAAAAATGCTAAGAGAAATCACTTACTCTAGGCATTCTCTCTTGCAATATATACACATACTCAAATAAAAAAATCATAAGAAATGTTCCACTGAATAGCATCAAATTCACTTTAAAAGAAAATTAAAAAGAAGTCATTGAAAGAGACTGAACAGAAATGTCAATAGATAAGGGCCAGAAGACTCACAACTCAATTAACAATATTTCATATAATAGTTTAACTATGAGCTTATATATTCAAGGGGAATAAATCAACAAAAGTGTGTGAAGCACGTAAACTAATAATGGAAAAAAAGAAGGAAAAAACCTCTTGAGTGTTATAAAACTAGAGGGAGAAAATGTAGAGAGAAGTGATATGCTAAAGACAAAGTTTCACCATGTTTATTCTTTTCTAAATCTTTGGTAGAACCACCTATTTATAGGCTTACAAGATAGGAGATTGAATACCATTATTTACAATATACCTATAGGTTACAAGCATTAATTACAAAAACTTAGTGCATAGATTACATAAAATTCAACGGTGGAATATTAAGAGGTATGGTGGTCATCCACTAACTCATGCATTTACAACACTCCCCCTTGGATGTCCACCATACAATGACATTGTTTCCTCATTAAAAACCTTGCTTGGAAAACCCAGTGGGACAAAACCAAAGCGAAAGGAAAAAGAGTGAAACTTTCTTCTGAATCATTGATATGGTGATGGATGAGCTTATATTGCCTCGTTAAAACCTTGCTAGGAAAAACCCAGTGGGACAAAACCTAGTCGAAGGGAAAAAGAGTACAACGCGCATCTGCCTTGAATGTAGTAGAATTGGGATGCTCCCCCTGATTGATATCTCCCCCTGATTAATATCTCTCATTCTCTGATTTGAGCAATACAAGCAACATTGTCTTCATACATGATCATCTATCACACTATTCAACCTGCTTTTCACTTTTCAAATGATTGAAATCTTTAGGAGTATCAACAACTAATTTAGTAGTTAGAATATGTTACAACAATATCAAATTTGAATTCAAAATACTCAAACTCTTAGTGTTAACTCTTAATTAAGAATATTGTGGTACTTTATATCTTTCAAGAGGTTGCTTCATCCGATATATCTCAAATATTTCATGAGCTTTGAGGATTTCCATGTACCATATAGTCTTAATAAATATGCATTTAACACATACTATAAGTTTTGCGTTAAAGTAACAACCGCACTTATAGAAATGTGGATGCATTTATGATGAGATTGGAGACTAAAACCACATGTCTCTCCCAGGAAACCTTATGTCATATTAGTGATCTTATTTCACTTCACAAACACCAATTCGTAACCTTCATACTGAACATTTGTAATTTGGTGTTTGAGTTATAGGTTCAATATCCAACTCTTCTTATTTAGTGATAAATGGAATTGCCTATTTCCATTTTTGGCCAATCACTTAACTTGTCGACATTCATGAAACGTGATTTAATATAATCATAGCCCTTGATGATTGTAGTAGCTACTAATAAACCAAATGTATCATCAATTTATGATCCCACAATTCTTATGTGCATGCACATGCATAATTTATAATCATCTCATTGCTTTGGGGTACCAATGCCTCTTCAGGGGCTTATGTTGTCACTTATGGGACAAACATCTCTTTTACAATGAATTATTTAGAATATGTGGATCATAACCTCCTATAGAGCGTTATTTTTTATAGGGCTTGAATTTTTTAAATAATCTCCATTTCTGAGGAGTTAAGTCTTTAGAACCTATATTCCTGACATGCTTCAGGCATGCATTATATATATAGTCACCATGTTAATGGATTGTGATACGAGAATATCAATCCATGTTAGCATATGTACAACTTATATATGCATTATCTTGATGAGACAAAAGCGGATTGATTCAACACTATTTCACGACGTTCTTTAGGAATAATTGTCATTTCTCCCCCTAACGGCGGGAAAATTGTGTCAAAATGTAGGAAAATAAACTCACAGTCGTTATCAAATATGTGACCATTTTAGTAGGCACATTCAGTAAAACTGGTGAAGTGATCCATAATTAGATGTTGTATAGGCTCACAAATATCCCCTTGAATTATTTCAGGAAAGATGGCTCAAAGTCAATTTTTGACTGAGATGATCTTATGACAGCTTTTATTTGTGAGCGTTCTTTGTAATGATATTGTTGGACAAGACAATAATTTGAGTCTTTAAACGATGTCCTTACAAATTTATAAAAATCTTATGCATCATTGTGGGACATGGATTGCCAAGATAGTCATGTCACAACATAAAAGTTATTCGGTCAATGAACTTCTAGTTCATGACATCATAATCTTCAACTATAATAGTTGTGTAATATTGGGGCCTCAAGAACTTTTGGTTCATAACATCATAAACTTCCTACCCACAAAAGAAAGTAGGAAGTTTCTCCAATAGACGCCTCTGGCTATCAATGTTGGGGCGGTAATACAAAACATTACCATTGTAAAACAAAATTAATTAATAACCTAACATAAATAAAATAAAATATAATAAAATAAGTAAAGTGGTATAAACAAGGAATAAAATAAATCAATTAAAGATTATGAAATTCCAAGATAATCCAATATTAATGTGGATTCAATATGTAGATAAAACTACAAGTTTAAGAATTGGATTTCCAACCAATTCAGGTTCATATAGGCACAAATAAGTAATGAACTTCAAGTTCATATATAGTATTAAGATCCATGAAAAACTATGAACTTCAGGTTCATATCAATATATATTCGAAACTTCAGGTACGAATACGTAGATCTAAATAAATTGAATTAATAGTTGTGCTTTGAACTTCATACTCAAATCGATGTATATGCACTCGAAACTTCTGGTTCAAGTTCTTGACATATGTAGGCCTCATGGAATTCTGATTTTGATTAATACAAAATCGAGGAGTTTTATGTCCTTATGTGCTCTTTAAATTCGCAGAACTTCATGCCTTCAATTATTTGGAATCAAAGAACTTCAGGTTTTGATTCAATCAAAAGAACTCTAGGTCCTAATCTAGTTATATGATGAGGATCGAGGAACTTCGGGCCCTGATCTTTTGTATAATACAAACTCATCATAACAAGCTGTAATTAATTAAGATAATGCTTAAAATTAAATAAACAAACAAGTTTAAAAAAAACATGGTATCATATTCAAGTGTAATAAGAATAAGAAATTTTTTTTTCTTAAACAAGCATGATGAAGTCTGATGGTGAGTACAAAGAAACTCTATACCATGTGATGACTCTAGCTCATATAAGAAGAAATGAAATTCAGAGAAAGAAAACATACTAAGAGCAATGTCGTGCTGATAACGTGTTATAAAACTAGAGGGAGAAAATGTAGAGAGAAGTGATATGCTAAAGACAAAGTTTCACCATGTTTATTCTTTTCTAAATCTTTGGTAGAACCACCTATTTATAGGCTTACAAGATAGGAGATTGAATACCATCATTTACAATATACCTATAGGTTACAAGCATTAATTACAAAAACTTAGTGCATAGGTTACATAAAATCCAACGATGGAATATTAAGAGGTATGGTGGTCATCCACCAACTCATGCATTTACAACATTGAGGGCATTGTTTAACAATTCAATTAATAGGAAGATGCTTAAACCCCATATATACCTGTAAGCCATCATTGTAAAACATAGTTAAAATTCCGAAATGAAACATAAGAAAATCATAGAGAAAATATTTACTTGACAAAATGAAACATAAGAATGAAAGAGACAGAGAGAAACCAAGACAAAATTAGCCAAAATAGAGAAGATTAAAATTCGGAAATCAAACACCCAATTTCAGAAATCCTAACAAACTATTTAAAACTTGGAAGAGCACGTGTGATGACAAAAAAGAGATAGGATTCGAAATAATAACCTGGTAAATAGCTTGAACACTATCCCTCCTATACGAATTTAAATCTTCTCTCTTTCTGAGTTTGAACACTACCTCCTTTATATGAGCACAAACAGTTTTTAGCTATACCAGCACCAAGAAAAAACACATAATAAGAAGAGCAACCACTACTACAAAAAGTGAAAAAGACGACCAGAAAACAACGACGGTCTAAGTGAAAACCGTCGTGGTTTATAAAAAGACGACGGTTCTAAAAACACCGTCGTGTAATACAACCTTAGACAACTAAAAAATGGAGTTTCAAATGGCTGTTCAAAAACAACGACGTAAATAATTAAACAACCGACGTCTATTTGAAACAGATTTCCTCAGTGTAAAATCAATGCCAACAAAGAACGGCAGAAGTTATGAATCGACCGACGTAGAAAGTAAAGACGACGATTTCAATAAAAACTGCCGTTTTTACTCATAAAATAACACGATGAGGTTTTCGTATAAGACGCCGTATAATTACAAACAAATCCACGGCTTTAAAATACAAAATACCGCCGTATTAAATTAATTTACAACGACGGAAAATATAAATATATCGACGTCATTCTCGTATAGTTCTACTACGTTATCTTTAAATCGTACAATAAAATTTATCGTCGTATTTATTCATTTTTTACGTCGTACCTTTAATTTTAACGGTCGTCTTAATAAGAATTTTTGTTAACAATTTTTTTCTTTGATTTTCTTATCCTACGTCGGTAGATCTACTTAATGACAAGAATTGAAATAACCACGACGGTTTATATAGAACACCGCCGACATAATCAGTTTTGTCTGAGATCCCAAGGGTTACGAAATCTTACCAGATGGAACTCTGTTCCACATCATAATCTTAACAGATGACACAGATTTGCAAATATTGCGTCGTGTTAGTTTACAAATTCTAGAACATTAATTTCCCTCATTTTAAATTTCCTCGGGAAAGAAAAATCTATTTATCACGCTTTGGAATTGAAAACTAAAACTGAAAGAATACGGGAAAAAAAACTCCATTTATAATTTAAAATTAAAATCCACGTCGGTTGTAGTACACTTAACGACGTTTAACAAAATAATCTACGTCGGTAATTATAAATCTACCGCCATCGTAACTTAATATAGACGACGAGAAAAGACGACGGTAGAACAGAAAACCGCCGTTGTTTCAGTTTCTTTAACATATCTTTCTGCAGGACTTGTGTAGTTCAAAGCATTGACAATGTCTTCATCATATCTCCCAGAAACTACTGATTCAATTGCTCATGCTTTAGAGGCCATCTGAAGCCATTTCTATTCTTTATCGCATTCTTGAAACCCATCTTCTTCTTCTGAAGCTCTACGGATAAAGGAAGAGGCTATCACAATAAATCCGACGGATCTTCTTAGGCAAGAAAATCAAGCAGAGGATCAGGCACATCTGATCTTCAGATTTCCCTGAGAAGCGAACTTTCCTTCGACAGCGAGTGGAGGCCAGGCTTGCATCTCTTTTGATGGAAAGCAAGGAGTATTCAGAAGCACTAAGTGTCCTATCAGGCTTGATCAAGGAAGTGAGAAGGCTAGTTGACAAGCTTCTTCTTGTGGACATATATTTGATGCGAGTAAGCTCAATTTCTCTTTGAGAAAACATCCAAATTATTATCTTTGAGACATGAGAGACTGAGAGAGGAAGAACTTGGAACCTTAAATGTAAACCGAAAATGAATGAAAGCGACAAATTTATAGAATAAATTTTTAAAACCAACGGCGGTCCTTACAAACAAACCGCCGTTTAAATTGTAAAATCAACGTCGGTATGATCGACGTATATTACAGAAATCCACGTCGGTAAATTAATAAAAACGACGTGTTAAATAATATACCATGACGCGAGTTATTACTTATGTACTTTAATTTTTGAGTTTACTACGATGGTACCTACAAACTACTGTCGTATTTATTTACCACGTCCGAAGTTAAATGTACCGTCGTATTTTGTAATTTATACGTCGTAGTTATATGTAACCGCCATATTATTTTTTTGAAATGGTTTTATATGTAAGCAACTTTTCGTCTACTTGACTTACACATTTGTTGTTTTTATATTCTTATTTTATTTAAATCTGTCATCCAAAAAAGAAACTTTACATATTGCAGAATATTAATTTCCTTCGTTTTAAATTTCCTCCGGAAAAAAAACTCTATTTATAACGCACTGTAATTGAAAAATAAACTGAAAGGTCACGGGAAAAAAAATTCTATTCATAATTTAAAAATTAAAATCCACGTCGGTTATATTAAACCTAACGACGTTAAATGAAATGATTCCACGTCGAATGAAAAATATTGCGTCGTTTTAGTTAAAAACGACGTAGTTAAATGTAACCGCCGTATTATTTTTTTGAAATGGTTTTATATGTAAGCAACTTTTCGACTTACACATGCACTGTTTCCAAACCCGATTAAAAATTTCAATCTCCCAGAGAAACCTTTTCGTCTTTTTTCCTTGTCAGAGCATTGTCAGAGTTTCTCATCGTCTTCCTCTCGTCTTCTTCGTCGTCTCTGAACTTAAACATCGATCATCTTCCTCTTGCTTTCATTGCACGCAAAAGGTAAGCTTTCATTTTCACTATTTTGGTTACTGTTTTGCATGCTCATACGTTTTTTGTTTGAAAAATCTTTTTACCTTTTTTCTGGCCAAAATCATTTTACTTCTTTCCAAGTTTGATAAAATATACAGACAAAGAGAGAAAGTTTCCAACTTTGAAGACAACTACATCAACTAAATAAGACGACGGTAGACCACGACGGTTCGTCAGTTGTTCTAGCGTCGTCTGAAAATTGACAAAGTTGTTTTTAAAATAATAGTCTTTTTTTATATGCTTGTTTAATTGCAGGTTTGATTTCGCTGAACAATGGTTTTTGTTTTTCCCTTATTTGATAAAATATAAAGAAAAAGAAACTAGGGTTGGTATCTAATATAGACGACAAAATATCTTATTGTTTTACGTCGTGTGAATGTTAATACCACGACGGTGTATTACTATTGACGTCGTATGAACATAAATACCACGACGTTATATAATTAATAGTTTACCACGACGGTGTATTACTATTGACGTCGTGTGAACATATATACCACGACGTTATATAAATAATGGTTTTAAACATTTATTACGTCTGAGATTATTTCATTGCGTCGTCTAAAATCATATCATACGTCGTATTTTTTTAATACCGTCGTTTGTGTTCTTAATGTTTTCCTGAAATATTTTCACTTGCAGTTTTGTCTGTTAAAATGGTTTCTCAACAACAAACTAAGGATTCTGGCTCCAAGAAGCTTGGAGTGGTAGCTCCCCAAGACAAGTCTTCGAAGGAGATGAAGTCTTCGAAGAAGATGAAGTTTGCTTCATCATCTGCTGAGACAGAACCAACCAGCCAGACAACAATCTCTGATGATTCAAAGACTGGTCGAGGTATGAGCACAATGCCTCGTGTTGTGAAGAGAAAGCTTCAGAAACTGAGGCCAATTGTTGAGTACAATAAAAGGGGGAAAGGTGTTGGCCAAGCACATATTGAGATGCAGTCGTATATTGGTGTCTTGGCACGCTCCAGGATCCCACTTGTGGACAAGAAATGGTCCCAAATCCCAAAGGATATAAAGGAGCAGATTTGGGAAGCAGTTGACATGGCTTTTGTCGTAGGCCAAGGGGGCAAGACCTCTGTTTTATCTTCTGCTGCCAAAAAATGGAAGGATTTCAAGTCTACACTAACGAGGCATTATATCCTTCCATACACCAATGACAGGGAGAAATTAAGCCAACCCCCTGAAACATATAAATTCATAGAGAAAGCACAATGGGATGCCTTTGTAGCTTCAAGGCTATCCAAAGATTTTCAGTCTGTGCATTCTCAACATTCACAGATTAGGGAAAAACTCGAGTACAATCATCGATTGTCTCGAAAAGGATATGCTGGATTGGAGGATCAATTGGAGGAAACCATGCCTGGGGTAGAAATTGATCGATCTACCTTATGGAAGAGAGCTAGACAGGACAAACATGGTAACATCCCTGATCCAAAGGTGGCAGAGAAGGCAAAATTAATTGTAAGCCTACTCACTCTGTTTTAAATTTTTATTAAACTGTGAATTATTCTTATTACGTCGTATGTTATATTTTTCGTCGTGTGAATGATATTACCACGTCGAAAAGTTTTTAAAAATGGTTGAAGTAGTTGAATAGGAGGATCACTATGACTATAGCCCTTGGTAAATTTACCGAAGACAAAAATAATTTATTTGATATTATGGATGACTGGTTACGGAGGGACCATTTCGTTTTTGTAGGTTGGTCTAGCCTATTGCTCCCATTAGTCAAAATTGAGCGTTGTTAGGTTCAATGGTTCTTAAACTTTGACACAATTTCTATTTTGATCCCTCAATTTCCAAAATCGTTCCCATGGTCCGTCAATTTTGTTAACTTTTTCTTTTATATTTGAGCATATGCATGGCACATGGTGTACTATTGAGGGTCAAAATCGAAAATTAGTTCACTCCTCGGGTAAATTAAAAATATTCAGATGGTGAAAGGAATATTCATTTGTTGGGAGAAAGGAATATTCGTATGGTGGAAATTAAAAATAATACAAAAAGACCATTTTACCCCTGTTTTTAGCGGAAAAGATAACAAAACTGATGGCATGACCATTTTGTCCTAACAAAACTGAAGTTGAAGGACCACGAGAACGATTTTAGAAATTGAGGGACCAAAATGCAAATCAGATCAAAGTTCAAAGACTATTAGACCTAAAATCCTAAAACCTAATAAAGTTCATAAGCAATCTATAGTGGTTTCCCATAGAATAAGCAAATATAATTTTCAGTGCATTTCTTTTCAGACAAATAGGGCTTGGTTCTTCAGAAAAAAAAAATGGCTTGGTTCATGGTCTCTCCTTTCCATTTTTATTTATTTAAGAATGACCAAGATTGGAGATTTGGTTGTATCTCAGTGCTTACGCACTCCAAATCCATGGTTGGATATATGATCATACCTTCCAATTTGTTATTGTAACGGAAAAATAGCTCACCAGAAAACTGGAAGATGGTCTATCACTCTGAAACCTTTTCTTTTCTTGTTACATTGGCCCAAAGCCCAAAAAGCTGGGTTAATCGTTTTATTAGTCCCTGAATTTAGACCCAATTTGCATTTGAGTCCCTCAATTTTCAAAATGGTTCCCGTGGTCCTTTAACTTCACTTTCGTTAGGACAAATGGTCTTGTCGTCAATTTTGTTAACTTTTTCAGTTAAATGCATGGGAAAAATGGTATTTTTATATTAAAACCAAAAAAATGAATAAAAAATAATATTTTTAAAATAACAATAAAAGAAAATCAAATAAAAAACCAACCAAAAAAAAAAAAGAAAGTTTTGGGAGGAGTATAAATTGAAATATAGGGGGGGAGAGAGAGTTTATTTTTAATTTTTTATTCATATTTTAATCAATTTTGATACAAAACCATTTTGCCCATGCATTTAACACAAAAGTTAACAAAATTGACGGCTGGACCATTTGTTCTAAATAAAAACTAAAGTTAAAGGACCACGGGAACTGTTTTAGAAATTGAGGGAATCAAATGCAAATTGGGTCTAAGTTCAAGAACTAATAAAACGATTAACCCCGAAAAGCTAAACAAACCACCAATGCTTATACAAACGATCCAATCCAAAGCAAAAACTCATAAGCCCCGTTTGGTGGACTGGATTGGATTGATTATGATAAGACTTCGAGTGTTGGACTGAGTTGGACTTTAAGTCCTCTGAGTTGTTCGAAAATGCTATAAGAGCATCTCCAACAGTAGTAGCAAAAAACAACTCTTCAAATTGAAGTTTGTTAACCTACGTGGAAATATGAAAAGCCTTATTTGCTATTTGAATAAAATTTATTCCAACAGACTCTTCAATTCAATTAATGCAATATCATGAAAAAGAATGAAAAATATGAAAACAAGTGAAAAATGTCTATGTATTTATTATATGAAAAGAGAAAAAAAAAAAAACATGTTTTTAACATTTTCAAGGTATGTTTTGTTTTGCCAAAGTAAAATTAAATGTTTGAAGAGCCAAAGTCAACTTATCAGTCCTGAAGAGAGATAAAGAAGTTGTAGCTTTGATTACTGAGGTTGAATAGGCTATTGGAGGGAGTTTTTCTAATGTGGCTCACCTATTTTAGAATTCCAAAGATGTTGAAGAGGCTATTGGAGATGCCCTAATGAGGGAGTTGTGGGAGGGGTTCGATCCCACTATCCAACAGGAGAGAGAAAATATTGGACTTCAACTTTTTTTATAATTGAATGGTTGGATTGAATCCCTCATTGAACCCCCTCACCAAAATACCTCTCATTATAGAAGCACCTTCAGTTGTTTGGTAGATCAATAAGCAGCACTAGACTGGACTTAAGTCCATTGCACTGTTTGGTACAAGACTATACTGGACTGCATTGGACTTCAATATTTTTTATATATGTATTTTTTTGTGTTTATTTAATATCAGAAATAATTAAATTTATGAAAAAACATGCGCACATAATTAAAAGTAAGAAAGCCCCATCACATACTACTTATTTGCTTTTACCCCGTCACAGTAAAACATGTCCAAATATAACAAAGTAAAAACTCACCAATCCAATCTGGATTGGACCTATGTCCAATTAATTGGACTCATCTAGTTCAATTCGGCCCACCAATTCGGCGCCACGTGTCAAAAAATAAGTATAGCCACCCGGGGATACTATTTAAATACACTATATTCAAATGGTATTGGCCCATGGCTATACTATTTAATTAAAAAACAATAAGAAAAAAGTACCCTCCTAATTGCATTAGTTTGTACTTTATACATATTAATTTGCTAGTTTCAACATATCTAAACTAGATATTAATCAGCCACTATATAATATTGTAATATAATTTTTATGACATGCATTATTCTTAATGAATAGTATGTGAGAATTATTTTGTATAATACGTGAATTTTGTGTCTTACTGCAAATTTTGTAAAAAATACGTGTATTAAATATTAGAAATACGTATGTACATGCACAATACGACTATTCCACATTTCTATTTTAAAAAACGTGAGACGTGCATAAAACACGAATGTATTATTAAAAAATACGTACGTACGTATATACTAGAGTATTAAATGTGAAAGAGCTAAATTCTTTATATGGGTAATAACTCTGGAAAAGTAAAAAATTAAAATAGGACAATAGAGACTCGAGTAATGGCCTAATAGTAATGGATAACTACTCTTATCGATAAACGAAAATCGGGAAAAAAAATTAAAAGAAAAAAAGGATCCCAATATATATAAAAGACTATAGCCACTCGTCTATACTATTTATTGACGACAATTTTTTATTATAAAAAAAACAGTAACGCCGCCCCACTATACTATCTTTTTAAAAACATTTGAAAAACTCTAGTATAGCCGCACGACTATACGATTTATATATATATATATATAAAGTGAATAGATTCACGGCCCTTTTTCGTCCACGTGTAAAATAGTATAGCCGTGCGGCTATAGTTGAAAAATTAAACATGGAGTATACCCCCACCAATTAGCCGCCACGTGTCAAAACTAGTCTATTTTTGAAAAAAAAAAACATGGAGTATAGTCGAGCAGCTGTAAAATTTTTTTTATAAAAAAAAAGGACCCTCTAGCACCACTTGTCAAAAATTAATTATTTTTTTATTTTTTAAATCGTAGTATAGCCTCCCAGCTATATTATTTAAATGCATTCACGCCCGCTACACCCGACTTACAAAGTTTCGTAAATATTTTTTCGCAGTTGTATTTAAATAGACGTCAGTTTCAACAATTTCATATTTTAATTTTCGCGCGTGTGATAGATCGTCGTCTTAAAAGTTTTCCTTTATTGCCATATTTTTTTAAAGGCCCATCTTAGCAGTTTTTGTTTTTGTTTTTGTTTTTGTTTTGGTCATTTATAGCGTGTAAACTGCTAAGATGGATGTTTAGAAAAATAAGGGCAATAAAGGAAAACTTTTAAGATGACAATTTATCACACGCGCTCAATTAAAATATGAAACTGTTGAAACAGACATCTATATAAATAGATTGCGAAAAAATATTTACGAAACTTTGTAAGTTGCGTGTGATTAAAAAAAAGCATCTTGCACGCGCAGAAGCGCTTGCAGGGAGGCGTCAAATAAACTTTAGGAGCTATGGGGATTCTTATTCAATTAATTACCCACATATTAATATTATCCAAAGCAAATTCAACATGAATTGGAAAATCTCAAATAATTTAAGTAAAATAATATTTTCATTTCACACAACGTCGTAGTTTTAGATTATGTACATATGTATATATTAACATAATATGCACATAAGAGAGACATGCAACGATCAAGACCACTTGCACCACCCATTCCTCTCTAATTGATCTTTCACTTTTTCATTGTCAATCTATACATAAATAGCATGAGATGAGACCAAACTTAAACATATACTTTTAAATTTGTACTAATCAAATTTTTGCATAATTTGGGAACATGTATACTCACCTTCAATTTTGATAGTTTATCCTTTGCTGCATGCCTATTTATTTATAAATTTTTTTAAAAAACTTAATTAAGGGGATTAAATGGGTAATTTAGTTTAAATTAATAGAATATAACACTATAATATATCGAATCTATGGATATAAATGAAAATTTTATTAAATATTTGACTGAAGTTTGGATTACCTAAATTTTTGTCTTCAATAATGCATTGTGTATACGATATATTGAGTGAAATGCATAACAATTGTCTAATATCGATGATATTGTTAATGTATACATTTTGGGTTTTTCTTTTGGCTTCCCTTGACAACTTTGTAATAGGATTTCTATTGTTATTTATCAAGCTCAAGCTTAGATTAAGAATAGCTTCTCTAGGTGTTCTTAACTAACAACTATCCTATGGAGATTCAAGCAATTTGACAAAGATAAGTATTTGGCCAAGGTCTAGAGTGTGTGAAGGTTGTTGTGTTCTTGATTGAATATCCTTTAAATTTACCCCTCGTGACCTAAGTACCAATTTCAATTGGTATCAGAGCACCAGCTCTTAACATAAATAGAGAGATCCTTTGGGTGCTAGTTGGTATTAGGTGTGCAAACATAAAAATGGATCAAATTGCTCCTTGCATTCATGATGAACTTGCCTTGTTTGTTAAGAATTATAGAAGGGTTGTCAAAGATAAAACCAAAGTCACTAGGAATTGTCAGAATCTTCCTAGTTTGTCTACATGTGTGTCTCAAGACAATGTTTTTAAGGAGATGAATGTTTTGGACTCTTATGGCTTTAGGGAGGACAAAAGTTTGAAAGGTCTTGTAAAGTGCTATCTATGTGGTGGTACTGGTCACATTGATATGGAATGTGCAAATAACCACAAGACAAAGTTTAATGGGAGAGAAGAGTCAATTATTGCACAATGGAGTGATAATGGTAGTGATGATTCCAATAGCTATATCACTTCATCTTATGAAGAGGCAAATAATTTTGCCCTTGTTGGTTTTGTTCATAACTCTAGCCTTGCTAGAGTTCCTGTAGTTAATAAAGAATCTGTGTCTAGAGATGATATGCAAAATGACCAGCCATATAGAGAACAAGATGACCAGTCATACAAGGAACAAGATGACCAGTCATACAGGGAACTATGTGAAAAGTATGATATGCTTTTCAATGAAACCTGTAATTTCAAAGAACATAATCTCATGATGGAAGAAAAGGTCAAGGAACTTGATGAACTGAATGAAACTCTCAAAATGGCCAAAAAGAAGTTGAGTGATAGCTTGTATGAGAATGAAGTTGACATGTATGAATTGTATCATAAAGTTAGCACTTTTGAAAAAGAAAATTCTGATTTGATTAAGAAGTTGAATGTACTTGAAAATGACAAATCCTTGTTCCTTCATAGACTGATTTTATTTGAGTTTGAAAAGTCATTAGTTGAGCATGAAAATATAGTTGTGCATGATAAGTTTGTGGTTGAAAATTCTGATTTGCAATGCATGTTATTTGAGAAAGACATTGAGGTTCAAAACTTGTTTGAGATGATAAAATCACTTGAAAACAACATGGTTAAACAATCTGAATCTTTTGATGCTTTACAATTTGAAAATATAAGATTGGAACATGAACTTAAGTTGGAAAAAGAAAAGGTTCAAGATTTAACCATTGGTGCTGGGAAGATTGATAAAATGCTCAATTTTGGAAAATTGTTCGGTGATAAAAGAGGTTTAGGATATATAAATGAGTCTTCTACACCTTCATCATTTGAGACAATCTTTGTCAAAGATGTGTCAACTCAAGAAGCTCCAAAATTTGTTCATGGTCTCAACTTGGGTTTTGATTCTATGAATATTGTTTCTAAGGGAAAGCTGTCTCTTCCACAATCCAAATTTGTGCCTACCTGCCACCATTGTGGTGTGAAAGGACACATTCGACCTAGGTGTCATATCCTTAGGATTGAGTCTCAAGTTTCCAAAGAAAGTGAGTTTAAGACTCATGTGTCCTCTTTTAAGGGGTATGCGACTGTAAAGTCTGTGGTTTGTACAAGAGATAAACATTCTTCACTTGCAAAATTTGGTTTCCTACAACCAAAAAGGTTCATTCCTATATGCCATCATTGTGGCACATTAGGACACATTAGACCAAAGTGTTTTGATTTTAGGAATTTTGAGCAAAAGCCTTTTGTTCATTTCAAGAAAGTAAATGATGACTCACTTCAAACTCAAGTGAATGATCTTCTTTATAAAGTTGTCAAAATTCCTAAGGTGATCTCTTTGCCTCATAAAGTCTCAAAAGTGAAGCAAGTTTGGATCAAGAAGGAAGACCATGTTCTTCCTCATGTTGGTGACTAGTTTCTTTATTTTATGTATCTAGACCATTCTCTTATTTGTGTGTGCTTCATGGTGTCTAGATACATTGTCATGCATTTGCACCGTGTTCTTTTATTTTATTACTTTTAAATGTGGTCATTGCATGCATATCTTTCAATCATCTCTCTCACAGTGCTTTGAATCTTGGGTGATCAACAAAATTTCATGTTCTTTTGAACTTGTTCACATTTATCTTGTTGGTCTTGTCCAAACATTTTCCCTTGGTGGCAAGGAATACATTCTATCCATTGTAGATGACTTCTTTGGATGTATTTGGGTCTCATTCTTCTTGAAAAATCAGAAATCTTTCAAAGGTTTAAATCTGTTTGTCATCTTTTACAAAAAGTGCAGATGACTAGTCATTTGCCTCTTGTTAGAATTAAAATAGATCATGGTTATGAGTTTGAGAATTCTCAGTTTCTGAAATTTTGTGAGGAGATGGGAATTAAGCATGAGTTCTCTACACCTATTACACTTTGGCAAAATGGTGTTGTGGAGAGAAAAAAAAAATAGAGTTCTTGTTGAGATGGCTAGGATGATGCTCAATAGCAAAAATTTTGCTAATCTTTTTTTTGGGCTGAAGTCTCAAACATGGTATTCTTGAGGTATGGTGCCAATCAAACTCCCTATGAGCTTTGGAAAGGTAAGAAACCCAATGTGTCTTATTTTAGAGTCTTTGGTAGCACATGTTAGATCTTAAGAGATTGGGAACACCTTGCCATGTTTGACTCTAAAAGTGACAAAGGAATTTTTCTTGGGTATTCCACTTCAAGCCGAGCCTATAGAGTATACAATATCATGTCAATATTGATGACTTTGCTGCTTCTATTGAGATGGCATTAGATGAGGATGGTCTTTTATCTTCTATGCTTGAGGGAGAATCTCCAGGTCTGAATCTAGTGGTTGACCTGTCAACCTTTAGCAAATCGGTTGACCAGTCAACTCTTGACAATTCTATTCCAGTTGACATGTCAACTTGTCATAATCAACCTCAAAATCCCAGCTCATCTGTCCTTGTTGAAAACTCTCTATAGAAGCATGATAGGAAGCCTTCTCTACTTGACTGCAATTAAATCTGACATTTCCTATAGTATAGGAGTTTTGTGCTAGGTTGCAAAGTGATCCCAATGAGTCCCATTTGTTTGCTGTCAAAAGAGTCATAAAATATGTGAGTAGAACTTTTGAGTTTGGGTTGTGGCATACCTATGATACGTGTCAATCTTGTTGGGTATAATGATGCCGATTGGGCAGGTTGTAGTGATGATAGGAAAAGCACTTCCGGGGGGTCTTTTATGTAAGCAACAACGTAGTTGCTTGGCATAGCAAAAAACAAAACTCTATCTCCTTATCCACTGATGAAGCAGAGTATGTTGCAGCTGGGAGTTGCTGCACTCAACTCCTTTGGATGAGACAAATGTTGGAAGACTGTGGTCTTGCTCAATCATGCTTTCTAATCTATTGTGACAACATGAGTGCCATAGATATTTCTAAAAATTCTGTTTAACACTCTAGGACTAAGCACATAGACATTAGGCATCATTTTATTAGAGATCTTTTGGAAGACAAAATTCTATCTTTGGAATTTGTTCCCTCTGAAGCTAGCAGATATACTCACCAAGGCCTTGGACTTTCAAAAACATGTAGTCCATTGGCCCTTGCTCAATTGATTGATTAGCTTGTCTGTTCCTTATCTTCAGCACATTGTAGAACTGTTGACTAGTCATCTTCGTTTTAGTTGACTAGTCAAATATAAATTTTTGTTTACTTGCTGTGCAAATGTCAAAAATATTTGTTTCTTCTGATCTCTGATGGTGTGAAGCTTGAATCATTTTATGCTTTGCCTGATTTGTGCATAATTCCCCCCTTCTAGTTTGGAGCCATTAGATGAAATTTTTTGGTGTTTTTACATCCTCTTGGTGAGACAAGTGTTGTGATCCATTGTGGACAATCATTGTTATAATCTCCTATCTTATCTCACTTTCTTAGGCAATTTGTTTATTAAAAAAAAAACAAAAAAAACAAAACAGGGAAGTGTGACCAATGTAGTCACGACTCTAGGAAGGTATAAGGTGATATGATTGAAGAATCTAGAGCAAGAGCCGCAAAATTGGGCCACTCAAGCACTTAAGTCTGGGATGTGCAAATAACAAACATAATAAATAGCCAGATTGAGTGATGAAAATCAAATAGGTTGAGTCTATGCTTTGAGTTTGTCTTGAAGGTTCATTATATACTTGTCACTCCAAGAGTGATATTTCTTCATCTCTTGTGTTTTTCTGTTGGCTCTGAACCTCCTCTGTCCATCTTGCCTTATCTCTCTGAGCATGAAATCTAATCCATATTCTATCTATCAGAGTTAGTTGCAATTGTTTTGTTTGCACATGTGGTTATCTTCTCTCTCTCTTACTTACTGTGCTTGAAGACTTGGACTAGGCTATAGTAGCTAATACATTGTTGATCACTTGATATATTTGCTAGTTCATGTTTGTGTTTTTAAAACTAAAATCATGTCTTCTTCAGGGTCAATACTAAAATTGCTGCTTGTAATGGTATTGCTTGAGTTCACTAGTCAACATATGCTCATGCTGATTATGGTTGACTAGTCATCTGCTTAACAGGGATCTTGTGACTTTTGGTGAAATTAATTTTCACTCTCTAAGAACCAAGACCATTGGTTATGACATAAAACACAAAGGTTCACTTGTCTTCTCCTTGTCTCATTTATACATTCTGTTTCAACACTGGTACTGTGTTTATGTGTGGTCGTGTTTGGATGATGCCACTTTGGTCTATGACCCTATCTTAATAAGTTGTGTGTCCCACATTCAATGATTTAGCCTAATATAATCTTGAAATCCTTACGAGTATGTTGTGCTATATGAGTTTTGGATTGTTGGCTAATTTATTTTGTTGGGGGAGTTTCTTTGAGATGCATGTGTTTTGGCAACATTCTTGCTGGTTGTTTTTATCATTTTCATACATCAATGTTGCCTTCCTAAGCCTTATCTCCATTGATTTGCTCTATTTTGTTCTTGGCTGTGTCTATAAGGTTGCTGGTCTTTTGATGCCACCTCAAATTTAGACATGCGTGACTAGTGCATTTCATAGTCCACTCTCTTCTCCTTGTGCTTTTTGGAAGCTATGTTGTGTTTTTCTGGACAACCTAGAGACTTATTTCTTGTATTCTTTCTCACATGTCCTCAATTTTGAGCAAAAAATTAGGGTTCATCTTGCATGGTGCTTTCTTCAAATTTGACATTGATTGATGCCTTAAATTTTGAAATTTTGGTGCTTTGTCTTGATTTTGCATTATGGTGTGTAAAGAAAAATTCATTGGTTGTCCCTTGTTTTGATAAATATGTTGCTTAAACTCTGTCTTTTTAGGGGAGTTTCTTTATGTGTAATGTGTACACATTGAAATTAAATTCAGCCACTTGATTTTAATTGCCTTAGGTATGATTCCTTGCAACTTGTGCTCCACTTCTTATTCTCTTTAGCTTGATGCACTTTTGTGTTTGTTGGCTATTTATGGAAAGTTTGCTGGATTAGTACATCAAAGGTTAATTCCTTTATGTTATATGATACTCAGGGGGAGTATTTTTGGATAGGTTGGGGATCTTTTTGCTTGGGTAGTCTGTGCAACTTGATAGGGGGAGTTTTCTTGTATTGTTTTGAGCAAATGCTGTTTTGCTTTGTAATCAAACCGTGTCATGTGCATATTGTTCAAATATGATTATGTGACTTGTGTTTAATTCACTTGATTACTGTTTCTCTATATTTGCCTTTTTTGCTCTTTCCTTATCAACAAGGGGGAGAACACTCTCAACCCTATATTGCATATATTGCATATTGCTTCAACTTTATATGATATAATATGCTTGTCTTGTGCCTGGGAGTTTGGTTGTTGTTTTGCAGGTACTTCATTTCATCATCTCCTTAGGTTTGGTTTTGGGTTGAGTGTTGTTAGAGAGTGTGTTGTCAAGGAAAGCCAAAAAGGGGGAGATTGTTAATGTATACATTTTGGGTTTTTCTTTTGGCTTCCCTTGACAACTTTGTAATAGGATTTCTATTGTTATTTATCAAGCTCAAGCTTAGATTAAGAATATCTTCTCTAGGTGTTCTTAACTAACAACTATCCTATGGAGATTCAAGCAATTTGACAAAGATAAGTATTTGGCCAAGGTCTAGAGTGTGTGAAGGTTGTTGTGTTCTTGATTGAATATCCTTTAAATTTACCCCTCGTGACCTAAGTACCAATTTCAGATATGTTTTGTCATCAATCCGCGAGTGCAAGAGGCTTTTATTTAATCACGAGTGCTACACGCGACTTACAAAGTTTCGTAAATATTTTTCTCAATTATATTTATATAGATGTCCATTTCAACAGTTTCATATTTTAATCGCGCGCGTGTGATAAATCGTCGTCTTAAAAGTTTTCCTTTATCGCCTGTATTTTTCAAGATGTCCATTTTATGTTTTTGCAATTGTATCTTGCTTGATGTCCATCTCAACAATTTATACACGTGATTAAAATAAAGAAATTGTTGAACCGAACATCCAGCAAGATACAATTGCAAAAAAAATAAAAATTTTGTAAGTCGCCCATAGTGTGTGTGATTTAAAAAAAGCCTCTCGCACGTGTTTTCGCGCATGCAGAGAGGCTAGTCTAAGAATTTTAGGAATTAAGGCGATTGAACTAGTGTTATTGCTTTAGAGGATGAATTAATTGGAGTTGTTGCTTTAACTTCGGACAATTGATTAAAACAAAAGTAAATTTGAAGTGGATATGATGAAAGTGACATCAATACTATCCAGAATTAATAGGAACATCTCCAATGGAGGTAAGAAAAGAAGAAGAAGAAAAAACGTGTAGACAATTTTGAAATGCGAAGAATTAATAAACATCCAACTCCTATGGAGTTGTGGCAAACAATTTGACATGCCAAGCTAAATAAAAAGAAAATACTACAGACTCTCACCCTTTATCAATAATTGATATCCTAGGTAGAAAAATTAGTATCGATAATTGCATCACAACTTGCCAACTCTGTGCATCCTCTTAGATAAAACCAAAGACAAAAAACATTAACAAAACCAATCATTCTAAAATGTCAGAAAAATAAAAGAGAACGATGAAACTTTACCTATTATATATGTGCATGGCAATGATGTTGAGTATCAACATATAAATTGGTTCGGGTGGTGGGATACACTTAACATCTAAATTGGTTGAAGCATGCCACATTTAAAGTGAGTATCCAACAGCAGTTTTGGTAACCAAGATAAACTAAACTAACTATGGAAAATAGGTTTGTACAAATATGCTAAGAGAAATCACTTACAGTGCGTTTGGATGCGGTAAAATAACTCGGGATTTTAATAAAAGTCGGGATTTGGAGAGTGGAAAAAGGAAAGTTCAGCGTTTGGCAAAATCAACTCAGGATTTGCCAAATTACACACAGAAAATATTGTGGGAATTGCACGTCTAAAATCCCAAGTTGAAATTCCATGGTAATGGGTGGAATTGTACAATTCCCAAAAGAGAGGGAATTTTCATCTTCTGCCCGCCAAATCTCCTCCATAACCTATCTTCTGCCCACCAAAATTTTCATCTTTTGCCGGCCAAAATTTCAAGAATAACCTATCTTCTTCAAAGAGAACAAGCCTGTGCGCCATCGGTATTCTTGATGGTGTTCTGCTAAGTATTCTGGTTAGTGTCAGTTTTCAATTTCTTTCCTTGTCGTTGGCCTCTTTTTTGTTTGCTATATTGATTCTTTTCATCCGTGGAACCAAGGTTCTACTTTTATTTTATTTCTCCTCTCTGTCTTTCAATCTGACAAGAAGATTTGCTCTTCCAATCAAGGTAAGAGTCTCAACTATCTAGACTCATCTTTCTCTGTTCTTCCTAGACTCATCTTTCTCTGCTCTTCCCATGGTTGTACTTGCTAATTTTGAGTTCTCTATTTTTCCTTTTTTAGTTAATTGAATCTTGTTTACAAGATAATAATTCTCTGTTGTTCTCCTTGTGCTTGCCCCTGCTATGGGCTTGGTTGTGCTTGATATGTTATATTCCTATTTGTATTGATCGTATTGTTGATTAGTTGGGATTGAAATTGTGGTCTTATTGCATTTTGGAGCTTACAATATGTGATTTTTTCCTTTTATTTTTTTGTTTTTTGGTTGTTATTGATGCTATTGAATCTGGAGGACCCATTTATTGCTTTTCTAAAGTTAGCTCTTTGTTTTGTTTTGTTTTTTTCTTTTTGTGGGTTTACAAGTAAATCTGTGATTGTTTTATTTCAGTTTGTAGGTGGTGAAAAATATGCTGGATTTATATGTTCTGTGAGAGTTGGTTTTCTGTTTCAATATCACAAAGAAGGTGGGAAGATGTTAAAATTAGTATAAATGTTGTTTTCAATCACATTGCATATTGGTATCAGAGTACTTATTAAATGCAGACTTTGGACTTTGTTTTGTTCCTTTAGTTTTGGTTCTTTATTTTCATTTGTTTTAGTTGTTTGGGTTCTGCTCTGGTGTCCTTTATTATTTTTGGGCTATTGGATGTGTGTTAGTTGTAACTGATAATGATTGCAGTCAATGTTTGACATCTCCTGGAAGTTTGAAAGTGCTTAATACTGGTTATGGTGAGCCACCTTACCTGTGTGTAAGGTGGTATTTTGATTCTCATTGCATAAAGTCACAACTGTCATGCTTGCCTAATTATATTTTGGTCTCAGTAGAACAAAAACCATGAATGGAATAGAAAGATTACGCGACCATTCTTCTCCTTAACAAAACACTAGGTAATGGCTGGAGTTGGGAAAGATTATAATCAATTTACTTCTCAAGTGTTAGCTTTTTGAAAAAGATCATAATCAAGTTGAAACTAAGTTTTCGACAAAGCTACTTCAAGCACATTCTTGCCATTTTGAGCTGTAACCTGTACTGTTATTAGATCTATATAGTTGAGTTGTATTCTAATCAGTGTCCAATCTTTTGGCTGTAGCCATGAAATATGGTCGTGAAGGAAAATTTTTTACCATACCCACTATGACTTAATTTTCTGTATTTGATCTGATATAAAAGAAGCAACATGCAGCATTTGATGAGTCAATATCAATATGCAAAATAATGACATCTTTAACTTAGGATAAACGTTAAAATTAGGATAGACGTTGTATTCAATCACTTTGCATATTGGTCTCAGAGTACTTAACTTTTTAAATCTAGAGTTTGGACTTTGTTTTGTTCCTTTGGTTTTGGTTCTTTATTTTCAATTGTTTTAGTTGTTTGGGTTCTTCTCTGGTGTCCTAGTTAAGTAATGAGAGTGCTTCTCTTTTGGAAAGCTAAATGGATGCACCTCTGCACACCCTCATTCACTTTACAATTGCGTATGTGTAAGGATATGTTATCCAGTTGCAAGTGTCTTTGTAAGAAGACTGCAATGCATTTGGTTTAATTTGCTTGTCAGGTTTGATATCATAGAATTGTGTGGATCATGTAATCCCTAGGCTTAATTTCGTCATTCATTTGTATTTATTTAATTAGTCTTCAGTCTAATTTAGTCTTAACTTTTTATGCACGGGGGTATGAGGATGCTGACAGGTTTGGTTCCTTTTTGGTATCTTACTAGCCTCTTTTTTTACGTGTGTTGATGCCGAGTCATATTTTTTATAGGTGAAATAGATTACTTACATAATAAAATTAGCTTCATTTTTTTAAGAGTGCTGCTAAACGAACCCTAAAATTAACTGAGTACACCATACGATTTAAGTACACCCTAATATTTTAATTAAAATATAAAATTAACTAAGTACGCCTTATAAAACTACCAAAAATACCCCTAATACACCTTAATACTTGTAGCATTATTTTATAGTTGATTTTTAGCTTTATTTTTTTAATAGTTTTTATAAATCTTTGACGTTTCATATGAATTTATGCTTCTACTAAAATTGTTAACACTTTTTTTACAATTCTAAGTTCTTGCAATCACCACCTCTTTCGTTAAAAACATAATAGGACAAGCAATCTCTTGATTAGAGTTGAATATGGTTAGTATAGTGTACTTATTAAAATTATATTTGTTTCACAATTTCATATATCTTTTTTTATCATTTTATATTAGGGTAAATCAGTAATTCAATATATACTTTTATAGTAGGGTGTACTTAATTAATTTAGGAAATAGCTCAAAATGCCACCATTTTTATAATTGTAACTGAAAATACCACTCTTTTTTAAAAAATTTGGAACTATAACCTATAAATATATATTTATTGTCCCCTTATTGTACACATATCACTTTTGCTGAAGTTCTCTATCAGTTTTGCTGAAGTTCTCTCTCAGCTCTCTCTCTTGGCTCCGTCTGTCAATTTCTCTTCACTCTGTCGTCGCTTTGCTCTCACTCTCTCATCTCTCGTCGATCAGCCCTCACTCTCTCGTCGCTCAGCCCTCAATCTCTCGTCGCTCAGCTCTGACTCTCTCTTCTCTCTTCCTCTCCGAGCGAAATCTGTTCATCGAAGCTCAACTCCATCGTTCACCTTGAACAGGTACTGTTCATCGTCATTTTCTTACAGTTTAGGGTTTCTCTGAAGTTGGTTTAGGGTTTATGCATTTCTATGAAATTGGATCAGGGATTTGTTCGAAATTGGTTGAAGGTTTAGGGGTTTCTCTGAAATTGGTTTAGGGGTTTCTCTGAAATTGGTTTAGGGGTTTCACTGAAATTGATTTTGGGGTTTCTCTGAAATGATCTTAGTATGATGATTCCTTGTTTGAAACAGTGAATGGGTTTGTTCTTTGTGGACTGATGCTTGCACTGCTGTTGTTTTGCTATTGATGTCGTATTGTTGTTTTGTTGCTACTGTACTGCTAATGTAGTGATGTTGTGTTGGCATTTTAGTGCTGTTGTATTTTTAGTTTATTATGGTTTTATTATGGTTTTTGTAGCAATTATTGATTGGTATTTGGTGGCTTACTATGGGTCTTTATGACCATTGCATTTAACCTTCTTACAAGTCTAATCGGTATCTATTTTCTTTGTTGAAGATGATATCTAAAGTCTAAGACAATTAACCTGTGTATATCATTTTAAACTTGTAAACTCCCAACCATATCATACTTTTTGTTTGAGAATAATGCTTGTTAATTTGACATATTTTTTTATAACTCTGTTTACTAACTTTAGGGGTCGCATATTGGATATGGATAAGTTTTCTTTAGAACTATTTGTGGTGTAAAATGAGTTATTTAAAAGTTTGCTCTTTTGTGCTTGATCATTGTCTGTTTAAAAGAAAGCGGGGGAAATGAGTGAAGATGGGAACCTACCACCAGCAGGTGTGGTTTAGAGAAATGGGGACATTGATTTTGCTATAAGCTAACTCTTTAAGCTTTTGCTTTTCTTGTTTGTGTATGGATACTTAGAGAACTTTGTTTCTGAGGAGAACTTATAATTTTGTAATTGTACATGTCACTACAGAGAGCCGTCCTGAAGGGGAATGAGAGCCAAATTGCAAGGTAGCTTACTTTCTCTTCTATGTTCAAATGAATTCTTAGCATGCTTTGTGCTTTTTCCTCTTGCTTATAACCACTCAATGAATGCATGCTCCTGCCCTGACTTTTTGGTTAAGTTGTAAAACGATTAATTCCTTACACGTATGTATTTCATAATGCAATAGAAATATTTTATACTTGGTTATATTTTTTCTTTGATTTTTTTAATAGGTTTGACATCACTAATAATGCCAACAGCTACCTTGGGGGCATTGGGTTATGGTTACATGTGGTGGAAGGTATCCAGATGATATATTTATGTTCATATTATTTCATCCATTGGTTCTGTGAGTTGTTGTCTTTTTTAAGCAAATCTAATATTTGCTCTTCACAAATGGTTAGGGTCTAAAATTCTCAGATCTTCTGTATGTGACAAAGCGTAGTATGAATGCTGCTGTTTCAAAATTGCATAAACGTCTGGAGAGCGTGACAGAGGCTATTGTTGTAAGTTTCTTTTCGGCTGTCTATGCCAAAAAAAAAAAAAAAAATTCCTGTTTTGTTTAAGTTTCTGTTAATGGGACCATGTTTGTTCCCAACATCGAATAGATTTACAGCACTCATCAATATTACTTATAGAATTTGTATAAACAATTGAAATCACAGTATTAAACATTCTTATGCTGGACAGAACACAAAGAAGCACCTGACACAGAGAGTCCAGAATTTGGACGATAAATTGCTAGAGCAGAAATATATCGAAAAGTCGATTGTGGACAATGTATGTCATTTTCTGCATATCATGAGCTTTTAGTTCTGAATTCATAATTCAAATTAAAAAACTTCTAGTTTGATGAGGCTTATCGATGAAACTTCTGACATTATCAATATGGACGTAATAGGATGAATGTCGCAGCTGCTTGGTTGATTATTATTATTGTTAGTCTGTGCGCTTGTGGAAAGTAATATGTGAACGTGAATTTGTAATTTCAAGCCATGCGGATGATGCATTTATATAAAATATAGGCAACTTTTGCATCTAAAATATTGTATGAGTTTTGCTTTATATGATGGGATGGTTTGGAGTTTGTCTCACCACCATGTTTGAACGAAGAAAATAAGAATAAAAGGGTAAAACTAAATGTTACATATTGTGTGTGCAAAAACCAAATGTCTGTGTGCAAACACAACACACACAATATGCAATTGCATGTTGTGTTTACAAAAACCAAATGTCTGTGTGCAAACACAACACACACATCATGCAATTGCATGTTGTGTTTGCAAAAATCAAATGTCTGTGTGCAAACACAACACACACATCATGCAATTGCATGTTGTGTTTGCAAAAATCAAATGTCTGTGTGCAAACACAACACACACATCATGCAATTGCATGTTGTGTTTGCAAAAACCAAATGTCTGTGTGCAAACACAACATGCCATTACCAACATGACCTCTACTTAGTGAGATGTTACTCAATCTGCTTGTATGCATATTTGATGATTTTTGCTGAGGTTCCCATTTATGGCATGCCTCTTTTATCTTTTTTACTTTGCTTTTTTTTCTTTTGGCTGGTCATATCTGTGTGCCCGGTAGATGCATATGGCACTATGAACTGATTCGGTGGCAGTTACAAATTAACATAGGTCTTAATTCTGGAACTGTCCTTCATAAATGGCTTCATTAGTACTTAACCCAGTTGTTTTTGCAGGTCGGTCTCAACCAATTGTTGATTGCAATATTCTAAACAAGATGACCATACACTATTATTTGATGTAGGTATACGTATGAGATGGCTTAGCTTTAATTGGTTTGGTTGTTTCAAGTTTTATGTACACAATCTCACAGTAACTGCCGAGTTGTTTTTCATTTCACGTATTTCTCCGTGGTATTTTTTCCCCAATATTCTGATTATGGAGATGAAGTAAATATTACTGTGGAGCTTATAGCATGTTTAGTTTATTTTGTGGGCATGACTGCTGTTCTTGGTAACCCTTTTTCTTCAATCTCTCTAGTTTCTGTCATCTGAAGTCTTTCCAGTCATTCAACTCAAAAAGTCTCCAACCCACTTTGGAATGGCAGACAAGTGTTAGAAGGCCATAAATAAATAGCCACAAGTTCTCATACATGTATATAAAAAGTGTGAAGTTGAAACCTACAAACGACAAGGGAAGAAGGAAGCTCTGTCCCATATAGGTGATCCGTGGAGTAAACATGTTTATGCCACCATTCCAAATTGACTGCCCCCTCGAATTGCACAATGGCAATATGCTCTCCTCCTGTGACTCTAAAGTAGGCAAAACACTGGTGTTGGAAGGACATGTAAAAGGGTTATTGTGCATTCTATTGTACAAGCTTGAATGGATT
The DNA here is from genome assembly GCF_000346465.2 of Prunus persica. Taxonomy (NCBI): domain Eukaryota; kingdom Viridiplantae; phylum Streptophyta; class Magnoliopsida; order Rosales; family Rosaceae; genus Prunus; species Prunus persica. Next base: position 9,520,048 of record NC_034014.1, read on the forward strand.
TTCTTTTCTATTGTATTTGGCCCTTCTCTTTTGAAGCATGCCAAAAATCATCCTGGTTTTGTAATATGTGGTTTGTGCCCAATTAATTTACCGTGGATGTTGTATTTTTGTACCCAAAATTTGATAGCTGCCTTCTTTTGAACGACAATTCATTGAGGGAGAGAATTACTTTCCTTTTGAATATGAATCCATGTGCAACTCCAACTATCATTTGAAAGGTCCAAATCAATTCATGGTAATATAAGGATGGATAACAATTGTCGTGTCCATCATATTTGAATTCAGGATTACTTTCAACGAAGTGGAGACTTATTAGAGCACATGCCATTGACATACGATATAAGAGCAATATTAGGTCAATATAGGTGCACTATAGAGGCAATATTAGAGCAATATAAGGGCAATACGATACCAATAGTTATACAATATACATCCAATACGGTGGCAATATGCATACATTATCTATGCAATACAAAGGCAATATTAAGGCAATATAAATACAATAGAACTACAATATTAAGTCAATCTACATACAATATATACACATTACAGACAACATTTTACACATGCAAAAGAAATCGCCACCGAACCTTAACAATACTAGCCCGCGAGGGGAAAATGAAGGCAACAAAAGATCCATGTACTCGGGTGAGCTGAACTGAAGCAGCACTCACAGTTACTACAGGTCCATCAAAAGATCCATGTCTTTGTCCTTTCTCCTTGCTGCATGCATGAGGCTATGATGAGCCATTCCCTCAGCACCCATATTCAGCACCTGCCAGACACCAGCTACATCAATTGCACTCCAATTGTAGTCTGGTGAGATGACCGAAGCATAATCTCGGAACATTTCGAAGCCGTTGTTGAAACATTCAACCATTTCATGGTTATATTCTTCAGATTGTGTGAAATTTTCGACGGAATTTTTCTTTCTCTCTTCCAATTTCAACTTCAAGGACTCTAACTCTTTGCTCCGACTTTTTGCTTTTAGAGTTTGCTTCACCTCTCCAGCGTATGCTTTGTTCAACTTGTTGGCCAAGTTTCCCATAACTTGGCCATGAATATCGCACTTACTCTCCCACCAATCCGTTGCCTTTGACATATATTGGAGGTGGTGCTTGACGGCAGAGATTTTGTCAAGCGGATCATTGCTCTCAGCCTCACTTCCAGATGAAGTGGGATCACGATTGGGAGTCCGAGGTGGAGATGGGAATGGCACATGCCACGGCTGGTCCCCCGGGTAACTGACATGCTCGTTTGGAGGGCGTACATCCGACATCTTTAAGTATTGCTGGGGACAATTCACAGCTGTTGCTGCAACAAAACAAATAAAGGTAGATTCAGTCTCCAGTTGTAAACGACAATTGGTTAGCTGTAGTGGAGAATATTTGCGTTTTAGTAAGACTAATTACCTTTCCCGTTAAGAAGGTGCCTCTGTTGCAGTTCTGTATAGGAAGGTTCAGTTATATGTACGAACTTATATGAAGTATATTGGGTCTTTAGTTGGTGCATTCAATTGATGGGATTGCAAACTACACCATTAACTCATTGGCTGTAATTTACAACAGTACAACATTACATTAACAACAATAAAATTGGCTTCCAAACGACAAAAAAGCAAACCTTAATGGGAAATTGAAAATTGTGGATTTCAACCCAAAATAGGACTATGTAACTAAGCATTTATTGCGAATTTCAGAACAGAAAATTAGAAAATAGCGAAATTGGAAAATAGGAAAATAGGAAAATAGGAAAAGTGAAAACTTGAAGAATGGGAAATAAGGAAACTTGGAAAATTGGAAATAGAACAAAAGGAAAATTGGCAAATCGGAAATACGAAAAAATGGAAAGTTGGAAATTTGGGAAATTTGAAAATTTGAAAATTTGAAATAGGAAAAAAGGAAAAATTGGAAAGAGGAAACTAGGCAATAGGATTAAATGACACTTGAAAAATTAGAAAATTGGAAAAAGGAAAAAAGGACACTTGGAAAATAGAAAATTTGGGTAATTGGAAAAAGGAAAAAAGGACACTTGGAAAATAGAAAATTTGGGTAATTGGAAAATAAAGCAACTTGAAAAATTGGAAAATTTGAAATTGGACAAAAGGAAACTTGGAAAATAGGAAAAAAAGGAAACTTAGAAAATAGTCCAATTGGAAAAAAGATAATTGGATAATTGGACAAAAACTTAAAATTTGAAAAATGGAAATAGGAAACAGGGACACATGGAAAATAAGAAAATTGGAAACAAATTGAAATTGTGGAAATGGGAAATAAGACAATTACCATATTGGACAATTTTAATTACTTTCTGAATTAGGCAAAGTAGGCAACTTTTTTTTAATTACATAATGGGAAAATGGGAACATTGAAAAATTGAAAAACTAGAAATACAACAAAAGGAAACTTGGGAAATTGCACAATAGGAAAATAGGGAATAGGAAAAAATAGGCCAAAATAATGAAAATTTGGAAAATTGGAAAATTGGATGACACATGGAAAATAGGAAAATATGAAGAATGGAAAAATGGAAACGAATTGAGATTGCTGAAATGAGAAATAAGACAATAACCATATTGGTCAATTTGAATGAGTTGGTCAATTAGGCAAATAGGCAAATCCCTTATTTGAATTACATAATGCGAAAATTACCAAGTTCGGAACGTCCAACATACAAATATATTACAAAAAGGCATACAGTCAATTGGGTAATAACTCCTGCCCAATACTATCCCGCCTAAGACTTCCGCCAATTACTCCTCCTAATCCCTCCCGCCAATAACTCTCTGAGTTACTCCAGGTCATTAAAACCTGCCTATATTAATCAACCCAGCTGTTTGAAATGAAAACTTCCATCACATTAACTCCTGCTTACAGCCATTACCTTCCCCACTGATTTCACTCCCATCGCATTTAGTCCCCTTTTTTTCCAATTAAGTTGTACACCAGGCTACAATAAATATCGAAGACCATGGACCATAACCTCACACCAAACCCAACGCTTTCAATTACTGAAGGAGAGAAGACTGAAACACAAGCCAAGTCACCCAATTCACTCCCTGCAGACTTGGTCCATGGCATGCAGCAATGTCGAGGCAATACCATGTTTTGGAAAAATCTTCATGCAGACATAGTTTCAAAAATTGTGGAGGGCCAAGCTAGATAGGGTGTCATAAAAAACCGCACAATTCGCTCTCGTTATCATGTGCGCATGCATCTCCTACATATAAAGACAATGAAAGCAAAAAATGAAATTGTTGTTCGTCAAATCTACGAGGCCGTCCATATCACCGTCCAAAACATTAAACTGTGCATTATTTACTTTAACCACATTCATCCTTCCAGCATCCTCCAACCTGTTCCTCAACTTCTTCTCTCCAAAATTGGGGCACAATGTTGTTGTGCAATTCAAAGCCAACGCACGACGTTCGGTGAACCATTTCACAAGGAGATTAACAATTTCCCCTATCAAATGAACCACTGGCAGCATCCTTGCAAACCTAAGGACTGAGTTGATTGACTCTGCAATATTTGTTGTCATTACATTGTAGCGGCGTCCATCCATGTGAGCTCTAGACCACTTATGTAACCCTACCTCTTCAAGATATTGAGCAACATGTTCCTTTCGCCTGATCTTGGGAAAATGACAATCAAATTCAGCAATGGAATAAGATTTCGCAGCCTGCTCAAAGTGCATAAGTATGTGATCACGCTTTTTCAACTTGCAAGTGCGTTTCATGTTCCCCTTCATATGATAAAAGCATATGCCATGTTGTGCAGTTGGAAAAATTTTGTTCCACACATTCTCTATGCTAACATTGCAATCAGAAATAATAACAAGATTGAGACACTCACCAATGGCTTCATGAAGTTTAGTGAAAAACCAATGTCATGATGCATCCGTCTCCAAATCCCTGATCCCAAAAGCAAGAGGATATATATTTCGATTACCATCGAATGCATTTGCTACAAACATAACACCCTTGTACTTAGATTTTAAATGAGTGGCATCAACGGCTATCACTGGGCACATGGAAGAACGGAACCCTCTAATACATGCGCCAACCGCCATAAATAAATACACAAAGTGATTGTTCTCATCAGTTTGGATGTGTGTTTTTGTGCCGGGATTCATACGCTCCAATTCATAGCAATAAGTTGGAAGGATATAATATGCCTCCTCCGCTGATCCTCTAATGGACAATAGAGCTAACTCCCTTGCTTTCCAAGCTTTCGAATAATGGATGGTGCAACCAAAGTTGTGTTTCACATCTCTCATAATGTCACTTGGTGTGTGTATATTGTCTGAGAATCCTTCAACTTCCTTTTAAGTGAAGTGGCTACAAGTGCTGCGGTTGCTTGACGATGCTTGTCACTTACGAACCTCAAATCACATTCATGGACAGTTGTACACTTCACAATCATGAAGCTGTATTCTCCAATTCTCGATGCTCAGACCCGCCATGGGCATGGACGTTGACAACAAACCACAAGCAACCTCTTAGTGCAAGAGAATTGCACCTTAAATTCAAAGTGGCCTCTTAATGCCGTCAACCGTAACTCCGTCAACAATGCTTTCTTACAGAGAAAATTTGCCCAACTGTAATTTTCGGATTCCAATCACTTCGTGAAAACCCGCTGTCCAAATATGCTTCTTCATCATTTACACCGGCTGCATTGTACCGATTTTGTTCACCCATTTGACTCCAATAATGTTGACGAGTAGGTTCAAATTCTCCTCCTAAATGCATTATTGGCAACTGGGCAGCTGTGTTGAAGCAGCCCAAATTAGGAGGGGCAGAGTACACTGACACTTCATTTCTTTCAGTACTATTATCACCACCATGCATCTCCTCCACCTCGCTAAAATCAATCATATCCACAAAATCTGTCCCTACTTCACCTCCCACATCAGTGACATTTGTATTATTCCAAGTTACTTCATTGCTTTCAACAATGGCAACTGAAGAATGACCCATCCGACTACTATCTGTCGTGATATGCATACTATGAACTACATCATTTGTCAGTCCTTTATCTTCTATACTCACGAGTAATGGAGCTAGTTTTGAAGGTGTTACCTCGGAATTGTACTTCATAAAAAAATTGACATCATCATCGTCCTCAATCTTTATGTGCTTCCACTCATTCGAGGCCACCAAAACTGAGAATTTTAAGCAAACCTTGTCTTCCCTGCTGTTTGTATTACCAATATGATGCACACGGTCCAACAGTTCAGCAAATTTGATGGTCTGTGGAACTATTAAGCCTTTTGAGTCACCCCCTTCGTATTTGCACATCTTCTTCGAGGTGACCCATTTTCCATTGTAGCACACGAGAATAACAATTGTCTCCAATTCTGACCATGACAAAACAACATTTCATTCACACAATATAACCACAATAACCATACAATACAATGCAATATAACCACAATATAACAGCAATATATAGGCAATATAATGGCAATATAACAGCAATACGATTGTAAAATAAGAGGAACACAACAGAATCACACTATACAGATCTACTACATCAAATAGAAAATCCCAAGTTTCAAGATTCACATATCCAGACCAATCTAAATGCAATTGGTACAAACCCAGATGAATGAGCATGAATATTCAACAAAACCTAACCCAAATAAATTAAAGCCAAAACGAATTTAACACAAACCCAAACAATCAAACTATAACCCATTTCACATAATACTGATATTAAGAAAATAACCATCAACACTACCTTTTCGAGGTCGGCAATCCACTAGAGCTTCAAGGTTGCAAGCAGCTATTCAGAAGACATAGCTAAAGGGAGGGGTTCGCGATTCCAAACAGAGAGCAAGAGATCGAATAGGGGAGAAAGAGACATAACGAAGATAGAGAGAGACAGCTGCGCTATGAGAAACAGAGCAAAGAGAGAGACAGAGAGTTGTGCTAGAGAGAGAGAGCCAAGAGCGAGAGAGCCAAGATAGACATAGAGAGCTGTGATAGACAGATACCAAAGAGAAAGAGAGCTGTGCCACAGAGAGAGAGAGAGAGAGAGAGAGAGAGAGAGCTGTGTGAGCTTCTTCTCTCCAAAATTTCTGAACTTGTGAAAAATCAGCAATAAGTGGACAATAATTTTATATTTATAGGTGATAGTTGTACAAAAATTGGGAAGGGGTGGTATTTTTAATTAAAATTATGAAATGGGTGTCATTTTAAGCTATTTCCCAATTAATTTTAGGGTTCGTTTAGCAGCACTCTTTTTTTAATTACGTGGTTTATGCTTTTTTAAATTACACAAGCTACAGTGCAATTCTTTACATTAGTAACAATTGAGGTATGTGCTGTTAGACAATTTTCATATTGCACAAGTCTTTCTAATTATATATATAATGTGTTGAACAATGCCAATTATTCCTATCCAGATTTTATATACAAGATTGTTGGAAATAAAAAATGTTGTTACTTCTAAGTAAATTCTAATTCTATGATGACTATCCAAACAGGTGAAATTGTAATTTCTGTCACTTCTTAAATTCCGCATATATGATATTCAAACGTTGAAATTTGCAATTTACGGAATTTTTAAATGATGTAATTGGAAATTCCGTCATTTACAATTTCCATGAAAATTAGAATTACTTCATCGAAACACACCATTACTCTATGCATTCTCTCTTGCAATATATACACATACTCAAATAAAAAAAATCATGAGAGATGTTCCACTGAATAGCATCAAATTCACTTTAAAAGTATCAACATCCTTATATAAACATAGTTAAAATTCCGAAATGAAACATAAGAAAATCATAGAGAAAATGTTTACATGACAAAATGAAACATAAGAATGAAAGAGACAGAGAGAAACCAAGACAAAATTAGCCAAAATAGAGAAGATTAAAATTCGGAAATCAAACACCCAAATTCAGAAATCCTAACAAACAATTTAAAACTTGGAAGAGCACGTGTCTTGACAAAAAAGAGATAGGATTTGAAATAATAACCTGGTAAATAGCTTGAACACTATCCCTCCTATACGAATTTAAATCTTCTCTCTTTCTGAGTTTGAACACTACCTCCTTTATATGAGCACAAACGGTTTTTAGTTATACCAGCACCAAGAAAAAACACATCATAAGAAGAGCAACAAAAATTGGAGGAGACTATATTGAAGTCCAAGCACATGATCCTCATGAAGCTTTTAATTCCTCTACCAAAAGTATTCCTTGAAAAAAAGAGGAAAAGAAACAAAAAATCAAAACATAATCTGATTCCTAACAGAAAAGAAATGCAAAAAAAGACGTCAATCTTTTACTGAAAGATGCAACAACAAAAAACAGAAAGATAGGAGAAACTAATACAGATCATAAATAAACAGACATGTAAAAGAAAAAACAAATAAGACACTATAGGCAGAGAATTCGGTGAAGTGTGCTTGTGTGCTATGTAGAATTAACACTGGGTTTTAGTCTACGCATCAGAATTTGACATGCATCAACGTTATAGTTCTTGGCAACTAAACACCCAAATGTCACAGAAATGTAAAAACCAAATAATATGCAAAAACCAAAATTCTGCATTATGAACCAACAATATGCAGAAAAACAAATTTCTTGATATGCATTGCACCTATCTATTGGCTAACTGTGCAGAACCGAAGCATAATTGAAATAGAAATGGTTATTGAACCACCCAAGCGCAGATACAGAAAAGATTGTCCAATAATCGACAAATTCATCAACCAAGAGAAGTAAACCGAATGTGGGCCCAAAAAAATTAAGAGAAAAAACAGGAATGAAGAATCGCAAATTTCAACAAATTTCAACCACACAAAGAAGAACAAAATTCAATCCCCAATTCACTGAATACAAACCTCTCTGAAATCAAATAAGAAACACATAAAGTGCACACAAAAAAACCAACTAAGAAAGAAAGATCTGTTGGGCTTACCACAGAGCAAGAGAGCATTTGTTGATAGCTAGTGAGGGGAAAGTGGAACCGAAAATTTGAAATAGGAAACAGGAATGAGATCCCAGATATCCATTCCGTTTTTGTATGCTGAGTGAGCAGTTGCAACTGAAGAAAAAAATAACACATTGCACACATGGGCTGGCGGTTTTTCAGTCGCACGATGGGTTTTCTTTCCCCGCTTTGCACGCGTGGGTTCTCAACTCCCAGAACGTCATCGTCATTTTTCTTTTCTTTTTTCTTTTTTTCAATTTTGTTAATTGGGTGTTCCTTTACCATTTTATCTAGATTTAATATAAATCATGTGCTTCAGTATTTTAGTTAACCAAGGGTATATTAGGGATTTTTGAATGTTTTACCATTCTCTGTCTTTTGTTATGTACTTTAGTATTTTAGTTAACCAAGGGTATATTCTGGGTTTTTGAATGTTTCACCGTTCTCTGTGTTTTGCTTTATATATATAGAAGTGATGGGGAGGGGGTTTCACACGCAAACATTCATGGGCGATGACATAAATCCCTGTCATGCGGAGTTCTTATCAGATCCCCGACCCTAATGGGAGGAATATTTTGAGGAAAAATCAAGGGCAGGTACAGGATCCCTAAATTTTAAAAATCCCTAGTTGGAGATATGTCGTAGATAATATTGTTATCGACATCCCATACCTGGCCCAATAAGTTATATATTTATTTTTAATTAAATATATAATATAATATACCCATGTATTATATTATGATATAATATAATCAATAACTATATAATATAATATTTATCAATAATGTTAAGGACACCAAATTTCTGTACTAAATTTAAGTTTCAAATAATGTGGCACGTGACACGTCATAAATATTTAATTAATCAAGTTCTAACTTCAATTATGATTAGTAAATTTTGTTTTACAAAGAAAAATTATAAAACTTAAAACTTAATTAATCAAAACCCTACTTCTAATCCTAAACGACCAAGCTTGCCTTCATACCAACTTTCCCACCATCACCAGACTTGCTACTCCACTACTACTCCACTTCTCTACCACCGGCCATCGCTCCGTCGCACAACCATGATGACTGTTGCGCTGCCTTGCCGCACCGTATCTATAGCAACCATATTGGATTAAAAGTTCTTCATATTTTACCCTCTTCATACAAAATTTATGGGTTTTGCCACATGTTGTTGGAATTGTTCATTTGGGTGAAGGCGATTAAAGTTTACAATTCTTCAGCTTCTACGCCAAGCGACCCCATCTTCTATTCATTTGGAACTATGACCATGTATATAGGCATATTAGCAACCTGGTGGCGTAGCAGGAATGAAAACTGAGACAGCCCATCTCCAATTCCATTATGCATGATGAGACGACCATGAGCCTGGAGATTATAAACTATACAGTAACCATATATACGTATTGATAATCAAGAAAACATAAGAAAAAAAAATTTAGCAACCACGTATATATGTACACAACCCGGGTTTCATCCAAGGTACTCACTTTCTATTTACATATTTAATTTTTCTCTTTTTGCAATATCCATCTTGAATTACATACGTGATAAAGGGCAGAATCAGAAATAATTTTCTAAAAGTTGGGGGGAGTCGGTAGGCTAATTTTTCTTAAGTGGAGTGGATGGAGTTTAGGATGGAGTGAGCTAATTTTGTTAGGACTATGTGTGAGCTTTCTAAAAATCAGCACTATAATTCTTTATTTTCAAAATCTTAGGCCTTAGCTTCAGCCCTCGGTGGTAATCTCAGATCAGGTAGAGCCTGTCCAGCGGCAACGTAGCTCAACATTTATCTAATGTCTCCTAGGGGTTGTTTGGTATGCTTCATTATGCTTCATTGAACTGGACTGGATTACATAAGACTTGAAACCCATGTTTGGCAATGGAAATGATTAACTTAAATGAGATTATATAGTCCAACAATTGAAAAAACCCGGATTCGCATGTCTAATATAGCTAGCCCAAAATTGGGTTCGCAAAATAGCTCGTTCGCTATTTTGAACAGGAGAGTCAGGCTGGATAGCTTGAATAATCAAAACCCCAAAACAAACAACCCCCCGAATTTCTTCTCCCCATGACCACCATCCTCAAGCCACTCGCAAAACCAGGGACGGACTTGCAGTGTGTACAAACTGGGCTATAGCCCAGTCAAGTGTTTTTCTTTTGTTATTGTTAGTATTAAACACATATACTAAATAAATTGCAATATGAATTGTGAGTTGTAAACTAATGTTAATTTTAAGCATATATAATCAATTGTTGATGACATTGTTGGTGTAAAATTGGACTCTTTAAATAAATAAAATAAAAATGATATGTCTTTAAATTAAATTTATATAATATTATGATTAATTCCATAAGTCTCCCTATAAAGTTTAGCCAGACTTAAAATCTAGCCCACCCCATTTTGAAATCCTGGGTCCGTCCCTGTGCAGAACCATCTCTCTTCACCATCCGAGCCACCAGCAGAACCCAGAACCATCTCTCTTCTCCATCTTAGTCCAATTCGTAGCAGTTCCAAAAAAAAAAAAAACAGAAATTGATGAAACCAGAAACAGAGAGAAAAAGAAATATGGGTCTGCGTATGATGCTGCTCCTATTTCTATTTGGTAGCTTCCTTCCTTGCTGATGATGTTTTAGCAGCTTAGTTAGAGAAGAAGAAAACGAGAGAAAGAAAAGAGAGATAGAAGAATAAATAAAAGAGAGAACAAGAGGGAAAATAAGAATAGAATACTAGGAAAAAAAAACTAAAAAGAGAGAAAGAGGTGGCAGGGGATGGCCTTTTTTTTTTTTTTTTTTCAATTCACACGGGTTGGCTTGTTCTTCCTAATTATTATTATTTTAATTATTTATTTTTAGGTTAAAATCTCTAATTAAATTTAAATATTTAAATAATTATGTTTTAGTCCGACAGAACACCAAACATAGGTCTTCATTATTTTTACAATCCAACTTCTTAGTCCAACACAACACTAAACGTATGTCAGTACTTAATCCATCTTAGTCCAATCCGAGCTAATCCAAGACAATTCCAAAATTTAGACCAGTCCATAACAGTCCGTCGTACCAAACGACCCCTTAAAGTTTATATAAGGAGTCTAAGAAATCTTGCAAGTTGGTTAGGTTATTGTCAAAAGATTAAACTTTACAAGACGTATGGTCATTGGCCTGCCTCTAAAAGGGGATTAATTTCCTATTCCACTCCTGTTTATATATAGGAACTACCTTTAAAAAAAGTAAGCATACATATAATACATGAATTTGCTAACTAGGGTTATCAAAATGGCAGATGCATTGATAACCCTAAGTGTGGGTGGAATTAACACGTGTGCCAAGGTATACCGACCAGTATTTAGATTAATTTTAGGGCTAGCTAAAATCTGACTTTTTGAGTGCCCATGTGCCAGAGAATTCAAAAGTGGAGTGGAAAGTAAAGAACACCTTTAGTAGTGTGAGCAAGACGCAAAGTTTGATATTTTCAAGACCTTATAAAAGGGGAGGCCAGCATCAATAGCAGTCATAATCACAAAGATCAGACACACACATACAATCAGCACCAAATGGCTCAAGCTATGATGCGCTTAGGTGTGTTTTTGGTCATCCTCTTGATGCTTGTTGCGGCAGAGGCAGGAACTTCTCATCCAAAGCCTAAGAAAGTCCAGTGCAAGAACCAGGACTACCCTGATTGTTATTGCCTAGAGCTTACATGTCCTAGTGCTTGCCCTGAGCAATGTGAAGTTGACTGCGTCACATGCAGTCCTGTTTGCAGTAAGTTCACAAAACCTATTGTTTATGCAATTTATTAGAATGTGATTTCCACTAATCTCCTTCTTTTTCCTACAGTAATACGATTATACGACTATACTAGTTGAACATCCTTTACAGTTAATGTGTTAATTGTATAAAAATTATCAATTGCTACATCCTATTAAGCTAGAGTTGTCTAAACATATCTAGCCAAGCTTTTATATTTATTTATTTTGTGTACAATTTATTTATTTATTGTGTGCACAAGTAGTTTATAATGATTTTTGTGAAATTACTCTTTTGTCATAATGATTTAAATCATAACTCTGGAAGAAATAATTAGAATGGATTTTGATAAATCTGGGTTTATAGTAAACTTAGTCACATAATGAACTGATAATTACACACCACTAATATATGTGAGAATATAATATTGCAGACTGCAACAAGCCAGGGGCTGTGTGTCAAGACCCCAGATTCATTGGTGGTGATGGAATAACCTTCTACTTCCATGGCAAGAAAGACCAAGACTTCTGCATAGTTTCTGATTCAAATCTCCACATCAACGCCCACTTCATTGGCAAGAGAAACCAAAACATGAAGAGGGACTTCACTTGGGTGCAGTCTCTAGGGATCCTCTTTGGAAACCACAAACTCTTCATCGGTGCCAAAACCACGTCAACTTGGGATGACTCCAATGACCGTCTCTCCTTATCCATAGACGGCGAACCCATAAACCTCCCGGACAGCGAAGGTGCTAACTGGCAATCAATCTTATCACCAGGAGCACTCAGCATCACAAGGACGAAAAACACAAATTCGATAGAAATTGAAGCTGAAGGGAACTTCAAGATCAAAGCAGTGGTGGTGCCTATAACAGAAAAGGACTCCATGATCCATAAATATGGGGTTACGCAAGAGGATTGCTTTGCTCATCTTGACTTGAGCTTCAAGTTTTATGCCCTAAGTGGGGAAGTGAATGGTGTTTTGGGCCAAACATATGCAAGCAACTACGTGAGTAGGGTTAAGATGGGTGTGGTGATGCCTGTTTTGGGTGGGGACAAAGAATTTGCATCCTCTAGTATCTTTGCCTCTGATTGTGCGGTTTCACGGTTTAGTGGGGAATTTGTTAAGAACAACTCTTCAGACAGCTTCGAGTATATGAATTGTGCTAGTGGGACGGATGGCCGTGGAGTTGTTTGTAAGAGGTGATTGAATATCTCTTGGAGTACTATTGATATATGTAATAAATAATAAAGGCCAGGACTCGTGAGACGGGTATGTCTGGCTCTAGCAGTTTCAATTGATATTGGTGTAATATTGGTCTTGTATTGTTGATTTTTTTAAACTCAAATTGTTATTACGTGCGAAATTATTAGCATAATTTTTTATGTTCTTCTTAACACAAATAAAAGAAATATAAGTATATTCTTCTTAATGGCGGATCCAAATTTGGAACCTCTACTTGAATGTTCTCTATCATGATCTGCTTGACTTTTGTTGTTTACGTGTCACCTAATTTAAATTTCATCCCAAACCAAACAATTGGGTTGACCCATTAGGTTTTATAAAGAAAAACCGAAATGGTTCACATCAAACTACATATCTTCATCACTCAATTTAATTTTCCTTCAATCTCTCACCATAACCACAAGATATTCCTACTCTATTCCAAGATCAAAATATGATGGGTGTACAAGAAAGCATATGAAAATCAAATCTGAGACTAAAATTCATCTATCTGATTGATGGATCATAAAACAATTCATAGTTCGAGTAGTTATTAAGAATAGGAAGGGATAACCGAATTGAGTTCATGGATTAAACTAGGTCAGGTTACAAACAATAATTTATTTTTCTATTCAACACTCATTCAAAAGGGGCAGTGTACGAGAAATCAAATAATACATAAATGATAGAAGCCTCGAACATTCGGAAAATGCTATAAGGTGTTTGAAAGTGGTTGAAGTAGTTGAATAGGAGGATCACTATGACTATAGCCCTTGGTAAATTTACCAAAGACGAAAATAATTTATTTGATATTATGGATGACTGGTTACGGAGGGACTGTTTTGTTTTTGTAGGTTGGTCTAGCCTATTGCTCCCATTAGTCAAAATTGAGGGTTGTTAGGTTCAATGGTTCTTGAATTTTGACACGATTTCTATTTTGATCCCTCAATTTCCAAAATCGTTCTCATGGTCCGTCAATTTTGTTAACTTTTTCTGTTAAATTTGAGCATGTACATGGCACATGGTGTACTATTGAGGGTCAAAATCGGAAATTAGTTCACTCCTCGGGTAAATTAAAAATATTCAGATGGTGAAAGGAATATTCAGAAGGTTTTTAGTTTTTATTTTTATTTGTTGGGAGAAAGGAATATTCATATGGTGGAAATTAAAAATAATACAAAAAGACCATTTTACCCCTGTATTTAGTGAAAAAGATAACAAAATTGATGGCATGACCATTTGTTCTAACAAAACTGAAGTTGAATGACCACGGGAAAGATTTTGAAAATTAAGGGACCAAAATACAAATCAGGTCAAAGTTCAAGGACTATTAGACCTAAGATCCCGAAACCTAATAAAGGTCATAAGCAATCTTTAGTGGTTTCCCACAGAATAAGCAAATATAATTTTCAGTGCATTTCTTTTTGGACAAATAGGGCTTGGTTCTTTGGGAAAAAAAAAAGGGGGCTTGGTTCATGGTCTCTCCTTTCCATTTTTATTTATTTAAGAATGACCAAGATTGGAGATTTGGTTGTGTCTCAGTGCTTACCAACTCCAAATCCATGGTTGGATATATGATCATACCTTCCAATTTGTTATTGTAACGGAAAAATAGCTCACCAGAAAACACTACTACAAAAAAGCAAAAGGACGACGGTATATCACCGTCGTGTATTCGGTTTTTCAATGGTCGTGGAATCCACCGTCATCTTTTCCCTCATAAACCACGACGCTAAATCACCGTCGTTGTTAAAATATACAACGTCATCAACAAATACAAAATGACGTCATTGTACTGCAAAAAGATCTAAAAAAGCAATCGAGAATGAGAATAGACGACCAACTTTCTAAAAAAACCGTCGTTAAAAAGGAAAAATATGACACATATTAACAGAACAAGGCCGCAAGATAGACATACAACGACGAAAATTAAAATAAGACGCCGTTAAATATCATTTTCACGACAATAAAAAATATGACGTCTTTAAATACATTAGAAGACGACGTTATTGATACCTACTACGTCTCCTATATAAAAACAGTCGTCGTAAAATAAATTTTTCACTTCGATTTTTCTATAAAAGATGACGTGGAAATAGTTGTCAGTGTCATTATTTACGACGTATGTATTTATAGAGTAGACGTTGAACAACGAAACAACGTCGGTTACAAATATATGAGAGTCGTATTACAAAATTTATACGTCCTATTTTCAGAAACAAACAACGACGATAAATATTAGACGTTGTTAAATAAAACAATGTCGAAAACAAATAAAAACAGACGTGTTTAGTCTGCTAAAGTTCTAAAAAATAGTCGAGGATGAGAATAGACGACCAACTCAAACAAATCACTGTCGTTAAAAAGGAAAAAGATGACACATATTAAAAGAACAAGGCCGCAAGATAGACATACAACGACGACAACTAAAACACTACGCCGTTAAATATAATTTTCACGACAAGAAAAAATATGACGTCTTTAAATACATGAGAAGACGACGTTATTGATATCTACTACGTCTCTTATTTACAAACAACCGTCGTAAAATAAATTTTCCACTTCGATTTTTCTAAAAAAGATGACGTGGAAATAGTTGTCAGTGTCATTATTTACGACGTATGTATTTCTATAGTTGACGTTGAAATGCGAAACAACGTCGGTGACATTTATATAGTCGACGTTGTATTTATATGTATTCATTACTCACGACGCACTTATTAATATAGACGACGTTGAACTTCTAAACAACGTCGGTTCTAAATAAATAGGAGCCGTATTACAGAACATATAGACGGCGTTGATTATGATGAGAGCCGTATTACAAATAACGTCGTTTAATTGATATTAGACGGCGGTTATAATGAATTACCGTCGGAATTCATTTCGTTCCTCTTCGTTTATAAAAGAACTTGCGACGTGGAAAATGTATGATGACGTCGTATTTTTTAACGTTCAGATTATATATCTCATTTTTTAGACGTCGGTATTATGGGATTGGAGTCGTGTTATTTTGAATTACATGGCGGTTCTTAATCCTTCCCCGACATGATATCCTGAATAATTGCTTCACAATAGCGTCGTGGTTCTTCATTGTTACGTTGCTTTAAGACGTCGGTAAATATGCTGAATAACTGGTTCACAATAACGTCGTGTTTTATTTGAACAGACGTCGTTTTTTATGCAGAATATAATGATGTAATCTGGAACCAGTATTTTTTGCACTGATTGTTTTGTGGCCAAAACCTGTATAATGAAAGTGAAGAAATCACATTACAATATATCACAAAATTAATGTCATACACTGCCAATTACA
Source organism: Prunus persica (assembly GCF_000346465.2). Classification (NCBI taxonomy): domain Eukaryota; kingdom Viridiplantae; phylum Streptophyta; class Magnoliopsida; order Rosales; family Rosaceae; genus Prunus; species Prunus persica. Next base: position 9,536,294 of record NC_034014.1, read on the forward strand.
TAAGCATCATTCAATCCATATATCTTCACACCCATCTCGAATATTTTGACCACCTAACTCACCCACCAGTTCATCAAATGTGTCAACATTTGGCATCCCTCTAGTAAATGGCTCACACTCAATTATGACATCACCTAAGACTTCATCACCAATAACATCATTATATTCTCTATTAGGCATTGATAACACTACCGACCAACCACGATGCATCGGGTCGTCAACAAAAAATATTTGTTTGACTTGAGAAGCCAAAACAAATTGGTCATTCCTATGTCCAATTTTACTCAAATCTACAAGGGTAAATCCAAGTTCGTCGACTACAAGACCAGAACTATCTATCCAATCACACCTAAAGACTGGGATTGTAAACTTTTGGTAGTCAAGGTCCCAAATTTCTTGAATGACACCATAGAAACCCATATTTGAGAGAATTGAGTTTTTATCCTTGGCACTAGCAACTTGCATGGTATGTGCAAGTAAATAAACTCCACTATTTTGAGTTGTCCGCACATCATCTTGTGCCTTGATATTGAATTTAATACCTTTAATAAGATAGCTCCTATATAATGGCACTGCCATGTTTGGACCAGCTGCTAGCAACCTTAAATTTTCTGATACGCCATGATTGTCTTCCTCAAGTTCACTTTGAACCTGCAAATTAATCATATCTTAATTCAATCTAACATAGAAATAAGAAGAAAATTAAAAGAGAAATATGTTATTCAACAACATATACCTTGAAGCGTAGCCATTGAATGAAAGTGCTATTGTGCTTATCCTGCAGCCACTTTGTTCTCTTTCTAAATTTTGGATAAGCAGTCTTGATGTGGATCATATGTTGCCTACATGACACGAAAAATTCAAGCATTACGGTCCCAAATATATAAGATAAACATAAGAAATAATTTAAAATGGAAACTTAAAGAATAAAACTCATACGTACTCGATATAAGGTAGGACTTCCTCCGTATTCTCCAAGACATATAGATGTACTTGATTCAACAGGTCCTGATCAACTACGCTCACTATGCAACCTGATAATGGCTTTGAAACTCCCATCTTTTGGCTTGAAGGTACTCCAACTGTACTAACATCAGATAAATGCTGAGTACAAAACTCTACCGCTTCTTCAGCTATATACCGCTCAGCAATGCAACCTTCGGGACGAGTACGATTCTGAACATACCCCTTCAGCACTTTCATATATCTTTCAAACGGATACATCCACCTAAGTTATACAACTTCACTAATGCCGATAACTTCGTGTACTTTCTACAACCAGGGTACACTGGTTGATCTCCATCCCCAATCACATTGGCAAACTCATACGGATCGGAACCAAAATCACCAAAATCATTATCATCCATATCAATTTCTTCAGACGCAAAACTGTACCTACTATAGCCATCATCTTCTTCAACATTTCTACTAGCATTAGTAGTTGCTTCCCAAGGTTCTCCGTGAAATGTCCAATTCTTATAGCTTTGGTCAATTCCATTAAAGTATACGTGATCCCTTATAATTCCAACCCCAAACAACTTCAAATTAACACATTTAACACATAGACAACGGATATGTGTTGTAGTTAGAAGATTTTCTACAGCAAAGTTCAAAAATGCTTCCACCCCAAACTCATATGCCTTCGATCTTCTATCCGAGTGCATCCATGACTTATCCATCTCCGACAATATAACCTATTATCTATAATAAAGTGAAAATACAGGCAATGACAATCACTATAGCAGATTATAAAAAGATCTAATAGCAAGTAATACACAACAGAGACGACGGGTTTTAAACAAAAATAGACGTATTTGGCATATATAGACGACGAATTTTCAACAGACGTCGTCTAATATAAGTAATACAAACGACGGTTTATGAAAAAACCGTCGTGTATAAGTAATACAACGACGGTTTTTTCATAAACCGTCGTGTAATCGTCGTCGTATGCCTAAAAAGGCGCCGTGTCTCAGTTTATTTTCAAGAACCCAAAACCCATTAAGAACACAACATATATATGAAACCAAGCAAGAAACCAACATATACATGAAACCAAGCATGAAAACAATAAATCCATTCCCAATTCAACATAACATAGGGTGATTAAAAGATCCGACAAAATTAAATCCATTCCCAATTCAACATAACAGATAATGTAATCCATGAACCCATTAAACAGAAAATCCATGAACCCATACCTATAAGCACATTATTAACAGATCGCAAAGCATATACCTAAAACCCTTTAACAAAACAACCTAATATCATTCAATGAATTTACAAGGGGAAGATAGGGTTTGTACTTACAGGTTGGACGAGCTCACAGATTCGACGGAGCCTGGAGAGTGCAACTTTTAATTAGAGCAGAAGTGAGAGAGCGAAATGTTATGTTGCGCGAAATCTGAAAATTTTAGGGTTCAGGGTTAGAAGTATAAGAATAAGAGCCAAATCTAAAAAATTTAGGTGGCGCGAAAATTTTTAGAGAGCGCGCTCTTTAAAACGTCGAAAGAAAAACCATGGTGAAAGTTCTACAAGAACCGACGTAAATGTAATATTCCACGACGGAAACACTGAACGTAACACCGTTTATTTTGATGCTTCATTTTTCGGATTAATTTTAAATTTATTTTGAATGTTTTGATATAAAGACGACTGAAAAACCACGTCGGGGTTAAGAAATTGAAGACGTTGTAAATTATAATAGACGACTTACATATTAAAATGACGTCGTTTAAAGTATAAACCATGTCGGATATTTTACTGCACGACGTAACATATGTATTCCACGACTCAACCACCGTCGTTAAAAATTAATACCCTAAACCCTTAAAACTAAATTATATAATTTAAAATTTTAAGTTTATAAAAGGGTTTATGGTTTTACAGCCTAATATATACCCTATACGACCCAAAAATTATACTTTAAAAATAAACCCCAATAAATAACAACCCTAATCTCTAAACCCTAGACTCTAAACCCTAAACCATAAAACTAGAAGTGATTTTATGACTCATCAAAACAATTTTGTTTTGGATGGTCATTTTAAATTTTTGTTATTCAAAATGAATTTTTTCAAGGTTTAGGGGGAAGAAAATATATCAATGACTTCATAGGAGTTGACTTTGCATTTTTCTGATTTATTTTAAATTTATTTTGAATATTTTGATATAAAAATAATAAAATATTCTTATCACAACAACAAACCACGTCGGTGTTAATAAATTGTAGACGTTGTAAATTGTAATAGACGACTAAGTTGTTAAAATGACATCGTTTAAATGAGAAACCATGGCGGATATTTAACTATCCGACGTAAAATATATATTCCACGACTTAACCGCTGTCGTTACAAAGTACTACCCTGAACCCTTAAGAAATTGAAGACGTTGTAAACCATAAACGACTCAATTGTTCAAAGAACGTCGTCTAAATATCCTTTTACGTCGGATTTGTTTAAAACGAAACAACAAAAAACGACGGTTTTTGACTTTATTAGGTCGTTGGAAAAGTATTACACGTCGGTTACGCAATTTGTATGTTTGTTTTTTTTTTTAATTTAAGAAAACCTCAACAAATTTTTACATTATATATTATAGACAAAATTTGTACATTATACATAAATATCAAGTGTTCAATAATTCCCCTATTCCAGGTGAAGGCAAACAAACTCTGCCCATTCTTTCCGGACTTCATCAATTGCTTCTTGGGGGTATGGCGCTTCCTGTTTTCCCTTGGCATACTGCATAAACAATGACTATTAGGGTTTATAAATAAAAAGAAATTCAATCACAGACGACGATATTTTTCATAACCGACGTAGTATATCTATTCAACGACGGTAATTTTACATGACTGTCGTTGATAATACAAAAAACGATGTAAAATGTATGAAGGTAATTTCTTCTTACCTTCTTCTCAAATGCCAAGGAAGGATCCATGATGATGTCCCTCATGAAGCGCATCACATAATACCCGCATTCGACACTGCTGGGTTGCTTTGGTGTGCCTGACAGAGTTTTCCAAATTACGGCTTTACGGCCCGATCTGGCTATGTGAGAATTATATATTTTTATAGCACTGTTCACGATGTTTTTGGCCTCTTCATCGACCACACGATTTCCGGGCAGAGGATCCAGAAAATAGACGGTTTCCCTCTTTGCTCTCACAATCAGCAAGATCCAATGACGGCTGCACAAAATTAATATAAAAACGACGGTTATTTACAAAAACGACGTATTATAATATTTCACACGTCGAAATAAAGTAGCAATCGACGACATTATATATTTATCACGACGATAAATAACTACCGACGTGGTTAGTAGTTTCAAACGACTCAATAAAATAAAACACCGACGTGGTTAGTTTATACGCTGTCATTTATTGAAAATCATAAAAATAAAATCATGTTAAGGAGACTAACCCTTGATTGTAAAGCATCATGAAAATCTGTTCACCATCAGTCTTCTGAAGTCGAGCTGCTACCAGTCGTGATCTGTCAGCTATTGTCCCAGAGTTGGCACTAACTGTAGCAGGGTCGATAAAGCCAACCATGCTGCACATATTTGCTTGTTTCAAAAGATCATGTAAGTACCTAAATATATAAAATAATATAAACAAGTCAGCACAAAAAAACACACGACGGTTATGTATAACAAAACGACGTATTATAAAATTTCACACGACATACTGAAATAGACAACGACGTTATAATATATTTATCACGACGGTACATACTAACGACGTGGTTAGTTAGTTAAGACGACGCAGTAAATAAACCAACGACGTATTATTTTAGAATGACAAACCTCATATATACAGCAATGACAGTAGCTCCTATCTATTCCATGCCTGCAAATTGTGTAATATCTTCAGGCAGGACGAAGGTATCGCGTTCTAGACCAAACACCTCCTTATCAATTGTAAAGTTCAGGGTCTTATCCTAAGGCACGAGTGTCGTTTTCACATAACGACAAAGGGATTTTAAAGAAGATGACGCCTCCATATTTGAATAATCAACAACTTTAATAACCTGTTTAAAGAAATAAAAAAAATGACGTGGTAATTCAATAAAAACGACGGTTTAAGGAATAAAACGTCGTCTGAAAAGAATTTAAATGACGGTGAAAAAACCGTCGTGGTGAATAATTTATTACGTCTTAGAAAAAAATTCCGCTGTCTAAGTTGTAAACAAACGACGGTTTAAAGAAAAATATCGACGTTTGAAATTTTGAAAAACAAATAAAAAAGGCAAAGTTATATAAACATACCTGGTCGTCATGCTTTTCTTCATCTTCTTTCTCCTTTTCATCTTGTTTTTCTTCTTTCTTCTCTTCATCTATTACGTCGGGAATGACTAACCCCGTCGTCTAAAAACCACAAAGTTTTAAAAATAACGACGTTTAATGGCGTGTAAAACAAGTAAACTAAATACGACGTGGTATTGAAATACAAACGACGGTTTATTTTTAAAATCGTCGTGGTATGTATTTCAAACGACGGTTTTATTAATAATAACGACGTCTAATAGTTTTTAAAAAAACAGAGAATTCAAAGTTCAGATATGTTACCTTTTCTTCCTGATGTTTCCCATTTTTGACAGTATCATCCTCAAAATGTAGGGATCTCACATCACCTCCAGAGCAGCTTGCTTTGTCAGACATTGGATTTTTGGGACTTTGGCTAATTCTTGGTTTAAGCATGCTTGGATCAAAATTGGGAATTAATTGGGAAAGCTGACTCAGGAAATGCTCCCTCTCAGCCTCTACCAATTGTTTGGTTCTAGCCTCCATCCTTAAAGCCTCTTCCCTTGCCTTAGCTTCCATCTTTTTATTCTCTTCTTGAAGGAGAACTCTTAAACTGTCCTTTAAACGGTCATCAAAGCTCATCCTCTGTGGTTTGGGTAAATTGAAATATTGCCTTGGGGAAATCCCAGCACCTACACCTCTCACTCTGCCTGGATGCTCGGGGCCCAAAGCCATGGTCAGCACATCATTGCTGCCAGATACACTGACTTTGCCTTCCGAGACTTGTTTTTGCAATTCATCCTAAAACAAAGATATATAAAAAAGTAAGAACAAAAAACACACGACGGTTATTTATATACAAACGACGTATTATATAATTTCAGACGACGCAATAACATATAAATTGACGTTATTATAATTTATCACGACGGTAGTTATACCGACGTGGTTAGTTTTTTAAAACGACGAAATGAATAAACCACCGACGTCTTATGCTTTATTTACAGATAACAGAGGGATGATTCAATATTCACACCTTTAACGACCTTGTTTAAAATATTTCGACGTAGTAATTTAATACAAACGACGTGAAAATGAACCACCGACATCTTATGCTATAATTACAGAAAACAGAGTAGTGATTCCTGATTTAGACCTTTAACGACGTTTTTTAAAAAATTTCGACGTGGTAATATCATTCACACGACGCAAAATATAACATAAGATGTAATAAGAATTATTCACAGTTTAATAAAAATTTAAAACAGAGTGAGCTTACAATTAATTTTGCTTTCTCTGCCACCTTTGGATCCGGGATGTTACCATGTTTGTCCTGTCTAGCTCTCTTCCATAAGGTAGATCGATCAATTTCTACCCCAGGCATGGTTTCCTCCAATTGATCCTCCAAACCAGCATATCTTTTTCGAGACAATCGATGATTGTACTCAAGTTTCTCCCTAATCTGTGCATGTTGAGAATGCACAGACTCAAAATCTTTGGATAACCTTGAAGCTACAAAGGCATCCCATTGTGCTTTCTCTATGAATTTATATGTTTCAGGGGGTTGGCTTAATCTCTCCCTGTCATTGGTGTATGGAAGGATATAATACCTCGTTAGTGTAGACTTGAAATCCTTCCATTTCTTGGCAGCAGAAGCTAACACAGAGTTCTTGCCCCCTTGACCTACCACAAAAGCAATGTCAACTGCTTCCCAAATCTGCTCATTTATATCCTTGGGGATTTGAGCCCATTTCTTGTCCACAAGTGGAACTCTGGAGCGTGCCAACACACCAATGTAGGACTGCATCTCACTATGTGCTTGGCCAATTCCTTTCCCCCTTTTATTGTACTCAACAATTGGCCTGAGTTTCTGAAGTTTTCTCTTCACAACACGAGGCATTGTGCTCATACCTTGACCAGACTTTGAATCATCAGAGATTGTTGTCGTGCTGGTTGGTTCTGTCTCAGCAGATGATGAAGCAAACTTCATCTTCTTTGAAGACTTCATCTTCTTCGAAGACTTCTCTTTAGGAGTTACCATTCCAAGCTCCTTACCTCCATTTTTCTTGGAGCCAGAGTCCTTACTTTGGTCTTGAGAAACCATTTTTACAGACAAAACTGCAAGTGAAAATATTTCAGGAAAAGATTAAGAACACAAACGACGGTTATTAATAAAATACGACGTATGATATGATTTTAAACGACACAATGAAATAATCTCTGACGTAATAAATGTTTAAAACCAAGGTAATTAAACAACGACGAAATAATATAAAATAAGACGTAATAATAACTTATTACGTCGATATTTACCGGACGACGTGATAATTAACTATAAACGATGAAATATTTATATAACGTCGTGGTATTGATGTTCACACGACGTCAATAGTAATATACCGTCGTCTATATAAGGATCCAAAACCCTTCTTTCTTTCTCTGTGAATGTTTGATTGCAGATTTGATTTTTCTGAACCATGGTTTTTGTTTTCTAATTTGATAAAATACAAGGCCAAGAAAGAAAGTTTTGGAATCTTATATAGATGACGGTATTTTAATATGACGTCGTGGTATTAACATTCACACGACGTAAAACAATAAGATACTGTCGTCTATATTAGATACCAACCCTACTTTCTTTTTCTTTATATTTTATCAAATTAGGAAAAAACAAAAACCATTGTTCAGAGAAATCAAACCTGCAATTAAACAAGCAAATAAAAAAAGACTATAATTTTAAAAACAACTTTGTCAATTTTCAGACGACGCTAGAACGACTGACGAACCGTCGTGGTCTACCTATTTAACCACGTAAATAAGAAGCTACCGTCGTCTTATTTAGTTGAGGTAGTTGTCTTCAAAGTTGGAAACTTTCCCTCTTTGTCTGTATATTTTATCGAACTTGGAAAGAAGTAAAATGATTTTGGCCAGAAAAAAGGTAAAAAGATTTTTCAAACAAAAAACGTATGAGCATGCAAAACAGCAACCAAAATAGTGAAAATGAAAGCTTACCTTTTGCGTGCAATGAAAGCAAGAGGAAGACGATGTTTAAGTTCAGAGACGACGAAGAAGACGAGAGGAAGACGATGAGATACTTTGACAGTGCTCTGACAAGGAAAAAAGTCAAAAAGTTTTCTCTGGGAGATTGAAATTTTTAATCGGGTTTGGAAACAGTGCATGTGTAAGTCAGGTAGACGAAAAGTTGCTTACATATAAAACCATTTCAAAAAAATAATACGGCGGTTACATATAACTACGACGTATAAATTACAAAATACGACGGTACATTTAACTTCGGACGTGGTAAATAAATACGACAGTAGTGTTGTAGGTACCGTCGTAGTAAACTCAAAAATTAAAGTACATAAGTAATAACTCGCGTCATGGTAGATTATTTAACACGTCGTTTTTATTAATGTACCGACGTGGATTTCTGTAATATACGTCGGTCATACCGACGTTGATTTACAATTTAAATGGCAGTTTTTTTTGTAAGGACCGCCGTTGGTTTTAAAAATGTATTCTATAAATTTGCTTTCATTCATTTTCGGTTTACATTTAGGGTTCCAAGTTCTTCCTCTCTCAGAGACACTGTCTCTCACATCTCGAAGACAATAATTTGGATGTCTTTCTCAAAGAGAAATTGAGCTTACTCGCATCAAATCTATGTCCACAAGAAGAAGCTTGTCAACTAGCCTTCTCACTTCCTTGATCAAGCCTGATAGGACACTTAGTGCTTCTGAATACTCCTTGCTTTCCATCAAAAGAGATGCAAGCCTGGCCTCCACTCGCTGTCGAAGGAAAGTTCGCTTCTCAGGGAAATCTGAAGATCAGATGTGCCTGATCCTCTGCTTGATTTTCTTGGCTAAGAAGATCCGTCAGATTTGTGATAGCCTCTTCCTTTATCCGTAGAGCTTCAGAAGAAGAAGATGGGTTTCAAGAATGCGATAAAGAATAGAAATGGCTTCAGATGGCCTCTAAAGCATGAGCAATCGAATCAGTAGTTGCTGGGAGATATGATGAAGACATTGTCAATGCTTTGAACTATACAAGTCCTGCAGAAAGATAAAGGACCAAACTGTTAAAGAAACTGAAACAACGGCGATTTTCTGTTCTACCGTCGTCTTTTCTCGTCGTCTATATTAAGGTAAGATGGCGGTAGATTTATAATTACCGACGTAGATTATTTTGTTAAACGTCGTTAAGTGTAATACAACCGACGTGGATTTTATTTTTAAATTATAAATAGAGTTTTTTTTTTCCGAATTCTTTCAGTTTTAATTTTCAATTACAAAGCGTGATAAATAGATTTTTCTTTCCCGAGGAAATTTAAAATGAGGGAAATTAATGTTCTAGAATTTGTAAACTAACAGGACGCAATATTACTAACCAGAGGAAATTATAAATAGATTTTGCTTTCCCGAAGAAATTTTAAATTAATTCAGTTTGAAACAACGACGGTTTTTTGTTATGCCGTCGTTTTTAACTAACACGACGCAATATTTGTTTTGCGACGTGGAATCTTTTCATTTAACGTCGTTAGGTTTAATATAACCCACGTGGATTTGAATTTTTAAATTATGAATAGAATTTTTTTTCCCGTGACCTTTCAGTTTATTTTTCAATTACAGTGCATTATAAAGAGAGTTTTTTTTCCGGAGGAAATTTAAAATGAAGGAAATTAATGTTCTGGAATATGTAAAGTTTCTTTTTTGGATGACAGATTTAAATAAAATAAGAATATAAAAACAACGACTGTTTTTGTATTACTGTCGTCGTTTTTCGTCGTCTTAAGTAAGACTAAGACGACGTAATATATTTGTTGAGCGATGTTGATTTGTTTTTTAAACGTCGTTAGGTATAATATAACCGTCGTTGAAAATTGTCTCTCTGATTGCAAATTTGCAACGACGTTAGGTATAATATTTGTAGATACACAAACGCACACACATCATCAACTTCCAAAAAATTGTCTCTCTGATTGCAAATCTGTGTCATCTGTTAAGATTATGATGTGGAACAGAGTTCCATCTGGTAAGATTTCGTAACCCTTGGGATCTCAGAAAAATCTGATTATGTCGGCGGTTTTCTATATAAACCGTCATGGTTATTTCAATTCTTGTCATTAAGTAGATCTACCGACGTAGGATAAGAAAATCAAAGAAAAAAATTGTTAACAAAAATTCTTATTAAGACGACGGTTTAAATTAAAGGTACGACGTATAAAATGAATAAATACGACGTTAAATTTTATAGTACGATTTAAAGATAACGTCGTAGAACTATACGAGAATGACATCGATATATTTATATTTTCCGTCGTTGTGCATTAATTTAATACGGCGATATTTTGTATTTAATACGGCGTTTTATACGAAAACCTCGTCGTGTTATTTTATGAGTAAAAACGGCGGCTTTTATTGAAATCGTCGTCTTTACTTTCTACGTCGGTCGATTCATAACTTCTGTCGTTCTTTGTTAGCTTTGATTTTACATTGCGGAAATCTGTTTCAAATAGACGTCGGTTGTTTAATTAGGTACGTCGTTGTTTTTGAACAGCCATTTGAATCTCCATTTTTTAGTTGTCTAAGGTAGTATTACACGACGGTGTTTTTAGAACCGTCGTCTTTTTAAAAACCACGACGGTTTTCACTTAGACCGTCGTTGTTTTCTGGTCGTCTTTTTCACTTTTTGTAGTAGTGAAACTGGAAGATGTCTATCACTCTGAAACCTTTTCTTTTCTTATTACATAGGCTCATAGCCCAAAAAGCTGGGTTAATCGTTTTATTAGTCCCTGAATTTAGACCCAATTTGCATTTGAGTCCCTCAATTTCCAAAATGGTTTCCGTGGTCCTTTAACTTCACTTTCGTTAGCACAAATGGTCTTGTCGTCAATTTTGTTAACTTTTTCAGTTAAATGCAAGGGCAAATAAAAAACCAAAAAAAAAAATGAAAGTTTTGGGGGGAGTAGAAATTGAAATATAGGGGGAGAGAGAGAGAGTTTATTTTTAATTTTTATTCATATTTTAATCAATTTTGATACAAAACCATTTTGCCCATGCATTTAACAGAAAAGTTAACAAAATTGACGGCTGGACCATTTGTTTTAAATAAAAACTAAAGTTAAAGGACCACGGGAACCGTTTTGGAAATTGAGGGAATTAAATGCAAATTGGGTCAAAGTTCAAGAACTAATAAAACGATTAACCCCGAAAAGCTAAACAAACCACCAATGCTTATATAAATGGTCCAATCCAAAGTAAAAATTCATAAGCCCCGTTTGGTGGACCGGATTGGATTGATTAGGATAAGACTTCGAGTGTTGGATTGGGTTGGACTTTAAGTCCTCTGAGTTGTTCGGAAATGCTAGAAGAGCATCTCCAATAGTAGTAGCAAAAAAAACTCTTCAAATTGAAGTTTGTTAACCTACGTGGAAATTTGAAAAGCCTTATTTGCTATTTGAATAAAATTTACTCCAACAGACTCTTCAATTCAATGAATGCAAAATCATGAAAAAGAATGAAAAATATGAAAACAAGTGAAAAATGTCTATGTATTTATTATATGAAAAGAGAAAAAAAAAAAAAAACATGTTTTTAACATTTTCAAGTAGGTTTTGTTTTGCCAAAGTAAAATTAAATGTTTGAAGAGCCAAAGTCAACTTATCAGTCCTGAAGAGAAAGAAAGAAGTTGTAGCTTTGATTACTGAGGTTGAATAGGCTATTGGAGTGGGTTTTTCTGATGTAGCTCACCTATTTTAGAATTCCAAAGATGTTGAAGAGGCTATTGGAGATGCCCTAATGAGGGGGTTGTGTGAGGGGTTCGATCCCACTATCCAACAGGAGAGAGAAAATATTGGACTTCAACTTTTTTTATAATTGAATGGTTGGATTGAATCCCTCATTGAACCCCCTCACCAAAATACCTCTCATTATAGAAGCGCCTTGAGTTGTTTGGTAGATCAATAAGCAGCACTAGACTGGACTTAAGTCCATTGCACTGTTTGGTACAAGAATATACTGGACTGCATTGGACTTCAATATTTTTTATATATATATTTTTTTGTGTTTATTTAATATCAGAAATAATTAAATTTATGAAAAAACATGAACACATAATTAAAAGTCAGAAAGCCCCATCACATACTACTTATTTGCTTTTACCCCATCACAGTAAAACATGTCCAAATATAACAAAGTAAAAACTTACCAATCCAATCCGGATTGGACCTATGTCCAGTTAATTGGACTCATCTAGTTCAATTCGGCCAACCAATTCAGCGCCACGTGTCAAAAAATAAGTATAGCCACCCAGCGATATTATTTAAATACAGTATATTCAAACGGTATTGCCCCATGGCTATACTATTTAATTGAAAAATAATAAGAAAAAAGGACCCTCCTAATTGCATTAGTTTGTACTTTATACATATTAATTTGCTAGTTTCAACATATCCAAACTATATATTAATCGGCCACTATATAATGTTGTAATATAATTTTTATGACATGCATTATTCTTAATAAATACTATGTGAGAATTATTTTGTATAATACGTAAATTTTGTGTCTTACTGCAAATTTTGTAAAAAATATGTGTATTAAACATTAGAAATACGTATGTACATGTACAATACGACTATTCCACATTTCTATTTTAAAAAACATGAGACGTGCATAGAACACGAATGTATTATTAAAAAATGCGTACGTACATATATAATAGAGTATTAAACGTGAAAGTACTAAATTCTTTATGCTGGTATATAATAAGTCTGGAAATGTAAAAAAATTAAAAGGGGACAATAGAGAGTCGGGTAATAGCAAAATAGTAATGGATAACTACTTTTATCCATAAACGAAAATCGGGGAAAAAAATATTAAAAGAAAAACAGGATCCAAGTATTGTTAATGTATGCATTTTGTATTTTTCTTTTGGCTTCCCTTGTCAACTTTGTAATAGGATTTCTATTGTTATCAAGCTCAAGTTTAGATTGAGAATAGCTTCTCGAGGTGTTCTTAACTAACAACAATCATATGGAGGATCATGCAACTTGACAAAGGTAAACACTGTGCATTGCATAACACTGCATTACACTGTTTTCATAAAATGATGACTAGTCATCTGTTTCTTGGATGACTAGTCATCCTTGCTCTCCAGCTGGATAACAAACCTTTTTGTCCTATTCCTTTCTCTCTCTGCTGCCAGATGGGTCTCTGACCTAAGGGAATATTTTGGGTTGTATAGGTCTGGCTATTCCTTTTTTGGGCAGCCGTCTTTCGTGTGAAGAATTGTAGGAAAGAGAGTTCTCCATTTTTCCGTTTTTCTTCCTCTAGAAAGAACAAGTTTTTCATCTATGAGTTTTTCTATATTGATTTAAAAAAAACTTCATTTGAAATATGATCTGCATCTAGCTTGATAAATCATTCTCTCATTTATATCTAGATCAGATTCACTATTGATTTCTTCAAGAGTATGGTTTCTTGAAGAAATTGGTTATTCTCCTTTGAATCCAAATTTTGGTTTCTGTTTGAGTTGAGCTTGCAAGCTGGTGCCATGGGATGAATGAGCTGAAGAAGAAGCTGCCATTGCCATGAAGAACTGGGTTTCAAGCTGTACTAAGTTGGAGAAGAAGATTGCACAAAGGAGGTATTGCTCATCTTCCTAAATAGATCTAGGTTTTGCTTGAGCTTGCTTGTATTCCTTTGTAAGAATCTTTTTCTACTTAGTGGATTTCCTGGTCGGTTGATGACCCCCAGTTTTTCCCAATGGTGGGTTTCTGGGTGAACAATTTCTGATTGCATTCTTGTAATTTTCTAGGTTTGTGTTCTTGGTGGTTGACTAGTCATCGTATGAATTGTGGTTGACTAGTCATCATTATCTGCTGTTTGGTGTTTGCTTGATTATGCTGTCTTCACACACTTTCACCATAGTTGTTGCTAGCACAGGGGATGCCTAGATTGATGGGTCCTTCTGAGTGCCTAGGTTGTCACTAGTAATTCTCTAGGCCTGCAGGTACATCGTGATATGTTCTGTGTGTGTGTGAAGTTTGTTGCATCCTTTGGCTGAATATTTCATTAAGTTTACCCATCGTCACCTAAGTACCGATTACAATTGGTATCAGAGCGTCAGCTCTTAATACAAATAGAGAGATCCTAGGATTTGTTTTGGTGTTTAGGTGTGCTCACTATGGAACGGGATCGAGTTGCTGGATCTTGCAACTCCCCTCCCTATTTTGATGGAAATAACTACGCTGCTTGGAGAGAAAAATTTGAGATATTTCTTGATGCTCTTGATGAGTACGCAAGTGAGTATCTCACAAAAGAGTGGGTTTCTTCTGTCAAGACTGTTGAGAGTGATGTTGTGCCCAAGCCTAGGTCGGAATGGACTGAAACTGAGGTGTTTGCTGCATATTCAAACAAGAAGGCCAGAAATGCCTTAGTCACTGCCTTGTCTAGCACACAATTTTCACATATACAACACATCCCAAATGCAAAACAGGCTTGGGATAAACTAAGGGTGGTTCATGAAGGGGATGACCAAGTTAGAACTCTAAAACTTCAGATGGTGCTTGCACAATTTGAAGAACTTAGGATGTCTGAAACTGAGTCTATTTCTGAGTTCTATGGGAGAGTTGAGATGATCACTAATGAAGCCATGAGTCTCGGTCAACCTATTGATGAGCTTCTTGTTGTTCAGAAAATCCTTCGTGTCCTACCATCTAGGTTTAGAGCAAAGAAAACCGCAATCATGGAGGTCCAAAACTTAAATGAAATTAAGCTTGGCAAGCTCGTAGGAAAATTGAAAACCTATGAGATGGAGTTGAATATGGAAGAGCATGACATTAAAAAATCAAAAAATGTTGCACTTCAAGGAGTGAATGATTGCTCTCTAAAAGGTAGTGAAAAATCCTCAGGTTTTGAGGATGAGATGGCCTTGTTTGTCAAAAAATTTAGGAGAATTCTTAGGGATAAAGGAAAGTTTGCTAGAGAGGGCAGCTCTGGTAGTGAGAGACAATTTAGACCATCAACTGATCGGTCTAATGAGAGGAACAAGGATGTCAAACCTCTCATTAAAGATTTTAGAAAATCTGTCAAGTGCTTCACATGTGGAGGCATTGGGCACTATGCTGCCGACTGTGCAAACAATCAGAAAAAATATTCCAAAGGAAAGGACAAGGCCATGAAAGTTAGCTGGAGTGAGAGTGAAAGTGAAGTTTCTCAAGAGGATTCATCTTCCTCTGATAATGATGATCAACATGTTGCTTTTGTTGCCTCTGTGCAGCCAATGTCTGATGAATCTGATTCTGAGTCAGATGACCTGTCATATGAGTCATTAGGAAGAAAATATGATTGTTTGTTCAAAGAGACATTGTCTTTGAAAGAAGAGTGCCTCAAACTTGAGGCCAACAACCATGAACTTCAACATGAAATCCTCATCTTAAAAGAGACCAAAAAGGAGTTGAGTGACAAATCTGTCTCTCTAGAAAAAGATTTTGTTGCACTTGGGTCAATTAGGAGTAATCTAGAAAATCAAGTTAATGTGCTCAAGGAGAGTAACATTGGTTTCCAGAACTCAAACAAACTGCTCCTAGGTGAATTGAATGAAGCAAAAAGCAAGGTTATATCTATGACCATTGGTGCCTCAAAAATTGACAAAATGTTGACTATGGGAAAACCTCATGGGGACAAAGGTGGTCTTGGATTTAATCATTTTGATTCTAGTTCGTCTAGCTCTACCACTAGGTTTGTCAAGTCAAAAACTCCAATAATGGATTCGCTTAATGCTCAGCCGATAGTCAAGAAACCTAAGTTTGTTCCAACTTGTCACAGGTGTGGGTTGACTGGTCATATTCGACCAGTCTGTCATATGTACAAAAGGATAAGACTAAAAAATTGTCTTCAAAATCTAAAAAGAATCCCAGATCTTTGCAAGATCAGGTTGATCATTTGCTAAAAGAAGTAACTAAGATTGCCAAACTTGTCTCCCTTAAAATGTGTTCACCTATTGTGCCTAAGTCTACTTGGGTTGAAAAAGGTCATACCAAATGTCTTGTTGTGCTAAATGCTTTTGCTGCATCAAACACCAACTCTTGGTACTTTGATAGTGGTTGCTCCAAACATATGTCTGGTGATAAGAGTGTCTTCTCATCTCTCAGTCCTTTTGATGGAGGCACTGTAACTTCTGGGGGAGGTCACAAGTCTCAAGTTGTTGGGAAAGGTACTGTTTGTATCCCTGGATTACCCGAGCTTAAGAATGTTAGATGTGTTGAGGGTCTTACATCCAATCTCATTTGTGTGAGTCAGCTGTGTGATGATGGAGTAATAGAAGTTAGATTCTCCAAGCATGGGTGCAAAATCATTGGAAAAGGTGGTAATGAGATTGTGAGCGTGGCTAGGTCTAGGGACAATTGCTATTGCATTGATGGTGTCAATGATGCAAAAGAAATAGTTTGCAATAAGGTTGTGAATGAAACAAGTGTCTTGTGGCATCAAAGGCTTGGACATGTGAACTTTAAAGACTTGCATAAACTGTCAAAGAAAGAGTTAGTGAGTGGTTTACCAAAGCTTGACAAATCTGATCAACATGTTTGTGAAGGATGTCAATTGGGGAAACAAGTTAGAGTGTCACACAAGAAGGTCAAACACATTCAAACACAAGTCAGCCTTGAACTTGTTCACATGGACCTTGTTGGTCCTATCCAAACCTTGTCCCTTGGTGGAAAGAAATATATTCTTGTCATGGTTGATGATTTCTCTAGATTCACTTGGGTCTCATTCTTACGTGAAAAATCTGAAACTTTTCTAAGGTTTAAGTCTGTTTGTCATCTTTTGCAAAAAGAGAAGATGACTAGTCATCTACCTCTTGTTAGAATTAGAACAGATCATGGTTCTGAGTTTGAGAATTCTCAGTTTCTAAAATTTTGTGAAGAGATGGGAATTAAGCATGAGTTCTCCGCTCCTATTACACCTCAACAAAATGGTGTTGTGGAGAGAAAGAATAGAGTTCTTGTTGAGATGGCTCGGGTGATGCTCAATAGCAAAAATCTTGCTAAACATTTTTGGGCTGAAGCTGTAAGTACAGCTTGTTATATGAGAACAGGGTATTTTTGAGGTCTGGTACCAAGCAAACTCCCTATGAGATTTGGAAAGGCAAGAAGCCGAATGTGTCATATTTTAGAGTCTTTGGTAGCACATGCTATATTTTGAAAGATAGGGAGCATCTTGCTAAGTTTGATTCTAAGTGTGATAAGGGAATTTTTCTTGGGTATTCCACTTCAAGTCGAGCCTATAGAGTGTACAACTGTAGGACCAGAACCATCATTGAGTCCATAAATGTCAAAATTGATGATTTTGCTGCCTCTACTGAGATGGCATTAGATGAGGATGGCTTTTTTTCTCCTTCTCTCGTGCAAGAATCTCCAGGTCTGGATCTTGTAGTTGACCTGTCATCTTTCGGAAATTCTGTCCCAGTTGACCTGTCAACTTCTTCAACCTCTAGTTCCATCTCATCTGTCCAAGTTGACAGCTCCCATGCTGATCATAGCCCTCTCACTCAAACTGATAGTGTCATTATTGGTCCTCTTAATCAGGGGGTGAGAACTAGGAAACAATTAGCACAAGAGATTAGTCATGTGTGTTATGTCTCAAAAGAAGAACCTAAGAATGTGAAAGAGGCGTTGAACCATGGTGAATGGTTTCTTGCAATGCAAGAGGAGCTGAATCAGTTTGTTAGAAATGATGTTTGGTACCTTGTTCCCAGACCTACCAATACAAATGTCATAGGTACTAAGTGGATTTTCAAGAACAAAACTGATGAGCAAGGTAATGTTGTTAGAAACAAAGCTAGATTAGTTGCTCAAGGTTACACTCAAATGGAAGGCATTGACTTTGATGAAACATTTGCCCCTGTTGCAAGACTAGAATCAGTTAGATTACTTCTTGCAATTGCTTGTCACTTAAAATTCAAACTTTATCAAAAAGATGTCAAAACTGCCTTTTTGAATGGTATTTTAAATGAAGAGGTCTTTGTTGAACAACCAAAGGGTTTTGAGGATCCACATCATCCAAATGATGTGTTTCGGTTAAAAAAGGCACTCTACGGTTTGAAGCAAGCTCCTAGAGCATGGTATAAGAGGTTATCCTCTCATCTTCTAAGAAATGACTATGTTAGAGGGTCAGTTGACAAAACTTTGTTTGTCAAAAGGTTCAAAAATGATGTCTTGATTGCTCAATTGTATGTTGATGATATTGTGGTTGGTTCTACCTCTGATTTGCATGTTCAAGAGTTTATTCATGTCATGACTAGTGAATTTGAAATGAGTCTTGTTGGTGAGCTTAACTATTTCTTAGGTCTTCAAATCAAACAAAGCCATGATGGGATCTTTGTTTCTCAATCAAAATATGCAAAAAATTTTGTGCAAAAGTTTGGTTTGGAGGATGCAAAATCTGCAAGAACTCCAATGAGCACTAGTGCTAAAATTCATAGAGACTTGCATGGCAAAAGTGTGGATCAAACTCTCTATAGAAGTATGATAGGAAGTCTTCTCTACTTGACTGCTAGTAGACCAGATATTTCTTATAGTGTTGGAGTGTGTGCTCGGTTTCAAAGTGACCCAAAGGAGTCTCACTTGTTTGCTGTTAAGAGAATCATAAAATATGTGAGTGGGACTGTTGAGTTTGGATTGTGGTATACCTATGACACTTGTGTCAGTCTGGTTGGGTATAGTGATGCCGATTGGGCAGGTTGTAGTGATGATAGGAAAAGCACTTCCGGGGGGGTCTTTTACCTTGTTTCTTGGCATAGCAAAAAACAGAATTCTGTCTCCTTATCCACTGCTGAAGCAGAGTATGTTGCAGCTCAACTCCTTTGGATGAGACAAATGTTGGAAGACTATGGTCTTGCTCAATCATGTTTTCTCATCTATTGTGACAACATGAGTGCCATAGACATTTCTAAAAATCCTGTTCAACACTCTCGGACTAAGCATATAGACATTAGGCATCATTTTATTAGAGATCTTGTGGAAGCCAAAATTCTATCGTTGGAATTTGTTCCCTCTGAAAAACAGCTAGCAGATATACTCACCAAGGCCTTGGACTTTCAGAAACATGTCACACTTAGGCAGTCCATTGGTCTTTGCTCAATTTTTTGATTAGCTTGTCTGTTCCTTATCTTCAGCACATTGCAGAACTGTTGACTAGTCATCTTCGCTTTAGTTGCCTAGTCAAGTATAAATTTTTGTTTACTTGGTGTGCACATGTCAAAAACATCTGTTTTTTCTGATCTCTGATGGTGTGAAGTCTGAATCATTTTATGCTTTGCCTGATTTGTACATAATTCCCCCCTTCTTGTTTGGAGCCATTAGATGAAATCTTTTGGTGTTCTTTCGTCCTCTTGTTGAGGCAAGTGTTGTGATTCATTGTGGACAATCATTGTTATAATCTCCTATTCTTTTTTCTCACTCTCTTAGGCGATTTGTTACAAACAAACAAAAAAACAAAAAAAAACAAAAAAAAAACAAAACGGAAGTGTGACCAATGTAGTCACGACTCTAGGAAGGTATAAGGTGTTATGATTGAAGAATCTAGAGCAAGAGCCGCAAAATTGGGCCACTTAAGCACTTAAGTCTGGGATGTGCAAATAACAAGGATAATAAATGGCCAGATTGAGTGATGAAAATCAAATAGGTTGGGTTTATTCCTTGAGTTTGTCTTGAAGGTTTATTTCATACTTGTCTCTCCAGGAGGGGTATTCATCTCTTGTGTTCCTCTTTTGGCTCTGAACCTCCTCTGTCCATTTTGCCTTATCTCTTAGCATAAAATCTAATTCATTTTCTATCTGTCAGAGTTAGTTGCACTTGTTTTTGTTTGCACTTCTGGTTTTCTTCTCTTTCTGTTCCTTCCTGTGCTTGATGACTTGGACTAGGCTATAGTAGCTAATACATCGTTGATCACTTGATATATTTGCTAGTTCATGTTTGCTTTCTTTTTCTCTTCCAAACCCACAATCTTGTCTTCCACAGGGTCGATACTATCTTTGATGCGTATCTTGATATTGCTTTAGTTGACTAGTCATCTATGCTTGTGGTTGCCTAGTCATCCGGTTGTGTTATATTTGATGCTCATCATGGTATTGCCTTAGTTGCCTAGTCGTCATTCTTTTGGTTGCCTAGTCATCTAGTTCTGCCTGTGTTTTGTTATTGCCTTGGTTGACTAGTCATCATGCTCCTTATGGTTGACTAGTCATCATTCTCCTTATGGTTGACTAGTCCTCACTGAACGATACGCCTTCAGCGGTTATTTTTTTTAATTTTTTTCTTGGGGTCCGTTTTCGTTTTTCTTTTCTTTTTCTTCTTTAGGTCTGTTTCCCTCCTCTTAGTTCGTCCTCTTTTTCACTCCCGTTCTCTCTCTGTTCTCTTCTGACACAGACCCAAGCCTCGCTTCCCCTTCTCCCTCTGGTTTAGTCCCTTTCGCCCCTTCTTCCCTCTGCATTTTTTTTTCTCTCTTCCGTTCTCTTCCCGCTATACACCATGTCGTCCTCCGCGCCTTTCCTCACTTACCAGCGTCGCTCCAAATCCAAGTCCACTGACAGAGCGGATTTTATACCCTCCATTCCTAAGGCTCCTAGGACTCTCTCTTCTCCCTCTGTTCCCGCTGGAGACTCCTCCCCATTTGTGTCTCCTGAGGCGGCCTCGTTCTTTGATGGTGTTGTCTCGAAGAGGAAATTTGTGCCTGAGAGAACTTACCAACTTGATGCTCTCCCCTTGGCGGCCCAGGGCTCTACAACTCAGATTTTTTAGCACTACCATCTCCATTCTCTCAACACTCTGTCTGGTAAGTTCAATGCTTCTGTTGTTAAGGAGTTTTACTCGAATTTTCCTGCTGATCCTAAGGAGTCTAATTATCAGTGTGTTGTTCGTTCTGTGCCCATTACTCTGAAACCCTCTGTGATTAATAGGGTTTTAGGTTTTCGATCTTGCCCTGGTTTTGATTCTGATCAGTTTGCTCTTACCTCTTCTCACTACACTATTGATCTGTTTAAAACCATGGCCTATGCTGATCAAACAATGCCCCTGACCTCTAAAGGTTTTCCTATCAAGTCCTATCTGTCCCTATTCTACAAATTTTTATGGGACTTTATCCGTCACAATGTTCTCCCAACTGGAAACAATTCCAACCCCACTCTGGCTGGCTGTCAACTCATGATTTCAATGGTGAATCATGATAAAATTCCCTTTGGGGATATTCTTTATCATAAAATTCTTGGCAAAACCGTTGGTCATGGTACAAAACACAAGGGGACTCTTGTCTTCCCTTGTCTTATCCAGCGTCTTTGTGAGAAAAACAAGGTGTTTTTTCTTGACTCTGATAAGTGGAATCCTCCCATTGCTCCGTTTGGCAAGGCCATTCAACATCTGTTGAGCCTCATTCCATCCTCTTCGATTCCTGCTGCTGCTGCTGCTGAAGTACATCCTCAGCCGACTCCTGCCACGGAGGTCTCGGATGATTCTGTAGGTTCTGATGCATCTGTTGATTCTCTTGTTTTTTAACTCCAGTAATCTTATAGGCAGTGTCCTAGATAGGGGGAGTATTTTTGGACATGTATATGGTTGTAATCCCCTTGTGGATATTTTGTTTTTGCTTGGGTAGTCTGTGCATCTTGGTAGGGGGAGCTGTGTTGTATTATTTTTGAACAAGTGTTGTTTGCTTTGTAATCCACCTATGTTATGTGCTTTTCACTTCGTTCAAATCTGTTTCTCTGCCTTGTGTTTAATCCCCTTGTATGCATGACTCTCTCTCCTTACCTTTTTTGCACTTTCCTTATCAACAAGGGGGAGAACACTCTCAACCCCCATATTGCATATTGTTTCAAAATTCTGTGATATAATATGCCTGTTTTTGTGCCTGGAAGATTGGTTGTTCTTGCAGGTATCCTCACTTCTTCATCTTCTTAGGCTTGGTTTTGGGTTGAGTGTTGTTAGAGAGTGTGTTGTCAAGGAAAGCCAAAAAGGGGGAGATTGTTAATGTATGCATTTTGTATTTTTCTTTTGGCTTCCCTTGTCAACTTTGTAATAGGATTTCTATTGTTATCAAGCTCAAGTTTAGATTGAGAATAGCTTCTCTAGGGGTTCTTAACTAACAACAATCATATGGAGGATCATGCAACTTGACAAAGGTAAACATTGTGCATTGCATAACACTGCATTACACTGTTTTCATAAAATGATGACTAGTCATCTGTTTCTTGGATGACTAGTCATCCTTGCTCTCTAGCTGGATAACAAACCTTTTTGTCCTATTCTTTTCTCTCTCTGCTGCCAGATGGGTCTCTGACCTAAGGGAATATTTTGGGCTGTATAGGTCTGGCTATTCCTTTTTTGGGCAGCTGTCTTTCATGTGAAGAATTGTAGGAAAGAGAGTTCTCCATTTTTCCGTTTTTCTTCCTCTAGAAAGAACAAGTTTTTCATCTATGAGTTTTTCTATATTGATTTAAAAAAAACTGCATTTGAAATATGATCTGCATCTAGCTTAATAAATCATTCTCTCATTTATATCTAGATCAGATTCACTATTGATTTCTTCAAGAGTATGGTTTCTTGAAGAAATTGGTTATTCTCCTTTGAATCCAAATTTTGGTTTCTGTTTGAGTTGAGCTTGCAAGCTGGTGCCATGGGATGAATGAGCTGAAGAAGAAGCTGCCATTGCCATGAAGAACTGGGTTTCAAGTTGTACTAAGTTGGAGAAGAAGATTGCACAAAGGAGGTATTGCTCATCTTCCTAAATAGATCTAGGTTTTGCTTGAGCTTGCTTGTATTCCTTTGTAAGAATCTTTTTCTACTTAGTGGATTGCCTGGTCGGTTGATGACCCCCAGTTTTTCCCAATGGTGGGTTTCTGGGTGAACAATTTCTGATTGCATTCTTGTAATTTTCTCGGTTTGTGTTCTTGGTGGTTGACTAGTCATCGTATGAATTGTGGTTGACTAGTCATCATTATCTGATGTTTGGTGTTTGCTTGATTATGCTGTCTTCACACACTTTCACCATAGTTGTTGCTAGCACAGGGGATGCCTAGATTGATGGGTCCTTCTGAGTGCCTAGGTTGTCACTAGTAATTCTCTAGGCCTGCAGGTACATCATGATATGTTCTGTGTGTGTGTGAAGTTTGTTGCATCCTTTGGCTGAATATTTCATTAAGTTTACCCATCGTCACCTAAGTACCGATTACAAGTATATATATAAAAGACTATAGCCACTCGTCTGTACTATTTATTGAAGACAATTTTTTATGGAATAAAACAGTACTGCCGCTCGGCTATACTATTTTGTTAAAAACATTTTAAAAATCGAGTATAGCCGAAAGGATATACGATTTAATATATTAAAAAAAAAAAGAGAACAGACGCACAGCCCGTCGGCTATACTATTTTTTATGTTAAAAAGGACCCCCATCGATTAGCTGCCACATGTCAAAACTAGTTTATTTTTAAAAATAAAAAATAAACCTACGGAGTATAGCCGTACGGCTGTACAAATTTTTTAAAAAGAGGACCCTCTAGGGCCACGTGTCAAAAATAAGTTTTTTGATAAAAAAAAAAAAGTCAAAGTATAGCCGCCCTGCTATCCTATTTAATACATTATATTCAAAGGGTATCGCTGCACGACTATACTATTTAATTTAGAAAAATTAAGAAAAAAGGACCCTCCTAATTGCATTACATATTAATTTGTTAGTTTCAACATATCCAAACTATATATTAATCGGCCACTATATATTATTGTAATATTATTTTTATAACATATATTATTCTTATTCAATAGTATGTGAGAATTATTTGTATAATACGTGAATTTTGTGTGTCTTACTGCAAATTTTATAAAAAAATACGTGTATTAAACATTAGAAATACATATGTACATGTACAATACGACTATTCCCCATTTCTATTTTTAAAAAGTGAGACGTGTATAGAACACGAATGTATTATTAAAAAATACGTATACATGTATAATTGAGTATTAAACGTGAAAGAGCTAAATTCTTTATACGAGTAATAACTCTGAAAAAGTAAAAAATTAAAATGGACAATAGAGACTCGGGTAATGGCCTAATAGTAATGGATAATTACTCTTATTGATAAACGAAAATCGGGAAAAAAATTAAAAGAAAAAAAGGATCCCAATATATATATAAAGGACTATAGTCACTCGTCTATACTATTTATTAACAACAAATTTTTTTTTATAAAAAAACAGTAACGCCGCCCAGCTATACTATATTTTTTTTAAACATTTGAAAAACTCTAGTATAGCCGCACGACTATACGATTTATATATAAAAAAAAGTGAACAGATGCACAACCCTTTTCCGCCCACTTGTAAAATAGTGTCAAAACTAGTCTATTTTTAAAATAAAAAATAAAAAAAACATGGAGTATAGTCAAGCAGTTGTACAATGTTTTTTTATAAAAAAAAAAAAAAAAAAGGACCCTCTAGCGCCACGTGTCAAAAATAAACGCCACGTGTCAAAAATTAGTTTTTTTATATTTTTTATTTTTTAAATCGTAGTATAGCCTCCCAGCTATACTATTTAAATGCATTCACGCCTGCTACACCCAACTTACAAAGTTTCGTAAATATTTTTTTGCAGTTGTATTTAAATAGATGTCCGTTTCAACAATTTCATATTTTAATTTTCACGCGTGTGATAGATTGTCGTCTTAAAAGTTTTCCTTTATCGCCCATATTTTTCTAAAGGCCCATCTTAGCAGTTTTTTTTTTTTTTTTTTCTTTTGGTCATTTATAGCATGTAAACTACTAAGATGGATGTTTAGAAAAATAAGGGCAATAAAGGAAAACTTTTAAGATGACAATTTAGCACACGCGCTTGATTAAAATATGAAACTGTTGAAACAGACATCTATATAAATAGATTGCGAAAAATTATTTACGAAACTTTGTAAGTTGCGCGTGTGATTAAAAAAAAGCATCTCGCACGCGTAGAAGCGCGTGCAGGGAGGCGTCTAATGAACTTTAGGAGCTAGGGGGATTCTTATTCAATTAATTACCCACATATTAATATTATCCAAAGCAAATCCAACATGAATTGGAAAATCTCAAATAATTTAAGTAAAATAATATTTTCATTTCACACAACGTCGTAGTTTTAGATTATGTACATATGTATATATTAACATAATATGCACATAAGAGAAAGACATGCAACGATCAAGACCACTTGCGCCACCCATTCATCTCTAATTGATCTTTCACTTTTTCATTGTCAATCTATACATAAATAACATAAGATGAGACCAAACTTAAACATATATACTTTTTAAATTTGTATTAAACAAATTTTTGCATAATTTGGGAACATGTCTACTCACATTCAATTTTGATAAATTATCCTTCGCTGCATGCCTATTTATTTATAATTAAAAAAAAACTTAATTAAGGGGATTAAATGGGTAATTTAGTTTAAATGAATATAACACTACAATATATCGAATCTATGGATATAAATGAAAATTTTATTAAATATTTGACTGAAGTCTGGATTACCTAAATTTTTGTCTTCAATAATGCATTGTGTATACGATATATTGAGTGAAATGCGTAAACAATTGTCTAATATCGATGATATATTTTGTCATCAATCCGCGAGTGCAAGAGGCTTTTATTTAATCATGAGTGCTACACGCGACTTACAAAGTTTCGTAAATAATTTTCTCAATTATATTTATATAGATGTCCATTTCAACAGTTTCATATTTTAATTTCGCGTGTGTGATAAATCGTCGTCTTAAAAGTTTTCCTTTATTGCCTGTATTTTTCTAGATGTCCATTTTATGTTTTTGCAATTGTATCTTGCTTGATGTCCGTCTCAACAATTTATACACGTGATTAAAATAAAGAAATTGCTAAAACGAACATCCGTCAAGATACAATTGCAAAAACAATAAAAAATAAAAAAATTTGTAAGTCGCCCATAGTATGCGTGATTAAGAAAAAGCCTCTCGCACGTGTTTCCGCGCATGCATAGAGGCTAGTCTAAAGAATTTTAGGAATTAAGGCGATTGAACTAGTGTTATTGCTTTAGAGGATGAATTAATTGGAGTTGTTGCTTTAACTTCGGACAATTGATTAAAACAAAAGTAAATTTGAAGTGGATATGATGAAAGTGACATCAATACTATCCAAAATTAATAGGAACATCTCCAATGGAGGTAAGAAAAGAAGAAGAAGAAAAAAAGTGTAGACAATTTTGAAATGCGAAGAATTAAAAAACATCCTACTCCTATGGAGTTGTGGCAAACAATTTGACATACCAAGCTAAATAAAAAGAAAATACTACAGACTCTCACCCTTTATCAATAATTGATATCCTAAGTAGAAAAATTAGTATCAATAATTGCATCACAACTTGCCAACTCTGTGCATCCTCTTAGATAAAACCAAAGACAAAAAACATTAACAAAACCAATCATTCTAAAAAGTCAGAAAAATAAAAGACAACGATGAAACTTTACCTATTATATATGTGCATGACAATGATGTTGAGTATCAACATATAAATTGGTTCGGGTGGTGGGATACACTTAACATCTAAATTGGTTGAAGCATGCCACATTTAAAGTGAGTATCCAACAGCTGTTTTGGTAACCAAGATAAACTAAACTAACTATGGAAAATAGGTTTGTACAAATATGCTAAGAGAAATCACTTACTCTAGGCATTCTCTCTTGCAATATATACACATACTCAAATAAAAAAATCATAAGAAATGTTCCACTGAAAAGCATCAAATTCACTTTAAAAGTATCAACATCCTTATACATAAACATAGTTAAAATTCCGAAATGAAACATAAGAAAATCATAGAGAAAATATTTACTTGACAAAATGAAACATAAGAATGAAAGAGACAGAGAGAAACCAAGAGAAAATTAAACAAAATAGAGCAGATTAAAATTCGGAAATCAAACACCCAATTTCAGAAATCCTAACGAACTATTTAAAACTTCGAAGAGCACGCGTGATGACAAAAAAGAGATGGGATTTGACATAAAACCTGGTAAATAGCTTGAACACTATCCCTCCTATACGAATTTAAATCTTCTCTCTTTTTGAGTTTGAAGACTACCTCCTTTATCTGAGCACAAACAGTTTTTAGTTATACCAGCACCAAGAAAAACACATCATACGAAGAGCAACAAAAATTGGAGGAGACTATATTGAAGTCCAAGCACATGATCCTCATGAAACTTTTAATTCCTCTATGAAATTGGTACTTAGGTGACGAGGGGTAAACTTAAAAGATATTCAACCAAGAACGCAACAAACTTCACACACTCTAGACCTTGACCAAATACTCTTATGACTAGTCAACTGTCAGATATGAATTATACCAAACAATAACGTACACAGAGCATACCAAGATGTACCTGCAAGGCAAGAGAATTACTAGTGACAACCTAGGCACTCAGAAGGACCCATCAATCTAGGCATCCCCTGTGCTAGCAACAACTATGGTGAAAGTGTGTGAAGACAGCGTAATCAAGCAAACACCAAACATCAGATAATGATGACTAGTCAACTACAAGGATACAAACCCAGAATTCATACGATGACTAGTCAACCACTAAGAACACAAACCAAGAATTCATACGATGACTAGTCAATCATATTTCATACGATGACTTGTCAACCACCAAGAACACAAACCCAGAATTCATACGATGACTAGTCAACTACCAAGAACACAAACCCAGAAAAATTACAGAGATGCAATAAAAAATTGTTCACCTAGAAACCCACCATTGGGAAAAACTGGGAGTCATCAACCGATCAGGCAATCCACTAAGTAGAAAAATATTCTTACAAAGGAACACAAGCAAGCTCAAGAAAAACCTAGATCTATTTAGGAAGATGAGTTATACCTCCTTTGTGCAATCTTCTTCTCCAACTTAGCAAAGCTTGAAGCTCAGTTCTTCATGGCAATGGCAGCTCTTTCTCCAGCTCATTCATCCCATGACACCAGCTTGCAAGCTCTAACTCAAACAGAAACCAAAATTTGGATTCAAAGGAGAATGATCAATTTCTTCAAGAAACCATACTCTTGAAGAAATCTATCTTGATTCTAACCTAGATATAAATGAGAGAGTGTTTTAAGTAGCTAGATGCAGATTCGTATTTCAAATGTAGTTTTTCAAAAAGAAATCAATTTGAAAAAACTCATAGATGAAAATAAGCTGGTTCTCTCTTGAGGAAGAAGAAGCGAAAGATGGCAAGCCAAACTTTCCAAAACTTCCACCCAAACGAGACAACTGCCCAAAGAGGAATTCTTTGGCATTTACACACGAAAGTTTCCTAAGTTAGAATGACACATGGCAGTAGAGAGAGAAAGGAGAATAGGACAAAAAAGTTGGTTATCTAGCTGGAAATCCTACAGAGCAAGGATGACTAGTCATTGAGAAACAGATGACTAGTCATCATTTTATGAAATCAATTTAATGCAATGTGATGCAATGCACAATTTACCTTTGTCAATTTGCTTGAACCTCCATAGGATAGTTGTTAGTTAAGAACACCTAGAGAAGCTATTCTTAATCTAAACTTGAGCTTGATAAAAACAATAAAAATCCTATTACAAAATTGTCAAGGGAAGCCAAAAGAAAAACTCAAAATGCATACATTAACACTCTACCAAAAGTATTCCTTGAGAAAAGAGGAAAAGAAACAAAAAATCAAAACATAATCTGATTCCTAACAGAAAAGAAATGCAAAAAAAGACGTCAACCTTTTACTGAAAGATGCAACAACAAAAAACATAAAGATAGGAGAAACTAATACAAATCATAAATCCAATGCTATATTTTAAATTTTATAATTAATATTTTTCCAAGTTCAACTTCAAAAAATTTCTCATCGTTTGAATTGGATCATTTGTTAATTTTTAAGCCAAAATAACTTATTTATTATAATTTTTATTTTTAAAAAATTAAAAAATTAATAATCCGGTTCAAAACCAGAACCGCAACTGGTCAGAATTGAACCGGCTAGTTTCAAAAAAAAAATTTGCTTAAACCGGACCAGTTATATAATAACAGTTCTAGTTCCAATTTGAGGTGAGAATCAGACCAAACTGGACCGTGCCCACCCCTAATCTCAGGTCAGGTAAAGCCTGTCCAGCTGCAACGTAGCTCTGATCAGCATTTATCTAATGTCTCCTAGGGGTTGTTTGGTATGCTTCATTATGCTTCATTGAACTGGACTGGATTACATAAGACTTGAAACCCATGTTTGGCATTGAAAAGGATTAACTTAAATAAGATTATATAGTCCAACAATTGAAAAAAAATCCGAATTCGCATGTCTAATATAGCTAGCCCAAAATTGGGTTTGCAAAATAGCTCCTTTGCAATTTTGAACAGGAGAGTCCGGCTGGATGGTTTGAATCAAAACAAACCCCCTGACGCCCCCACCCCCGTGCCCCACAAATTTCTTCTCCCCATGACCACCACCCTCAAGCCACTCGCAAAACCATTTCTCTTCGCCACTAGCAAAACCATTTCTCTTCGCCACTAGCACAACCCAAAACCATCTTAGTCCAATTCGTAGCAGTTCCAAAAAAAAAAAAGAATTAATGAACCAAAACCAAAGAGAATAAGAAATCTAGGTCTGCGTATGATGCTGCTCCTATTTCTATTTTGTAGCTTCCTTACTTGCTGATGATGTTTTAGCGGCTTAGTTAGAGAAGAAGAAAATGAGAGAAAGAAAAGAGAGATAGAAGAATAAATAAAAGAGCGAGCAAGAAGGAAAGGTGGCAGGAGGTGGGCTATTTTTTCTTTTCAATTCACAAGGGTTGGCTTGTTCTTCCTAATTATTATTTTTTTAATTATTTATTTTTAGGTTAAAATCTCTAATTAAATTTAATTATTTAAATAAATATTTTTTACTTTGATAGAACACTAAACATAGGTCTTCATTATTTTTACAATCCAGCTTTTTAGTCCGACACAACACCAAATGTATATCAATACTTAATCCAGCCTAATCCAATCCGAGCAAATCCAAGACAGTTCTAGGATTTAGTCCAGTCCATAACAATCCGTCGTACCAAACGACCCCTTAAAGTTTATATAAGGAGTCTAAGAAATCTTGCAAGTTGGTAAGGTTATTGTCAAAAGATTAAACTTTACAAGACTTATGGTCATTGGCCTGCCTCTAAAAGGGGATTATTTTCCTATTCCACTCCTGTTTATGTATAGGATCTACCTTTAATTTTGCAAGTTGGTACGTGATTGACCATTTGCAATTTGTTGGCAGTCAATCTATCGAAACCATAAATTAAATAGATTCGTAAATACTCTTTTTAAATTGGAACATTTTGTACTCCTATAAACAAAAATAATTAATATCAGAAATATTTTTTTTGGTATTTATTTAATATCAGAAATAATTAATTTTATGAAAAAACATGCCCACATAATTAAAAGTAAGAAAGCCCCATCACGTACTACTTATTTGCTTTTACCCCATCATAGTAAAACATGTCAAAATATAAGAAAGTAAAAACTCACCAATCCAATCCGGAGTGGATCTATGTCCAATTAATTGGACTCATCTAGTCCAATCCGGCACACCAAATGGGGTCATAATTCATACTCTTAGAAATGTTAGTTGATAGATGATACTTTTTTTTGTTCTTGACAAATTCTAGGATTGCATTCATAATTTAGCCAAAAAAAATCAATAGCCTCAAAGGACCAATACAAACTAGCCATGAATGGCCATTACAATAATGGAGCGATCTAACATCAAAATTAAGACAATAAGATGTTCCTCTAGTAACGATCAGGCAGGATTGAAAAAACTCTGGCATAAGCATCCCAACTAAGATTACAAACCCAAAATAATAATAAAAAAGAGATAAAACTTGAAAAAACTAAGGCATAACAATACAAATAAAACTCTTATAAAGGAGAGAGGAAAAGCTCTCAGAAAGGGGAGGTGGAAAGCTCTCACAAAAGGAGAGGTGAAAATTGCATAGAGAACTCAAAGAGCCTTTGCGACTTATTCCAAACATAAAGAAACCACAAAAAGGATGATGGTGGAGATCTGATGCCGAAATGCATGTGGAGATCCAACAATGAGACGTAATTGCCTGTGATGGTTGGATGAAAATCATAACAAAATAAAGACAAATAGAGGAAACCTTCTGTCTCTGCAAATGAAGGAAGAGGATAAAGGAGGAAGAGAAGAGAGGGGAGAGGGGAGGGGAGGAAGAACAGTGGCTTCCTTCCGCTCAAAGTGAAAATGGATGTAAGATTATTTTTTAGGGGAGAGAGGGCTAGAGTTTCTCTGGAGGTATGCGCTCTTGTTGATTGTTTGTTGATAGATGATACTTAACCTGCAAAACTTCACTAATACTATAATTATTACTAGTTCTTTGGCACACACTCCGATTGAATTTTTTTTACTTGTGATATATTTTTTTATTATTCAACAGGTTTGAAGGTAGTTTTCTTTTAAATTTTTTTATTTATGGACAACTGTAGTACTGCTCCTAATATTAATTTGCTAGTTTCAACTTATCCAAAGTAGATATTAATCGGTCACTATATAATATTGTAGTATTATTTTTGTAACATATATTATTCTTATTCAATTGTATGTGAGAATTATTTTTATAATACGTGAATTTTGTGTGTCTTACTGTAAATTTTGTAAAAAATACGTGTATTAAACATTAGAAATGTGTATGTACATGTATAGTAGGACTATTCCACATTTCCTTTTAAAAAACTTGAGACGTGTGTAGAACAAGAATGTACTATTAATAAATATGTACGTACGTATATAGTAGAGTATTAAATGTGAAAGTACAAAATTCTTTATGCTAATAATAACCCTGTAAAAGTAAAAAATTAAAAGGGGGCAATAGAGACTCAGGTAATGGCCTAATACTAATGGATAACTACTCTTATCGATAAACAAAAATCAGGGAAAAAAATTAAAAGAAAAAAAGGATCCCAGTATATATATAGAAGACTTTAGCCACTTGTCTATACTATTTATTGAAGAAATATTTTTAAATAAAAAAAAATTAAGTAAACCAGCCCGGCTATACTATTTTTTTAAAAACATTGACAAAATTGAGTATAGCCTGACAATTTACTATATTTAAAAAAAGAGAACAGACACACAGCTCTTTGGCGCCCACGTGTAAAATCGTATAGCCGGTCAGCTATACTATTTTTAAATATAAAAAAGGACCCGACCAATTAGCCGCTACATGTCAAAACTAGTTATTTTTAAAAAAAATTGAAAAAATGGAGTATAGCCGTGCGGCTGTACTATTTTTATTTTGTATTTTCAAAAAAGAGCACCCTCTAGCGCCACATGTCAAAAATAAGTTTTTTTTTATAAAAAAAATCGTATTACAGCGGCCCCGCTATACCATTTAAATACATTATATTCAAAATGTATAGCCACAAGGCCATACTATTTAAGAAAAATGAACCCTCCTAATTGCATTAGTTTGTACTTTATACATATTAATTTGTCGGTTTCAACATATCCGAAGTAGATATTAATCGGCCACTATATAATATTGTAATATAATTTTTATAATATATATTATTCTTATTCAATAGTATGTGAGAATTATTTGTATAATACGTGAATTTTGTGTGTCTTAGTACAAATTTTTTTTTAAAAATAAGTGTATTAAACATTAGAAATACGTATGTACATGTACAATATGACTATTCCACATTTCCTTTTAAAAAATACGTGAAACGTGTATAGAACACGAATGTATTATTAACAGAGACACGGGTAATGGCCTAATATTAATGGATAACTACTCTTATCGATAAACGAAAATCGGGGAAAAAATTGAAAGAAAAAAAGGATCACAGTATATATATATATATATATATATATATCAGAGGCATCAGTTTCAACTATTTTGAATGAATCAACTGAAGGAATACCAAGACAGGGAAGTGTCTTGACATGGGACTTAATCTGTTTAACAACTTCAGTGTGAGTAGACGACCAAGGAGGAGGATTACTCTGCAACCTATCAAATAGGGGCTTACACTGTTTTCTCAGATTCTGATAGAAGTCAGAGATATAATTTAGAGATCCTAAAAACCTCTGAAGTTGACTCTTATCAAGAATTTGATCAGGGAACTTATCAGCAAACTGGATAACTCGATCAATTGGGGAGATTTGCGACTGACAAATATTGAAACCAAGAAAACGAATATTGGTTTGAAACAACTTGATCTTTTTGGCAGAAACAACTAAACCATTTTGTTTGACAACTTGGAGGAACTTATTCAAATGTTTCCAATGTTGTTCTATTGACTCAGAAAAGATCAGAACATCATCAATATAGACAATCGAAAACTGACTGTAAGGATTGAATATATCATTCATGATATTCTGGAATTCACTAGGAGCATTTTTCAAACCAAAAGGCATTACATTCCATTCATAATGACCAAAAGGAGTGACAAATGCAGTCTTATATCTATCTGACTCATCTATTTGGATTTGCCAGAAACCACTTTTCAAATCAAACTTAGAATAGACAACTGCTTTTTCTAATCGATTAATGAGATCTCTTTTATTAGGTATAGGATACCTAATCCATTCTAGGACCGCATTAAGGGGCTTAAAATTGATAACTAATCTGGGAACACCTCTTTCTAGTTCAGCATTTTTCTGGACATAAAAAGCAGGACATGACCAGGGGGACTTACTCTTACGAATTATTTTCTTTTGGAGCAACTCTTCAATTTCTTTCTTACAAAACTCCATCATTTCTTGACTCATTTGAATTGGCCTGGCTTTAGTGGGGATATTGTTCTCACTAAAAGTTTTGATGTAAGGAAGACGGACAACATGTTGCTTCCTATACCAAAAGGCTGTGGGCAACTCAGAACAAATTTCTTCTTTTAGTCTTTGTTCAAATTTTTGAATTTGCAACTGTAAGGACTGACTGGCAAGCTGTTGTTCAACTCTCTTAAACTTAATTTCTTCCTTAAGGAAATTCAACTGGTTAGTTTTCTGGACAACCTGAAGGGACCTATAGACAGACTGTTTCTGTAGGGCTTTCAGATTATGCAACTCTGGTTTAGACAGAAAACTAAACTTGACTTTCTCTCCTAACTGGGTAGAGATAACACCATCGTATTCTACCTGGAAGGGATAAAGCAGACTTATGAAAGGTAATCCTAGGATAACCTCATCAGTAATATTTTTAACTAAAACAAACGAAGTTTTGAAACAAACTTTGTTTTGGCAAATATGGGCTTTAGGCAACTCATAATTCAACTGGAGAGATTTTCCTGAAGCAGTGCTTAGGGTTTCTCTAGATTTCTGGGCGAACTTTTCTATAGTAGTGGCTAAACTGACCGGCTGCGGTTTAGGACTACTAGAGCTTTCTTGACTGATGACTTTTCGCAATTTTTTCAAATAATCGGACTTTAACTCAGGGTTTTCTACTCGGCTGATTAGGTCGATTAATAACTCTTCTTGTTCTTCCTGTTTTGTAAGAACAAAAATAGATTTTAATCTATTACAACATTTATCAGTACAACCAAATTGGATATCAGGGGAACTGGGCTGGGAATCTGAAGCTTGTTCAGAATCATATCCAGAGCTGGCAACTAAGGTTTCGGGGCTGCTAGTTTCAGAGTCTCGCAACTCTAAAACTTGAATCAACTTTTCTCTTTCAGCTTCTGAGATCTGCAACTTCTTAATGGCATCTTTAACTTTACACTCAGAGGCATAATGACCAAATTTTTGACATTTAAAACATTTAACTTTGGTCTTATCGGTTTTGGGTCGACTCTTCTGGGCTTTTCTTGGGGCTTTAGACCAACTTTTTCTTTTAAAACTTTTTCTTTTCTTATAAAACTCATTATCACTTTTAACTGCAAAATGTTTTCTTTTAGAGGAAAACCGGCGTTTCCTAAGGTGACTTGGCTTAGACTTGTTTCTTCTAGAGGGCGGCAAACTACTGAGACCATACTGTTCACAGAAGTTTCCTAACTCATATTTGGCTGAATTCCTATCGGACTGTATTTGTTTTCCGATTTTGTAATCAACACACATTTTCATGCCAACTTGATTAATTGTGCTTACAATGTTACCATAAGTTAAACTATCCCAATCAATATGACCTAATTCATTACTGAGGGTAGTTCTGATCTTATGGGCAAATAGGTTTGGCAGTCCATTAACAAATTTTTCTTTCCAGAATGGTTGATTACTATCGTCTCTAAGCATTACCCTAGAGATGAAGACATCCTTATACCATCTGAAATCAGACAACTTTGGGCATCTAAGATTACTCAACTGATCATGGATCCTAGCAGTTTGATTACTAGGGGTTCCTATGAAGTGGTCAATTATGGTGTAAAACAGAGTGTTGACACCGTCTTCTATACCTTGACCTATTCGTTCGTCAAAGATAGGGTGACCGTCATCATTAAGTTTTACAGCAAAGGTTATTTGGCTTTTAGACTCAGGACTCAGATGTTTATCCCACCAACTTCTGAGAGTACCGGTGAAACCAGTGACTAACAGAGGGACAATTTCAGACTGTCTGAAACTGTGATTGGTGATATAACTATTGGCAACCATAGACATATGTTGTAACTTATTGAGGATCTCTTGCTCAGAGAGACCATCAATATTCCATTCATACAATTTGTCGGAAGAAACAGAGAACTGGGTCTGCAGGTTTCTTTCTTCAAATTGAATGTCAGGAGGTGTTGGTCTGGGATACCAATTTTTGGTCAGACTACTGGGGCTGACAAACTTTTCTAATTTCTTAACTTTGGGTTCAACTTGGATTTCTAAAGTTTGAAAGGCTTTTTCAATTTTAGAAATATTGCTTACTTCTGAAGACTCAGACTCAGAGGTATTTTCTACTGCAAAGGCATCTAGTGTTTTAAGACCAGATTTCTCAGTTTTTTCAACTTTGGCAGGGGTCAACTGGGCTAACATGTCTTCTATTTTCTTTATTGTTGGGGTGATCTTAAGGGTCGGGCTAGACCTAAGATCCTGGAACTGGACAATTGGTTTTTCAATTTTCTTTTTAGACTCTACGTCTGTAGAACCTAACTTATCGATTTTAGTTTCTATTGTATCCAACTGTTTTCCTATAACGATTAGACTCTGGTTGGTATAATTATTTTGCTCAAGAATTCTTCTATTACTGTCACTGCTTTCAAATGTTTTGAAAGGAGTAGCAGGAATAAGAGTATCTTTATGCTCAATAATTATGGTTTCTACTGGAGGATGGCTAGACTCAACGACAGACTTATCTGCCATTTTCCATTTTTGCTGAGTTAAGGTTTTTAACTCATCATTTGACATATAGCGGCTTTCTACAAAATCAAGGTAGAAAATTTCAACTTGGGCTGTCCGCATGTAATCTTTCCATTCACTAAAGATTTCTAGGCGGCGGCTACTATCAGGGAAGGCTTGGTGATAACTATCTCGTCTAGACAGGTTCTCAGGGGCTTTGAGATGTTTGTTTAGACGTGACCAATCAATTTTAAATTTTCTATTAAGGGTTCTTAACTGGTTTTCAACTATAAAGTCAGACTGGGTAGGTGACTCAGGGGATTCTGACTTTTCTTCTACTGGAACCGTGCCGTAGCAGGGTTGGGTTACCTGAGAGGATCTTCTCAGGGACTCAAGCTTTAGATCTATCATGGTTTTTTCTAACTCTAGGTCTCGTTCTAGAGTTGAGGATGAGGCAGTAAAGGAGTGCCTAGCTGGGGCATGCCTTTGTGACTGACCTGGGGTTGGTAACTGGTGTAACTGGACATTAGACTTATGTAGAGGCTGGCTATCGAACCTAATCTTAACCGTGCCATCTAGGTACTGCTGGATGTAGTCTAAATTGTTTAGACTGCGTTGGATTGGAGCTGGTTGGCTCTCGGTAACTAAGGTCCAATCTGTTGGAAGGGCAACTTCTGACCATTTAATGGTCTGGGGAACTTGAATATGGGCGTCTGAGGTGTGACTCTGGATCAGGACTGTCTGATCCTTTGGGCTTTTGTTTAAGGCCTGGAAATTCATATTGGTTCCTGTGACCTTATAGTAAATTCTGTAAACTAGGGCCAGAGGCTGGGTTCCTGGGAGGACATTATAGCCTTCTGTCTTAATATTGAGAGTTAAGGTTCTCAATATATGGGGATCACTTAGGCTTACAGTAAAGTCTGGGTAACAATCAAAATGAACTGGACCGTTACACAAACTGGACTCAATTACTCCTAGGGTACTGTCACTGAACGCGGTGAACCGGGCATCGCGTAAACAGAGCAGTATGGAGGCTTTTAATCCTAACCTAGTTAGGGGCTTAACGGCAACTTGAACAAGACCAATATGCAGGAAATTGTTTCCATCAGTCTTGTGTTTTCTGATTGACTCAAGATTAAGCAACTGGCAAGTTTCGTGTTCTTTACTAAGAGCGTAAACTTGTTCAACTGTTTTGACATGTGTGGTGCTATTAAAACTGGAAGGCAACCAATGTTTCTTATAAATTTTTTGACTCGGGACTTTAGGGATATTCCAATCTCTAAAATCTAATTGTTCTTTGCAACTAGAGTCATATTCAAATTGTTCTTCATTAACTATCTCAGGGAGTCGACTTATACTGGTCTTAGAACTGCTTGACTTACAGGAACTTGACCTAAGAAAACGACTCATGGCTACTCAAGTGTTTGACTTAAACGGACTGAGGAAGAAGATAAACAGGGACTTCCCGGACTTACTCCTTAGACTCTAAGAAACCTACTAACTCCACTCAATTTTCTGTCTCCTGCCCAGCACAAACGCCCTACCCTCGGGACTTACAGATCTAGCAAAAAGGACTCACGGGTCAGACCTTAGAGTGAAATTAACAGACAACTCAAAGAATAAAAAGGAAGGAAAGGAAGAAGATGAAAACCTTCTACTCAGATGCTTAAACCAGCCACTTGGGCGGGAATGAGTAGCAGACTTAGACAAAGACCGTAACTCTTACGGCTCTGATACCAAAACGAGGGGACACAGAGAGATAGTGAGAAAGAAAATGAATATGAATATGCAGCAACTTAACTCAACATTCAGACTAATGCATATGCAGAAAATAATGCATATGAGAAATTAGTCAAAATAGAATAATTTAAAATAGCAACTTTTATTATACTCACAAAGGTTGCAACTGCAAACTTCAACACAACTAGACTATGTACAAGAGTGATTTCTCTAAAGGTGTTTCAGAGAAGATCTTTAAGACTAAGAAAATAAAATGCAGCTGGTAAAACCAGTTCTGCCTACAACTGAGGCCGAAGCCTGAATTTAAAGACAACTTTCAACTATGGTTTACAAAAGCAACTATGGTAAAAGGCAACTATGGTTGGACAGCTGTAGAGGCACGGATGTTCAACCTGATTCAACTTTAGCAACTGTAGAGGTAACTTTGACTCCTGCAGATGCTTTCGGCTACTTTTGGCGAAATGACAAAAAGCGAACAGTGCTTTGTCTGCTGCTTTTCGGTGATCTGACTGAAGTAAAAGCAGAGATGCTTTGTCTGCTGCTTTCACGTGGTTTGGCATCTTCTTTTAACAGAGTGATCTGTCGGCAACTACTTTTGACGAGGCTTGCTTGTCGGCAACTGAGGCAATTATGGAGAGGATTCCCCTAGATCGTAGGCGTCATAGGGATCCTGGCTGTCATCATACCAAGGTTTTGTCTTGGCCGGACTCTGCATGGGCTGGCAACTAGACGATGAGGGAGAATCATTGTCCTCATCATCATCCATCTGGGAGGCCTGGATGATCAGCTGGCGTGCAATTTCCTGGAGCTCAGCTTTAGACTTTCCTTCAACTGATAAGGATGATCTGACTGAGCCTGTAGGAGATACTGGGCGTGCAACTGGCTCCCGGGGGAGGTCATTGTAGACATACTTGGCAATTCTGTCAACTTCGAACTTGTCCCACCATTTGACTGAGAATTGGCGGGCAAATACACGGGTGTCCTTGGTGATGGCATAGGACCATTTGAGGATCCAAGGTACCTTGTATCTGGCAATAAACAGCAACTGTTTGGGAAAGAATAGATCAACTAGGGAGAACTTGGCTCCTTTTGTATAATGGCGGATTAACTCAAGAACTGGTACTGGTAGAATTTCATCAACTGGACCGTATTTTTCCCACCAGTGAAGAAACCAGTAGGGGAATGGGCTTTTAAACTTATTATCAAAATTAACAAACCAGGAATGACTAAAATCTTCAGATTGGTGAAGAAAGATAGTATACCAGGCTTCAATATAATCCGAATAATTATATTGTAATTTTGATTTAAGCACTTTCAACTCATAGGGATGGCTACTGAAAGATTGCTGACTGACAATTTGATGAATGTAAAGAGAATGATAAAGAATGGTTTCAGGATGATCCCGATCCTTTATCGGCTTAATTTCAACTGATTGTGTCTCAAGCAATATATCTCTATAGTACTTGAGGGACTTATACGGACTCTGGGGCATATAATGAAATCCAGGAGGGAAATAGTGTTTAGCAATTTCTACTGGATTTGCATGAATATCATATACAGACTCAATGACAAATAAATGGGAATTACTCTTGGGCAAATAAGGAGACGATTTTTTGTGGACAACTGATGGCCCTGCAGGGGTCTCAACTGCAAAAGGGTCATAACTGGAAATTAAGGTGGATTGATAACTGGGGCGAATTTGGCCAACTGTGGATCCTAAAGAGGAAAATCTGTTTGCAACTGAGATTGGAGTGGCAACTGATAATGGGGGGTGACCCGGATAAGGAACTATTTGTTTGGGCAACTCTGGCTTAGGTTGGCTCATGGAGGAAGGAAGAACTCTGAACGATTGGGATGACTGGGTTGACTTGGGTGACTTAGGCAACTTGGGTTGACTGGCTACTGCTTTTTGCTTATCTTTCTTGGGAGCCATTGTGCATCCTGCAAGAATTCTCGAGTGAGAAAATCAGGAACAGAATTCTCACTGCCTTTCAAATATTCAATTTCAAAATCAAATATACTTAATATACTTTGCCATCGTGCAAAAATCTGTTTAGATGCAATGTTTTGAACATCTTTTTCTAAAACATGTTTTGCAGACTTACAATCAACTCTGATTAAAAACTTTTGATTAAGCAAATCATCTTGAAATTTACTAATGCATAATACAATAGCTAAAATTTCTTTTTTAATAGTACTGTAATTATGCTGCGACTGAGTCCAGGTTCCAGAATGGAATCGAACAATTTGTTCTGGAGAACTAGGACTGACTTTTTGCTTAAGAATGCCACCATAACCTATGTCAGAGGCATCAGTTTCAACTATTTTGAATGAATCAACTGAAGGAATACCAAGACAGGGAAGTGTCTTGACATGGGACTTAATCTGTTTAACAACTTCAGTGTGAGTAGACGACCAAGGAGGAGGATTACTCTGCAACCTATCAAATAGGGGCTTACACTGTTTTCTCAGATTCTGATAGAAGTCAGAGATATAATTTAGAGATCCTAAAAACCTCTGAAGTTGACTCTTATCAAGAATTTGATCAGGGAACTTATCAGCAAACTGGATAACTCGATCAATTGGGGAGATTTGCGACTGACAAATATTGAAACCAAGAAAACGAATATTGGTTTGAAACAACTTGATCTTTTTGGCAGAAACAACTAAACCATTTTGTTTGACAACTTGGAGGAACTTATTCAAATGTTTCCAATGTTGTTCTATTGACTCAGAAAAGATCAGAACATCATCAATATAGACAATCGAAAACTGACTGTAAGGATTGAATATATCATTCATGATATTCTGGAATTCACTAGGAGCATTTTTCAAACCAAAAGGCATTACATTCCATTCATAATGACCAAAAGGAGTGACAAATGCAGTCTTATATCTATCTGACTCATCTATTTGGATTTGCCAGAAACCACTTTTCAAATCAAACTTAGAATAGACAACTGCTTTTTCTAATCGATTAATGAGATCTCTTTTATTAGGTATAGGATACCTAATCCATTCTAGGACCGCATTAAGGGGCTTATAATTGATAACTAATCTGGGAACACCTCTTTCTAGTTCAGCATTTTTCTGGACATAAAAAGCAGGACATGACCAGGGGGACTTACTCTTACGAATTATTTTCTTTTGGAGCAACTCTTCAATTTCTTTCTTACAAAACTCCATCATTTCTTGACTCATTTGAATTGGCCTGGCTTTAGTGGGGATATTGTTCTCACTAAAAGTTTTGATGTAAGGAAGACGGACAACATGTTGCTTCCTATACCAAAAGGCTGTGGGCAACTCAGAACAAATTTCTTCTTTTAGTCTTTGTTCAAATTTTTGAATTTGCAACTGTAAGGACTGACTGGCAAGCTGTTGTTCAACTCTCTTAAACTTAATTTCTTCCTTAAGGAAATTCAACTGGTTAGTTTTCTGGACAACCTGAAGGGACCTATAGACAGACTGTTTCTGTAGGGCTTTCAGATTATGCAACTCTGGTTTAGACAGAAAACTAAACTTGACTTTCTCTCCTAACTGGGTAGAGATAACACCATCGTATTCTACCTGGAAGGGATAAAGCAGACTTATGAAAGGTAATCCTAGGATAACCTCATCAGTAATATTTTTAACTAAAACAAACGAAGTTTTGAAACAAACTTTGTTTTGGCAAATATGGGCTTTAGGCAACTCATAATTCAACTGGAGAGATTTTCCTGAAGCAGTGCTTAGGGTTTCTCTAGATTTCTGGTAGTACTTAGTAGGAATTAGACCTTCCTGGATGCAGTTAAGGTCAGCTCCTGAATCAAATAAGGCAACTGTGGTAAACTCAAAATCTCTGACAACTATTGTGACTTTCGAATACCATTTTCGGAAATTGACTTGTTTGATTAGGTTGACAACTGGGGTTTCTTCGTCAGAACCAGCAGGGCTGTCTGACTGGTTACTGGGCTCTAAAGGCATTTTGCCTTTTTGAAGACTTGTTAAGTCTTGCCTGATTGTATGGTTTTCAACCTGCAACTGGTTACTAATCTGTCTTAACTCGACTAATTGTTGTTTGACTAATTTGACTTCTAACTGGAGATCTTGTAAGGTAACTTCTTTCTTTTTCTGGGCGAACTTTTCTATAGTAGTGGCTAAACTGACCGGCTGCGGTTTAGGACTACTAGAGCTTTCTTGACTGATGACTTTTCGCAATTTTTTCAAATAATCGGACTTTAACTCAGGGTTTTCTACTCGGCTGATTAGGTCGATTAATAACTCTTCTTGTTCTTCCTGTTTTGTAAGAACAAAAATAGATTTTAATCTATTACAACATTTATCAGTACAACCAAATTGGATATCAGGGGAACTGGGCTGGGAATCTGAAGCTTGTTCAGAATCATATCCAGAGCTGGCAACTAAGGTTTCGGGGCTGCTAGTTTCAGAGTCTCGCAACTCTAAAACTTGAATCAACTTTTCTCTTTCA
This sequence comes from Prunus persica, assembly GCF_000346465.2. NCBI lineage: Eukaryota > Viridiplantae > Streptophyta > Magnoliopsida > Rosales > Rosaceae > Prunus > Prunus persica. Next base: position 9,579,089 of record NC_034014.1, read on the forward strand.
GCTTCTGAGATCTGCAACTTCTTAATGGCATCTTTAACTTTACACTCAGAGGCATAATGACCAAATTTTTGACATTTAAAACATTTAACTTTGGACTTATCGGTTTTGGGTCGACTCTTCTGGGCTTTTCTTGGGGCTTTAGACCAACTTTTTCTTTTAAAACTTTTTCTTTTCTTATAAAACTCATTATCACTTTTAACTGCAAAATGTTTTCTTTTAGAGGAAAACCGGCGTTTCCTAAGGTGACTTGGCTTAGACTTGTTTCTTCTAGAGGGCGGCAAACTACTGAGACCATACTGTTCACAGAAGTTTCCTAACTCATATTTGGCTGAATTCCTATCGGACTGTATTTGTTTTCCGATTTTGTAATCAACACACATTTTCATGCCAACTTGATTAATTGTGCTTACAATGTTACCATAAGTTAAACTATCCCAATCAATATGACCTAATTCATTACTGAGGGTAGTTCTGATCTTATGGGCAAATAGGTTTGGCAGTCCATTAACAAATTTTTCTTTCCAGAATGGTTGATTACTATCGTCTCTAAGCATTACCCTAGAGATGAAGACATCCTTATACCATCTGAAATCAGACAACTTTGGGCATCTAAGATTACTCAACTGATCATGGATCCTAGCAGTTTGATTACTAGGGGTTCCTATGAAGTGGTCAATTATGGTGTAAAACAGAGTGTTGACACCGTCTTCTATACCTTGACCTATTCGTTCGTCAAAGATAGGGTGACCGTCATCATTAAGTTTTACAGCAAAGGTTATTTGGCTTTTAGACTCAGGACTCAGATGTTTATCCCACCAACTTCTGAGAGTACCGGTGAAACCAGTGACTAACAGAGGGACAATTTCAGACTGTCTGAAACTGTGATTGGTGATATAACTATTGGCAACCATAGACATATGTTGTAACTTATTGAGGATCTCTTGCTCAGAGAGACCATCAATATTCCATTCATACAATTTGTCGGAAGAAACAGAGAACTGGGTCTGCAGGTTTCTTTCTTCAAATTGAATGTCAGGAGGTGTTGGTCTGGGATACCAATTTTTGGTCAGACTACTGGGGCTGACAAACTTTTCTAATTTCTTAACTTTGGGTTCAACTTGGATTTCTAAAGTTTGAAAGGCTTTTTCAATTTTAGAAATATTGCTTACTTCTGAAGACTCAGACTCAGAGGTATTTTCTACTGCAAAGGCATCTAGTGTTTTAAGACCAGATTTCTCAGTTTTTTCAACTTTGGCAGGGGTCAACTGGGCTAACATGTCTTCTATTTTCTTTATTGTTGGGGTGATCTTAAGGGTCGGGCTAGACCTAAGATCCTGGAACTGGACAATTGGTTTTTCAATTTTCTTTTTAGACTCTACGTCTGTAGAACCTAACTTATCGATTTTAGTTTCTATTGTATCCAACTGTTTTCCTATAACGATTAGACTCTGGTTGGTATAATTATTTTGCTCAAGAATTCTTCTATTACTGTCACTGCTTTCAAATGTTTTGAAAGGAGTAGCAGGAATAAGAGTATCTTTATGCTCAATAATTATGGTTTCTACTGGAGGATGGCTAGACTCAACGACAGACTTATCTGCCATTTTCCATTTTTGCTGAGTTAAGGTTTTTAACTCATCATTTGACATATAGCGGCTTTCTACAAAATCAAGGTAGAAAATTTCAACTTGGGCTGTCCGCATGTAATCTTTCCATTCACTAAAGATTTCTAGGCGGCGGCTACTATCAGGGAAGGCTTGGTGATAACTATCTCGTCTAGACAGGTTCTCAGGGGCTTTGAGATGTTTGTTTAGACGTGACCAATCAATTTTAAATTTTCTATTAAGGGTTCTTAACTGGTTTTCAACTATAAAGTCAGACTGGGTAGGTGACTCAGGGGATTCTGACTTTTCTTCTACTGGAACCGTGCCGTAGCAGGGTTGGGTTACCTGAGAGGATCTTCTCAGGGACTCAAGCTTTAGATCTATCATGGTTTTTTCTAACTCTAGGTCTCGTTCTAGAGTTGAGGATGAGGCAGTAAAGGAGTGCCTAGCTGGGGCATGCCTTTGTGACTGACCTGGGGTTGGTAACTGGTGTAACTGGACATTAGACTTATGTAGAGGCTGGCTATCGAACCTAATCTTAACCGTGCCATCTAGGTACTGCTGGATGTAGTCTAAATTGTTTAGACTGCGTTGGATTGGAGCTGGTTGGCTCTCGGTAACTAAAGTCCAATCTGTTGGAAGGGCAACTTCTGACCATTTAATGGTCTGGGGAACTTGAATATGGGCGTCTGAGTGTGACTCTGGATCAGACTGTCTGATCCTTTGGCTTTTGTTTAAGCCTGGAAATTCATATTGTTCCTGTGACCTTATAGTAAATTCTGTAAACTAGGGCCAGAGCTGAGTGCATGGGAGGACATGATAGCGTTCTGTCTGATATGAGAGTTAAGGTTCTCATATATGGGGATCACTTAGGCTTACAGTAAAGTCTGGGTAACAATCAAAATGAACTGGACCGTTACACAAACTGGACTCAATTACTCCTAGGGTACTGTCACTGAACGCGGTGAACCGGGCATCGCGTAAACAGAGCAGTATGGAGGCTTTTAATCCTAACCTAGTTAGGGGCTTAACGGCAACTTGAACAAGACCAATATGCAGGAAATTGTTTCCATCAGTCTTGTGTTTTCTGATTGACTCAAGATTAAGCAACTGGCAAGTTTCGTGTTCTTTACTAAGAGCGTAAACTTGTTCAACTGTTTTGACATGTGTGGTGCTATTAAAACTGGAAGGCAACCAATGTTTCTTATAAATTTTTTGACTCGGGACTTTAGGGATATTCCAATCTCTAAAATCTAATTGTTCTTTGCAACTAGAGTCATATTCAAATTGTTCTTCATTAACTATCTCAGGGAGTCGACTTATACTGGTCTTAGAACTGCTTGACTTACAGGAACTTGACCTAAGAAAACGACTCATGGCTACTCAAGTGTTTGACTTAAACGGACTGAGGAAGAAGATAAACAGGGATTTCCCGGACTTACTCCTTAGACTCTAAGAAACCTACTAACTCCACTCAATTTTCTGTCTCCTGCCCAGCACAAACGCCCTACCCTCGGGACTTACAGATCTAGCAAAAAGGACTCACGGGTCAGACCTTAGAGTGAAATTAACAGACAACTCAAAGAATAAAAAGGAAGGAAAGGAAGAAGATGAAAACCTTCTACTCAGATGCTTAAACCAGCCACTTGGGCGGGAATGAGTAGCAGACTTAGACAAAGACCGTAACTCTTACGGCTCTGATACCAAAGACTATAGCCACTTGTCTATACTATTTATCGAAGACAATTTTTTTTTTTTATAAAAAAGTAAAGCTGCCCGGGTATACTATTTTTTAAACATTTGAAAAAAATCGTGTAGCCGCACGGTTATACTATTTACTATATAAAAAAATAAAAAAAAGAGAACAGACGCAGCCTTTTCACGTGTAAAATAGTATAGCCGTTCGGCTGTACTTGAAATATAAAAAAACTGAGTCTAGCCGCACGGCCATACTATTTTTTAACATAAAAAAGGACCACCACCGAGTAGCCGCCATGTGTCAAAACTAGTCTATTTTTTAAAAAATAAAAAACACGGACTATAGCTGTGCGGCTGTACTACTTTTTTTTTTTAAAAAAAAAAAGAGGACCTTCTATGGCCACGTGTCAAATATAATTTTTTTATAGAAAAATCGTAGTATAGCCAGCCGACGATACTATTTAATAAAAAAATAATAAAGAAAAAAGGACCCTCCTAATGGCATTAGTTTGTACTTTATACATATTAATTTGCTAGTTTCAATATATCCAAAGTAGATATTAATCGGCCAATATATAATATTGTAATATAATTTTTATAACTTATATTATTCTTATTCAATAGTATGTGAGAATTATTTGTATAATACGTGAATTTTGTGTGTCTTATTGCAAAATTTTAAAAATAAATACGTGTATTAAACATTAGAAATACGTACACACATGTACAATACTACTATTCCACATTTCCTTTTAAAAAAACGTGAGACGTGTATAGAACACGGATGTAGTATTAATAGAGACTCAAGTAATGGCATAATAGTAATGGATAACTACTCTTATCGATAAACGAAAATCGAGAAAAAAATTAAAAGAAAAAAGGATCCCAGTATATATATAAAAGACTATAGCCACTAGTTTATACTATTTATAGAAGACAATTTTTTTTAAAAAAAACACACTCAAGTAAAGCCGCCTCGCTATACTATTTTCCAAAAAACATTTGAAAAAAATCGAGTATAGCCGATCGGCTATAATTTTTACTATATAAAGAATATAAAAAAAGAGAACAGACGCACAGTCCTTTGGCGCCCACGTGTAAAATAGTATACCCTTACGGTTATATTTGAAAAATTAAAAAAATTGAGTATAGCCGTGCGGCTGTACTATTTTTAAATATAAAAAAGGACCCCACCGATTAGCCGCCACGTGTCAAAACTAGTCTATTTTCAGAAAAAAAAAATAACACAGAGTATACCCATGCGGCTGTACTATTTTTTCTTTTAAAAAAAGAGGACCCTCTGGCGCCACGTGTCAATAATTAGAGAAGAAGAAAACGAGAGAAAGAAAATAGAGATAGAAGAATAAATAAAAGAGAAAGCAAGAAGGAAAATAAGAATAGAATACTAGAAAAAAAAAAACTAAAACGAGAGAGAGAGTTGGCAGGGGGTGGGCTTTTTTTTTTTTTTTTCAATTCACACGGGTTGGCTTGTTCTTCCTAATTATTATTTTTTTTAATTATTTATTTTTGGTTATTGTCAAAAGATTAAACTTTACAAGACGTATGTTCACTGGCCAGCCTCCAAAAGGGGATTAATTTCCTATTCCACTCCTGTTTATATATTGGATCTACCTTTAATCTTGCAAGTTGGTACGTGATTGACCCTTTGCAATTTGTTGGCAGTCAGTCTATCGAAACCATAAATTAAATAGATTTGTAAATACTCTTTTTAAATTGGAACATCTGTACTCCTATAAACTAAAATAATTAATATCAGAAATTAAAATTATTTTTTTGTATTTATTTAATGTCAGAAATAATTAATTTTATGAAAATACATGCGCACATAATTAAAAAGAAGAAAGCCCCATCACGTACTACTTATTTGCTTTTACCCCATCACAGTAAAACATGTCGAAATATAACAAAGTAAAAACTCACCAATCCAATCCGGATTGGACCTATGTCCAATTAATTGGACTCATCTAGTCCAATCCGGCCCACCAAATGGAGTCATAATTCATACTCTTAGAAATGTTAGTTGATAGATGATACTTTTTTTGTTTTGTTAAGAAATTCTAGGATTGCATTCATACTTTTTTTATTTTTACAATCCAGCTTCTTAGTCTGACACAACACTAAACGTATGTCAGTACTTAATCCATCTTAGTCCAATCCGAGCTAATCCAAAACAATTCCAGAATTTAGTCCAGTCCATAACAGTCCGCCGTACCAAACGACACCTTAAAGTTTATATAAGGAGTCTAAGAAATCTTGCAAGTTGGTAAGGTTATTGTCAAAAGATTAAACTTTACAAGACGTATGGTCATTGGCCTGCCTCTAAAAGGGGATTAATTTCCTATTCCACTCCTGTTTATATATAGGATCAACCTTTAAAAAAAGTAAGCATACATATAATACATGAATTTGCTAACTAGGGTTATCAAAATGGCAGATGCATTGATAACCCTAAGTGTGGGTGGAATTAACACGTGTGCCATGGTATACCGACCAGTATTTCGATTAATTTTAGGGCTAGCTAAAATCTGACTTTTTGAGTACCCATGTGCTAGAGAATTCAAAAGTGGAGTGGAAAGTAAAGAACACCTTTAGTAGTGTGAGCAAGACGCAAAGTTTGATATTTTCAAGACCTTATAAAAGGGGAGGCCAGCATCAATAGCAGTCATAATCACAAAGCTCAGACACACACATACAATCAGCACCAAATGGCTCAAGCTATGATGCGCTTAGGTGTGTTTTTGGTCATCCTCTTGATGCTTGTTGCGGCAGAGGCAGGAACTTCTCATCCAAAGCCTAAGAAAGTCCAGTGCAAGAACCAGGACTACCCTGATTGTTATTGCCTAGAGCTTACATGTCCTAGTGCTTGCCCTGAGCAATGTGAAGTTGACTGCGTCACATGCAGTCCTGTTTGCAGTAAGTTCACAAAACCTATTGTTTATGTAATTTATTAGAATGTGATTTCCACTAACCTCCTTCTTTTTCCTACAGTAATACGATTATACGACTATACTAGTTGAACATCCTTTACAGTTAATGTGTTAATTGTATAAAACTTATCAATTGCTACATCCTATTAAGCTAGAGTTGTCTAAACATATCTAGCCAAGCTTTCATATTTATTTATTTTGTGTACAATTTATTTATTTATTGTGTGCACAAGTAGTTTATAATGATTTTTGTGAAATTACTCTTTTGTCATAATGATTTAAATCATAACTCTGGAAGAAATAATTAGAATGGATTTTGATAAATCTGGGTTTATAGTAAACTTAGTCACATAATGAACTGATAATTACACACCACTAATATATGTGAGAATATAATATTGCAGACTGCAACAAGCCAGGGGCTGTGTGTCAAGACCCCAGATTCATTGGTGGTGATGGAATAACCTTCTACTTCCATGGCAAGAAAGACCAAGACTTCTGCATAGTTTCTGATTCAAATCTCCACATCAACGCCCACTTCATTGGCAAGAGAAACCAAAACATGAAGAGGGACTTCACTTGGGTGCAGTCTCTAGGGATCCTCTTTGGAAACCACAAACTCTTCATCGGTGCCAAAACCACGTCAACTTGGGATGACTCCAATGACCGTCTCTCCTTATCCATAGACGGCGAACCCATAAACCTCCCGGACAGCGAAGGTGCTAACTGGCAATCAATCTTATCACCAGGAGCACTCAGCATCACAAGGACGAAAAACACAAATTCGATAGAAATCGAAGCTGAAGGGAACTTCAAGATCAAAGCAGTGGTGGTGCCTATAACAGAAACGGACTCCATGATCCATAAATATGGTGTTACGCAAGAGGATTGCTTTGCTCATCTTGACTTGAGCTTCAAGTTTTATGCCCTAAGTGGGGAAGTGAATGGTGTTTTGGGCCAAACATATGCAAGCAACTACGTGAGTAGGGTTAAGATGGGTGTGGTGATGCCTGTTTTGGGTGGGGACAAAGAATTTGCTTCCTCTAGTATCTTTGCCTCTGATTGTGCGGTTTCAAGGTTTAGTGGGGAATTTGTTAAGAACAACTCTTCAGACAGCTTTGAGTATATGAATTGTGCAAGTGGGACGGATGGCCGTGGAGTTGTTTGTAAGAGGTGATTGAATATCTCTTGGAGTACTATTGATATATGTAATAAATAATAAAGGCCATGATTCATGAAATGGTATGTCTGGCTCTAGCAGTTTCAATTGATATTGGTGGTGTAATATTGGTCATGTATTATTGATTTCTATAACACAACTAAAAGAAATAAGTATATTCATCATAATGGCGGATTCGAATTTGGAACCTCTTGGATGTTCTCTATCATGATCTGCTTGACTTTTGTTGGTCACGTGTCACCTAATTTAAATTTCATCCCAAACCAAAAGATTGGGTTGACCCATTAGGTTTTATAAAGAAAAACCGAAATGGTTCACATCAAACTACATATCTTCATTACTCAACTTAATTTTCCTTCAATCTCTCACCATAACCACAAGATATTCCTACTTTATTCCAAGGTCAAAATATAATGGGTGTACAAGAAAGCATATGAAAATCAAATCTGAGACTAAAATTCATCTATCTGATTGATAGATGATAAAACAATTCATAGTTCGGGCAGTTATTAAGAATAGGAAGGGATAACCGAATTGAGTTCATGGATTCAACTAGGTCAGGTTACAAACATTTATTTTTCTATTCGAAACCCATTCAAAAGAAGGGGCAATGTATAAGAAATCAAATAATAAATAAATGATAGAAGCCTCGAACGTTCGGAAAATACTATGAGGTGTTCGAAAATGGTTGAAGTAGCTGAATAGGAGGATCACTATGGCTATAGCCCTTGGTAAATTTACCAAAGACGAAAATAATTTATTTGATATTATGAATGACTGGTTACGGAGGGACCGTTTCGTTTTGGTAGGTTGGTCTGGCCTATTGCTCCCATTAGTCAAAATTTAGGGTTGTTAGGTTCAATGGTCCCTGAACTTCGACACGATTTGCATTTTGATCCCTCAATTTTCAAAGTAGTTCCCGTGGTCCTTCAACTTTAGTTTCGTTAGGACAAATGATCATGCCGTCAATTTTGTTAACCTTTTCAGTTAAATTTGAGCATGTGCATGGCACATGGTGTACTATTGAGGGTCAAAATCAGAAATTAGTTCACTTCTCGGGTAAATTAAAAATATTCAGATGGTAAAAGGAATATTCATAAGGTTTTTAGTTTTTATTTTTATTTTTATTTTTTGGGAGAAAGGAATATTCATATGGTGGAAATTAAAAATAATACGAAAAGACCATTTTGTCCCTGCATTTAATGGAAAAGATAACAAAATTGACGGCGTGACGATTGTATTAACAAAACTGAAGTTGAAGGACCACAATGAACGATTTTGGAATTGAGGGACCAAAATGTAAATCAGGTCAAAGTTCAAGGATCATTAGACCTAAGATCTCAAAACCTAATAAAGGTCATAAGCAATCTTCAGTGGTTTCCCATATAATAAGCAAATATAATTTTCAGTGCATTTTTTTTCGAACAAATAGGGCTTGGTTCCTCGGAAAAAAAAAAAAAAAAAAAAAAAAAAAAGGGCTTGGTTCATGGTCTCTCTTTTCCATTTTTATTTATTTATGAATAACCAAGATTGGAGATTTGGTTGTGTCTCAGTGCTTACCCACTCCAAATCCATGGTTGGATATATGATCATACCTTCCAATTTGTTATTGTAAGAGAAAAATAGCTCACCAAAAACCTGGAAGATATCACTCTGAAACCTTTTATTTTCTTGTTACATAGGCCCAGAGTCCAAAAGGCTAAACCAACCACCAGTGCTTATACAAACAATCCAATCCAAAGCAAAAACTCATAAGCCTCGTTTGGTGGACCGGATTGGATTGATTAGGATAACACTTGGAGTGTTGGACTGGGTTGGACTTTAAGTCCTCTGAGTTGTTCGGAAATGCTATAAGAGCATCACCAACAGTAGTAGCAAATAAAACTCTTCAAATTGAAGTTCGTAAACCTACATGGCAATTTGAAAAGCCTCATTTGCTACTTGAATAAAATTTACTCCAATATACTCTTTAATTCAATTAATGTAATATCGTGGAAAAGAACGAAAAATATGAAAACAGGTGAAAATTTTCTATGCCTTTATTATATGAAAAGAGAAAAAAAAAAAAAAAAAACATGTTTTCAACATTTTCAAGGTAGGTTTTATTTTTCCAAAGTAAAATTAAATGTTTGAAGAGCCAAAGTCAACTTATCAGTCCTGAAGGGAGAGAAAGAGGTTGTAGCTTTGATGACTGAGGTTGAAGAGGCTATTGGAGAGAGTTTTTCTGATGTAGCTCACCTATTTTAGAATTTCAAAGATGTTGAAGAGGCTATTGGAGATGCCCTAATGAGGGGTTTGTGGGAGGGGTTCGATCCCACTATCCAACAGGAGAGAGAAAATATTGGACTTCAACTTTTTTTATAATTGAATGGTTGGATTGAATCCCTCATTGAACCCCTTCACCAAAATACCTCTCATTATAGAAGCGCCTTGAGTTGTTTGGTAGATCAATAAGCAGCACTAGACTAGACTTAAGTCCATTGCACTATTTGGTACAAGACTATACTGGACTGCATTGGACTTCAATATTTTTTATATTTTTTTTTGTGTTTATTTAATATCAGAAATAATTAAATTTATGAAAAAACATGCGCACATAATTAAAAGTAAGAAAGCCCCATCACATACTACTTATTTGCTTTTACCCCATCACAGTAAAACATGTCCAAATATAACAAAGTAAAAACTCACCAATCCAATCCGGATTGGACCTATGTCCAATTAATTGGACTCATCTAGTCCAATCCGGCACACCAAATGGGGTCATAATTCATACTCTTAGAAATGTTAGTTGATAGATGATACCTTTTTTTGTTCTTGAGAAATTCTAGGATTGCATTCATAATTTAGTCAAAAAAAATCACTGGCCTCAAAGGGCCAATACAAACTAGCCATGAACGGCCATTACAATAACGGAGCGATCTAACATCAAAATTAAGACAATCAGATGTTCCTCTAGTAACGATCAGGCAGGATTGAAAAAACTCTGGCATAAGCATCCCAACTAAGATTACAAACTCAAAATAATTAAAAAAAAGAGAAAAAATTTGAAAAAACTAAGGCATAACAATACAAATAAAACTCTTATAAAGGAGAGAGGAAAAGCTCTCAGAAAGAGGAGGTGGAAAGCTCTCACAAAAGGAGAGGTGAAAATTGCATAGAGAACTCAAAGAGCCTTTGCGACTTATTCCAAACATAAAGAAACCAAAAAAAGGATGATGGTGGAGATCTGATGCCGAAATGCATGTGGAGATCCAACAATGAGACGTAACTGCCTGTGATGGTTGGATGAAAATCATAACAAAATGAAGACAAATAGAGGAAACCTTTTGTCTCTGCAAATGAAGGAAGAGGATAAAGGAGGAAGAGAATAGAGGGGAGAGGGGAGGGGAGGAAGAACAGTGGCTTCCTCCCGCTCAAAGTGAAAATGGATGTAAGATTATTTTTTAGGGGAGAGAGGGCTAAAGTTTCTCTGGAGGTTTGCGCTCTCGTTGATTGTTTGTTGATAGATGATACTTAACCTGCAAAACTTCACTAATACTATAATTATTACTAGTTCTTTGGCACACACTCCGATTGAATTTTTTTTACTTGTGATATATAACTTTTTTTTTATTATTCAACAGGTTTAAAGGTATTTTTTTTTTAATTTTTTTTTATTTATGGACAACTGTAGTATTGCTCCTAATATTAATTTGCTACTTTCAACTTATCAAAAGTAGATATTAATCAGTCACTATATAATATTGTAGTATTATTTTTATAACATATATTATTCTTATTCAATTGTATGTGGGAATTATTTTTATAATATGTGAATTTTGTATGTCTTACTGTAAATTTTATAAAAAAAAACGTGTATTAAACATTAGAAATGTGTATGTACATGTACAATAGGAGTATTCCACATTTCCTCTTTAAAAAACGTGAGACGTGTGTAGAACACGAATGTACTATTAAAAAATATGTACATACATATATAATAGAGTATTAAACGTGAAAGTACTAAATTCTTTATGCAGACAATAACTCTGAAAAAGTAAAAAATTAAAAGGGGGCAATAGAGACTCGGGTATTGGCCAAATAGTAATGGATAACTACTCTTATCCATAAACAAAAATCGGGGAAAAAAATTAAAAGAAAAAAAGGATCCTAGTATATATATAAAAGACTATAGCCACTCGTCTATACTACTTATTAAAGACAATTTTTTTTTATTTAAAGAAAACAGTAAAGCCGCCCGATTATACTATTTTAAAAAAATATTTAAAAAATCGAGTATAGCAGCACGTCTATACTATGTACTATATTTTTAAAAAAAGAGAACAGACGCACAGCTCTTTGGAGCCCAAGTATAAAATAGTATAGCCGTTAGGCTATACTGGAAAAATTAAAAAACTGAGTATAGCCGTGCGGCAGTACTATTTTTTAAAAAGAGGACTACGTGTCAAAAATAGTTATAGCCGCTCGTATTCAAAAGGTATAGCCGCACGGCTAAAATATTTAATTTAAAAAAATTATGAAAAAAAGACCCTCCTAATTGCATTAGTTTGTACTTTATATATATTAATTTGCTAGTTTCAACATATCCGAAGTAGATATCAAGCGGCCACTATATAATATATATTATTCTTATTCAATAGTATGTGAGAATTATTTGTATAATATGTGAATTTTGTGTGTCTTACTGCAAATTTTGTAAAAAATACATGTATTAAACATTAGAAATACGTTTGTACATGTACAATCCGACTATTCCACATTTCCATTTTAAAAAACGTGAGACGTGTATAGAACACGAATGTATTATTAAAAAATACGTACATACGTGTATAATAAAGTATTAAACGTGAAAGTACTAAATTCTTTATACGGGTAATAACTCTGGAAAAAGGTAAAAAATTAAAATCGGACAATAGAGACTCGGGTAATGGCCTAATACTAATGGATAACTACTCTTATTGATAAACAAAAATCAAGGAAAAAAATAGAAGATAAGAAGGATCCCAGTATATATATAGAAGACTATAGCCACTCGTCTATACTATATATTGAAGAATTTTTTTTTAAAAATAAAAAGGTATAGCCGCTCAGCTATACTATTTTTTTAAAAACATTGAAAAAATTGAGTATATTAAAATAAAATAAAAAACAAGAGAACAGACACACAGCTCTTTGGCGCCCACATGTAAAATATTATAGCCGTTCGGCTATACTATTTTTAATTATAAAAAAGGACCCAACCGATGAGCCGCTACGTGTCAAAACTAGTCTATTTTAAAACAAATAAAAAACACGGAGTATAGCCGTGCGACTGTGCTATTTTTTTTATAAAAAAAAAAAGAAGCACCCTCTAGCGCCACGTGTGAAAAATAAGTTTTTTTTTTTTTAAATCATAGTATAGCGGCCCGGCTATACCATTTAAATACATTATAGTCAAAATGTGTAGCCACACGACTATACTATTTAAGAAAAAAAGACCCTCCTAATTGCATTAGTTTGTACTTTATACATATTAATTCGCTAGTAATCGGCCACTATATAATATTGTAATATAATTTTTATAACACATATTATTCTTTTTCAATAGTATGTGAGAATTATTTGTATAATACGTTGATTTTGTGTGTCTGACTACAAATGTTTTTTAAAAATACGTGTATTAAACATTAGAAATAAGTATGTACATGTACAATACGACTATTCCGCATTTCCTTTTTTAAAAAAACGTGACACGTTTATAGAACACGAATGTATTATTAATAGAGACTCGGGTAATGGCCTAATAGTAATGGATAACTACTCTTATCGATAAACGAAAATCGGGAAAAAAATTAAAAGAAAAAAAGGATCACAATATACATATATATATATATAAAAGACTATAGACACTCGTCTATACTATTTATCGAATACAATTTTTTTTAAAAAAAAAACAGTAAAGCCGCTCGGGTATACTATTTTTTAAATATTTGAAAAAAAATCGGGTAGAGCCGCACGGTTATACTATTTACTATATATAAGAGAACAGACGCAGCCCTTTCATGTGTAAAATAGAATAGCCGTCTGGCTGTACTTGAAATATTAAAAAAAATAAGTATAGCCGGGCGGCTAAAGGACCCCCACCGAGTAGCCGCCAAGTGTCAAAACTAGTCTATTTTTTAAAAAATAAAAAACACGGACTATAGCCGCTGTACTATTTTTTTTTTTAATATTTAAAAAGAGTACCCTCTGTGGCCACGTGTCAAATATAATTTTTTTGAAGAATACGTAGTATAGCCGGCCGGCTATACTATTTAAATACATTATATTCAAAAGGTATAGCCGCGCAGCTATCCTATGTAATAAAAAAATAATAAAGAAAAAAGGACCCTCCTAATTGCATTAGTTTGTACTTTATACATATTAATTTGCTAGTTTCAATATATCCAAAGTAGATATTAATTGGCCACTACATAATATTGTAATATAATTTTTTATAACATATATTATTCATATTCAATAGTATGTGAGAATTATTTATATAATACGTAAATTTGGTCTCTTATTGCAAATTTTTAAAAAAATACGTGTATTAAACATTAGAAATACATCTGTACATGTACAATACAACTATTCCACATTTCCTTTTTAAAAAAAACGTGAGACATGTATAGAACATGGATGTAGTATTAATAGTAATAGAGACTCGGGTAATGGCCTAATAGTAATGGATAACTACTCTTATCGATAAACGAAAATCGGAGAAAAAGTTATAAAAAAAAAAGGATCCCAGTATATATACAAAAGACTGTAGCCACTACTTTATACTATTTATTGAAGAAAATTTATTTTTTTTTTTAAAAAACAAACAAACAAACCAGTAAAGCCACCCGGCTATACTATTTTCCAAAAAACATTTGAAAAAAATCGAGTATATCTAGTCGGCTATAATATTTACTATCTAAAAAAAATAAAAATAGAGAACAGACGCACAGACCAGTGGCGCCCACGTGTAAAATCGTATACGCTTACAGCTATGTTTGAAAAATTAAAAAAACTGAGTATAGCCGTGCGGCTGTACTAGTTTTTAATAGAAAAAAGGACCCCACCGATTAGCCGCCAGATGTCAAAACTAGTCTCTTCTTTTTTTTTTTTAAACAGAGTATCACCATGTGGCTGTACTATTTTTTCTTTTTAAAAAAAGGACCCTCTAGCGTCACGTGTCAAAAATTGGTCCTAACAATCTCCCCGTTTGGCATTTCCTATACAAAAACTCCAATTACATAAGTTAGTCCTAACAATGTCCCCCCAAAAAGAATTAAAAGTGAATGAAAAGAATTCATAACAAAAAAATAAAGTAAAAATAGAAATAAAAACATGACCACTTGCAATAGAGAAGGTAACCTGAATTCGGCACCACTAAACGAAAAATAACTAGTGGAAAGCATGTATGACTGAAAATACAATATGTAAGTAAAAATTGAAGTCATAATGTTTACTCCCCTTTTTTGGATAGGTAATGGCAAACTTCCCTTCAAAGCAACAGCTGCACCACAAAAAAGAAAAAACAAAACAAAACAAACAAACAAACTCACTCCCCCTCAAATCAATAGCCACGATTCTAGTTGCTAATTGAGGATTTTAGTCAATTTTTGTATTGTATGTGATTCTATCTAGATCAATTCAACATGTTGTTGTGTTTAATCACTAGAGAAGATTTACCCATATTCGACCCCATACTTTTGTTTGTTCATCAATAATAACTATCATTTATTTTCAAAAGCAAAATATCGCTTGTAGATAAATAAATAAAAAAGAAATAGAATTGTCAATGTCATTTAACCCAGTGAAAAAGAGTCTTAACTTGCAGACTAGTGGTCTAAGGTTTGAACCCATTTGGCACCTTGGTAGTATAAGAAATCCTTGTACCTCTTGTAATTTAGAGACTATCTCTTGTATTAAAAAAAATGACTATAAGGCTTAGGCTTCTAGTGGTAAAGTCGAGTCCACGCAGGCTGAGGCTAGCGTAGGCTTGCGATTGAGTCCACCTATTAATGCCTAATGCAACAAGCGTTTATGCCACCCCAAAGACCCAGTTAATGTTCAAAGTCCTTGCCTGCTCTTGCACCTCACATTTTGTTTGAGTTCACTATTCACTTTCAGTTTGTCCACGTTCCTAGCTATTAGGTAACAAAAACAATAAAATAAAATTCATAGCTATTAGGAGAAGCTAAACCCACTCTCTCTCAAATACTGCATGCCCAATTAAAGCCCATGTTTGGTACGCCTCACTGGACTGGACTGGGTTAAATAGCACTTGAAACCCTTGTTTGGTAAGAGACGGGACTAATTTAAATGAGACTGTATAGTCAGTGAAAAAAAGCCTCACTCGCTCGTCTAATACAGCGAGCCTGAAAAGTGGTTCACTAAATAGCACGCTCGCTAAATAGAACACGTGAGTCCGACGCCTCTTTTTAAACAATATCATAATTTTATTTGTTTTCTTTTAATTATTGTTTTAGATCTTTGAATGGGTTTTTTTGCAGCATTTATTTATTTTAGATAAAAGTCCTTAATCGAATTTAAATATTACAATAATTATTTTGATATTGCATTTGGAAAATCAAACTATAGTAATTTACCAATGTTTGATATTTTTTTGATATTGAAACAAGTTTAATAATTCATGATGTGATACTTTCTTTTTTGCAAGCAATTTTTACATTGTCAAATTATATTTTTCAGTTTGAAGTCAAAAGTCAAATATACAAAAAAAATATAGGGTTAATCGTTTTATTGGTCCTCCAACTTTGACCGAATTTGCATTTAAGTACCTCAATTTCCAAAATGATACCCACAGTCCCACAACTTAAGTTTCGTGTGGATTACTAGTCCCACCGTTACTTCTGTCAGTTTTTTCGTTACATTTAGGGGTAGATGGGTCTTTTCAAGTTGGTTTTATTATCCCCCTTCTACAACTTGCCTTCCCTCTGAAATAGACCTTCGAGAGCCTACCGCCGAAAACCTAAAGAACCAAAAGTTGCAATCCACTTTGCAGCTAGCATATTGGCTGCGTGAAAGTTGGAATCGTCAAGTTTGGAAGCTTGGAGAGCAGATTAGTTCAAAGGATGGCAAGTGATATGTCTCAAACATCATCAATGGAATCTAACCAAAGCCCCAAATCGGTGAAGTATTGTCATTGTGGGAGTTTGATCAAATCGAGGACTTCATGGACGGACATGAATCCAAGAAGATGCTTTGAGGCTTGTGACAACAACCAGGTAAACAATTTTAGATTTTTGGGTTTATGCACAAAATTGGTATTATGTTTAGATTTTGTTGTGATGAAGAATTTGATAATCACGAAGCAGAAAAACAGAGTTGGAGAGCATTATTTTAGGTGGTTGGACAAGGAGACATGTACAAGAGGGAAGAATGTGGTGCTTGGTCTGCTTAGAAGAATAAGAATGATGGAGACTGAAATGAGGGAGACAGAAGAGAGAAAAAATGTTGTGGTCACACTTCAATCCTTAGAAGCTCGAAACTTGGAAATGGAGGGCATAATTGAAGAAAATAAGAAGGAGTTGGATTATGCAGTCAGAGACAACAGAAGGTTTAGACTTTTGCTGGAAGACAATATGATGAGGCATCGACAAAGAGAATGTAGGATGAGTATGGGTGCTTGTGTTTTATTTATGGCCATTGTGATGATGATGATCATGGTGTCGAACATGTCTGGAAAATGTATAGGAGTAAGGGCAGTGAAACCCATTTTGGAGCTAATGTAATTCCCGAAATTAGTTATGTAATCTTGTAATGTTATTAGTTATGCAAAAGGCTTATGGATTTTGAAAACTTTGGTTATTTGCAATGTTGTAATTCCAGATTCATTGACCTCAATCTGCATACAAGACTTGTTCAAATTAAGGCATACAAATGCACATGAAATAGTAGAGCAACCTTTCACATAGCAGAAAAGTGAAACTTACATTCATTACAAATTCAAATGTTCACAGATAGAGCCTTTTCTGGAAAAGTGCAATCATATGACATGTTTAATGCATCTCCAGATCCACCACATGTTCCAAAATGATAACTTGTTACTCAAACAGAGTACAAAACACACTTAATCATGAAAAGAGCCATCTTTAAGTCTCAAAAGGTATCCCTAAAATAGCAGTCACAACATAGTTTAAGTCTAAAAGAGTATCCCCAAAATAGTTACAAAACACTATTCATCTTGGTGGCTGTGAAGATGATGCACTAGTGGTTGTTCCAATGATAGAGCCTTTGCTCCCTGGTTGAGATGATGATCTTCCAAAGCCTCTCATTCTCCCTCTCCCTCTACCACCCCTAGTTGATGCAACCTAGAAGCAAACATTGACAGAAGTGATTGAGGTTATTCAAATGACATAAGAAAATATGAGTATGAAACCATATTCAACTATGACTTACAAGTTGGGCCATTTGATTTGGTCCAATTGGTGCACTTCCTTTGATATTTGGAGGTAATGCATGAGGTTGAGGTTGAGATGATGATCTTCCTAAGCCTCTCATTCTCCCTATACTTGTACCACCCCTAGCTGCTACCACCTACAAGAAAATGTTCACATATGTGATTGATGTTATACAAATGACATAAGAACATGTGAATATCAAACCATCTTCAAATATCACTTACATGTTGGGCCATTTGATTTGGTCCAATTGTTGCCCTTGCTTGGATATTAGCAAAAAAGGCTTCAGTTTGGCCTTGGGCTTGGGCTTGGACTTGAACTTGGGTTTGAGTTTGGGCTTGGGCTTAGGCTTGGGCTTGAGGTTGAGATGATGATCTTCCTAAGCCTCTCATTCTCCCTCTACCTTTACCACCCCTGGTTGCTGCCACCTACAAGCAAAGTTTCAGTTTCAGTTATAAACATTGAGGTTATTGAGTGACAATCAGACCTGGTTCAATATCACTTACTAGTTGGGCTTGGGCTTGGAGAGCATGAGTTTGGGCTTGGGGAGCTGGAGCTTGGGCTTGGGGAGCTAGAGCTTCGGCTTGCCCTTGGGGAGCTGGAGCTTGGCCTTCTTCAGCTTGCATCTGGAATCATTAAAAAATTAGATTAGGTTAGGTTATAGGTCATAACATCAAGGCAAGGAATCTGAGGGCAGCTTTTATCTGTTAAACCCTTTCACATCCTCTTTTATTGTGTCCTTCTTGACCACATCCTGTGCACCGAATCTTGATAAAGATTCGTCTGAGCCTTGCAGGTTGTGGTTTCCAGTTTGGTGGTTTTGGATTTGGAGGTACTGGAGCTGGTATTTCCACCTCCCCTAGTTCTTTTGTCCTTACCTTCCTTGGCCTTCCAGGTTGGATTCTAAAGCTGGGATGCTTAATTGCAGGTAAACAACTCCTTGGCCATTGGTCAATGGAAGGAACAAGTCCAATGATAGGACCATATGTTTTTAAGTAAGCCTCTTTCTTGTACAATTTATCCACATAATCCTCTATGTCTTCATTTCTTTGGAAAATAGCAAAAATTGCATGTAGGCAAGGAATCCCACATAAGTCCCATCTTCTACAAGAGCAAGTTTTTGCTCTTAGATCTATAGAAAATTCTCCCCCATACATATGACTTATTTGAAATTTCTTCTCCCCAGCCAACCTTGGTATGCATTGACTTGATGCCAACTTATTTTTCTCTATTATGTTGAAGATTATAGGACCAACAGTATACCTCCAATGTTGACAAGAAGCCCTTCTATTAGCCATCCTAATCACAATATACATCCTTATTCTCTCAAGGCATGTTAGGATTGGCTTATTCCTTGCATCAATACTGACTGCATTGAAGCTTTCACATAGGTTATTTAACAACAAATCACACTTATAGTGTCTTGACCAATTTTTTACAGGCCTCTCAATTAGCCACCCCCAAGCATCTGCATCCTCCTTTTTCAGATTATCCATCTCTGCTTCCCACCAAGGCAATGTGGTTGCCCTTGCAGCAGCCCATAGCAAATGTTTTAGAGCAAGTCCTGTGTACTGGCCTCTGAAGTTGTTATACAAATGTCTCACGCACATTCTGTGTTCAGTATTTGGTAAAATTGTTTGCATAGCAGGAATTAACCCATTCTGTTTATCACTTATAAATACCCATGTCAAACCATTTTGGATCCCCAAGTCTGCAATTAACAGTTCCAGAAACCATATCCAACTACTTTTGCTTTCTATTTCAACTACTTTTGCAGTTAAGATCTGCCCTGAGCAGGGTCCTTTTAAGTGGCACCCATCAACACCTACGACAGGCCTACACCCTTTTAAGAAACTCTTTTTAGAACCAGCTAAACAAATATAAATTCGTTCAAACAAA
>NC_034014.1:9598956-9810621 GCF_000346465.2 Prunus persica
TATTTGCTTTGCATAATCCTTAATCTCTCGAATTGTTCCTTGTACGAACCTTGAATGACCTTCTTAGCCATTTTTTTGCCCTATACACTTGGTTCTGTATAACATTCATTGCATAGTGTTCCCTCACCTCATCTTGAAGTTGCCCCACAGTCTAATTATGATTTCTTCTCATCTTATCACAAAATCTTTCTGAAATCCATATTGAATTAGCATATCTCAACCTGTATACTCTGCCACATGTATGTTCAGCATGTATAGCCTTTACTACAAAAGTGGATTCCTCTTTATCAATCCTAGATGCATAAAGAACAAATGCACAGTTTCCAGATCCACTACACAGGACCTTCACCATCCTCTTGTTATTTTTATCAAATTTCAGCAGCTTGCTGTTTACAATGGCATACTCCTTTATTACTTCTTTCAAGTGCTCCCGATTTGCAAATTGCATCCCCAAATGAAACTCTGGATTTTTAAGGTCAACAACTCTCCTATATTGCTTGAACTTTGGTAGGCGAATCCTCTATTTTTTTGTCACATGTTGACTGGTATTCTCATCGTCTAAGGTCTTCCCATCAGAATATAAAGTATCAGAATCTGCCCCATCATCAGAAATCTCTCACGGCCCTTGTGTTTCAGTCTCAACATTCACTTCTTCATCACAAGGCATATTGATGTCTACATTACAACCTTTGTTTGCCTTCTCATCTTCACTAAACTCATAATCACTATCCACAAACTCTGACTCTTCTTCTTCTTCATCAACTGCAGCTTCACAATCTCCAAGCGAAACAACATGCTCATCAGTATCTAAAGCCTCATTAACCTCCTTCATGTGGTCTTCATCAAATCTCCCATAGTTGTATTCTTCACTCTACAAACTAGGTCATTCCACAAATGTTTGAGTCCATGTCTTTTCACTTGTTTTTTTGTCAGTATAGTATAACACTGACACTGTTACTTGTTATGCAGCCAACCATGTCATATATAACACTGTCATTGTCAATGAGCTTTACAATAGTTTCACCATTAATGTCATACATCTTACAATATATTTGCAAACCTATCTCCTTCTTAGTTAGGTCCACTTCATATCCTAACGCTATACCTATTTTCCTTAAATCCAAGAGTGATAGATAATCATCCACACAGTTGTCCAAATAACACAATGTCCACCACCCCCCCCCCCCCCCTTATACACCACATCTTGTACAACACCCCCATGGTGAATTTCCAAAGTGCAGAACTCACCCTTATCTGCAAATGAAGCAGTAATCTCAGTTCAGTATATTCAACACCAATTTTTAAAATCTCTGTTCACCTAAATAAAGACAAATCACACTAAACCTTACCAGTAGGACCACAAATCTACCAGTAGGACCACCAAATGTGCTAGTGTGTGCAACTGTGAAATCAATTCACATATATCAAACCAGTAGGACCACAAACCTTTAAATTCAACCAAGGATAGTAGGACCAAGTATGCACTCAATGTTTGACCAAAACACAAGGTATGCGTTCAATGTTGACATAAAGACAAAAGAAAACAGTTTTTTATTTGCCCAAAAGATAGACAATAACAAAACCCTCAATTGCTGCACAGTTCGAGCAGGCACTGACAGAATTCCAAAACAACAAAAAGTAATTAACATATAAAAAAGCATTTCTAGTACTTCCATTAGCATCGCATACCGTATATGGAGGGGTCTCTAGAAGTCCTGAATTCAAACTCCATCAAAGTTGTCGACAACACCTATTGACCCCACAATGAGATAACCAACACGTATCGACCCAGACGACCTTAATACACAATGTTGACATAAAAGTCTTTTTTGTCCCTCAAAACCAACCTGCAAATACCCTTCTACCCTTAAATGTAACGAAAAAAATGACAGAAGTAACTGTGGGACTAGTAA
Organism: Prunus persica; assembly: GCF_000346465.2. Taxonomy (NCBI): domain Eukaryota; kingdom Viridiplantae; phylum Streptophyta; class Magnoliopsida; order Rosales; family Rosaceae; genus Prunus; species Prunus persica. Next base: position 9,600,870 of record NC_034014.1, read on the forward strand.
TCTAAACGAAACTAAAGTTGGGGACCGTAGGTACTATTTTGGAAATTGAGGTACTCAAATGAAAATTCGTTCAAAGTTGGGGGACTAATAAAACGATATACACATATATATAAATAATTTTTTTAATTATTGTTTTACTTGGTCCCTGCAAAACCTAGAATTATACAGAGTGAGCTTAGCTCCTTTAACAATGTTTCGACCAACTAAGATTAATCTTGAGAAGGCAAAAAATAAATATCATAATTTTATTCTTCATTTAAAAAATAAAAATAAAAATTTTAAATTTTAAATTTTTTTTGCCAGATATTGTTATAAATCTTTGAATTGGGTTTCTTTGTAGCATTTATTTATCTTATAGGTCAAAAAACCCAATTAAATTTAAATATTGTAAGAATTATTTTTTAATCTGACACAGCACCAAACATAGGTCTTCACTATTTTTAGAATCCAGCTTCTTAGTTTGACACATCACCAAACGTAGGTCAGTACTTAATCCAGCTTAGGCCAATCCGAATTAATCCGAGACAATCCCAGAATTTAGTCTAGTCCATGACAGTCCGCCATGCCAAACAACCCCAAAAGGCCTGTACAGTGGATATCTAATTTATTGCATTTGACTAGGTCTTTAAATGATTGATTTTAAACAAGGGTTATCTATTGTAGACGTCCTTAAACTTGGCCCCCAGTTGTAATTGGGTCCGTGAACTTTTTTTTGAAGCAATTAGGTCCGTTAACTCAATAAATACTTCCAATTGGGTCCTACTGTCCAACTCTGTCAATTTATCTAACAAAGTGAGAGGGTAAAAGCGTCCTTTCAGGTTCTCAAGCATGAAGACAATCCAACACACCCATATGAAACTAAGAAAACGAAAACCAGAAGAGAAAGCAACTCCTCTTCCTCTTCCTCTGCCCTGCTGCTGGTCATCAATTAGGTACTTTTTTGCTATATATGTAATTAGGTCCTAGTAGTTTTCTTCCTCTTCTTCTCTCTTTCTTAAAAATGAACAAAAAAAAACTAGCATTTGAAGAAAGAAGAGAATCCATTTTCAAAGCCAGAGAGCCCCAACCTCTTTGAGAAGAGGAACCAAAGTGCCATTGATGTGAGAGGCCATGACTCTGTCCATAGCACCCACACGCTTTCCACCAATGAAGACCACATGATTAAAATTTTATAAAAACAATGCAAACAATTAATCAAAAACCATTCCAATAGCAGAATCACTAGAGGTAGCTTAATTGTATATAGAACAAAAAATTCATGCACTCCAATATAAACCTTACACAGCCATTTGACAAAAACCCCAACCAACAAAACCAAGCACATGACCAACAATACGAACCGAATCCAATACCACAAAGACACTAACTTTTTCGAGAAAGAGGGCTCCAACAGCCCCTCAAACCCCTCCGCCGTTCTGAAATCGCCATGATCACCCCCCAACTTCACATAGTCCCCTTTGTCATCTTCACCCCCAATTCTCATAATCAGCTCGTGCACCACCTATCCCCAATCCTCACGTTCATCATAGGTCAATGAAAAACCTAGGACTTTGGCCGCACAAATCCCAATTAGCCCCCTTTTCGTTTAGAAACTATGAGAAATTTTGGGAATTTGGAGCCCTGGCGAATGTGAGGGGTTTGGTGATCAAACAGAGAGTCGCATGGCCATGAAGACTGGTAGAGGCACAGAGGCAATCAATGGAATCAATGGGCTCATCTCTATACATTATGGGTTGTAGGAGAGAGGGAGAGACAGAGAGGAAGAGCTGTGAGAGAGAGAGAGAGAGAGAGAGGGATTTGGATTTGGGTTATTTATTTTTAAGTTTATTTATTTAATTAATTATTTTTGTCAGTTTTTCTTTTCAATTTTTAAAATCTAAAATGTTTTAATTAAAATTGACGGTTTTAGCCCTCAAATTAACTGCCAAATTGACGGAAGGACTCAATTGGAACAGATGAAAGAGTTGGATGATCTAATTGCCTAAAAACAAAAGTTCACGGACCCAATTGCAACTGAGGGCCAAGTTCAGGGACGTCGACAGTAGATAACCCTTTAAACTAAAGGTAATTACAGTATACCATATATACGTATTGATAATCAAGAAAACCCAAGAATTTTTTTTTTAGTAACTACGTATATATGTACCCAACCCGGGTTTCATCCAAGGTGGTGCTCACTTTCTATTTACATATTTAAATTTTTCTCTTTTTGCAATACCCATCTCGAATTACATACGTGATAAAAGGACTGAATTAGAAATTTTCTAAAAGTTGGGTGGAGTCTGTATGTTAATTTTTGTTAAGTGGAGTGAATGGAGTTAAATCTTTAGGATGGAGAGAGCCAATTTTGTTAGGACGATGTGTGAGCTTTCTAAAAATTAGCACTATAATTCTTTATTTTCATAATCTTAAACCTTAGCTTCAGCCCTTGGTGGTAATCTCTGGTCAGGTAAATCCTGTCCGGCTGGATGGCTTGAATCAAAACCCTAACACAAACCCAACCCTCGAATTTCTTCTCCCCATGACCACCACCCTCAAGCCACTCGCAGAACCATCTCTCTTTGCCATCCCAGCCACCAGCAAAACCCATAACCATCTCTCTTCTCCATCTTAGTCCAATTCGTAGCAGTTCCAAAATATATATATATATATACCAGAAATTAATGAAACCAGAAACAAAGAGAAATTTGGGTCTGCGTATGATGCTGCTCCTATTTATATTTGGTAGCTTCCTTACTTGCTGATGATGTTTTAGCAGCTTGGTTAGAGATGAAGAAAACAAGAGAAAGAAAAAAGAGAAAAATAAATAAAAGAGAGAGCAAGAAGGAAAATAAGAATAGAAAACTGGAAGATGGTCTATCACTCTAAAACCTTTTCTTTTCTTGTTACATAGGCCCAAAGCCCAAAAAGCTAAACCAACCACCAGTGCTTATACAAAAGATCCAATCCAAAGCAAAAACTCATAAGCCTCGTTTGGTGGACCAGATTGGATTAATTATGATAAGACTTGGAGTGTTGGACTAGGCTGGACTTTAAGTCCTCTGAGTTGTTCGGAAATGCTATAAGAGCATCTCCAATAGTAGTAGCAAATAAAACTCTTTGAAGTTTGTTGACCTACGTGGCAATTTGAAAAGCCTTATTTGTTACTTGAATAAAATTTTCTCCAACAGACTGTTCAATTCAATTAATGCAATATCATGAAAAAGAATGAAATATGTGAAAATATGTGAAAAATGTTTATGTATTTATTATATATTAAAAAAAATGCATGTTTTTAACATTTTCAAGGTAGGTTTTGATTTTCCAAAGTAAAATTCAATGTTTGAAGTGCCAAAGCCAACTTATCAGTCCTGAAGAGAGAGAAAGAGGTTGTAGCTTTGATGATTGAGGTTGAAGAGGCTGTTGGAGAGAGTTTTTCTGATGTGGGCTCACCTATTTTAGAATTCTAAAGATGTTGAAGAGGCTGTTGGAGATGCTCTAATGAGGGGGTTGTGGGAGGGGCTTAATCCTACTGTCCAACAAGAGACAGAAAATATTGGACTTGATCTTTTTTTTTTAATAATTGAATGGTTGCATTGAACCCCCTCACCAAAATACCCCTCATTATAGAAATGCCCTGAGTTGTTTGGTAGATCAATAAGCACCACTAGACTAGATTTAAGTCCACTGCGCTGTTTGGTACAAGACTATACTGGACTGCATTGGACTTCAATATTTTTTTTTATACTTTTTTTTTTTGTGTTTGTTTAATATCACAAATAATTAATTTTATGAAAAAACATGCGCACATAATTAAAAGTGAGAAAGCCCCATCACATACTACTTATTTGCTTTTACCCCATCACAATAAAACATGTCCAAATATAATAAAGTAAAAACCCACCAATCCAATCCGAATGGGACCTATGTCTAATTAATTGGACTCATCTAGTCCAATCCGGCCCAACAAATGGGGTCATAATTCATACTCTTAGAAATGTTAGTTGATAGATGATACTTTTTTTTTTGTTAAGAAATTCTAGGATTGCATTTATAATTCAGCCAAAAAAAAAAATCACGGGCCACAAAAGGCCAATACAAACTAGCCATGAAGGGCTATTACAATAACGGAGCGATCTAACATCAAAATTAAGACAATCAAATGTTCCTCCAGTAACGATCAGTCAGGATTGAAAAAACTCTTGAAAAAACTAAGATTGCAAACTCAATAATAAAAAATTTAAAAAAAAGATAAAGCTTGAAAAAACTAAGGCATAACAATACAAATAAAACTCTTACAAAGGAGAGATGAAATGCTCTCACAAAGGGGAAGTGGAAAGCTCTCACAAAAGGAGTGGTAAAAACTGCACAAAGAACCCAAAAAGCCTATGCGACTTATTCCAAACATAAAGAAACCTCAAAAAGGATGGTGGTAGAGATCTGACGCCGAAATGATGTGGAGATCCAACGATGAGATGTAACTGCCTGTGATGGTTGGATGAAAATTATAACAAAACGAAGACAAATAGGGGAAACCTTCTGTCTCTGCAAATGAGGGAAGAGGATAAAGGAGGAAGAGAAGAGGGGAGAGAGGAGGGGAGGAAGAACAGTGGCTTCCTCCCTCTCAAAGTGAAAATGGATGTAGGAGTGTTTTTTAGGAGAGAGCGGGCTAGAGTTTCTCTAGAGGTTTACGCACTCACTGATTGTTTGTTGATAGATGATACTTAAGCTGCAAAACTTCACTAATACTATAATTATTACTAGCTCTTTGGCACACACTCCGATTGAATTTTTTTTTTCTTGAGATATATAACTTTTTTTTTTAATATTCAAAAGGTTTGAAGGTGGTTAATTGTCTTTTTTTATTTATGGACAATTGTAGTACTGCTCCTATTTTATTTTAATTTAAATAAATTGTGAATATAGTGTTTTATCCTTATTTAATGAAATGTTTAATATTTTAGTATTTTCATTAACCAAGAGGAGTTATAGGGATTTTGAATGCTTCATTTTCAAAACTTATTATGCCACATATATATATATAATAATGGGGGCGGATCCATGGCACCATATTTTTGACACAAATTTTGACACATTTTTTGGGTCATTAGATTACTCCACTTTTAATGGATGAGATTAAATCTGACATAATTTTTGATGAGATTAAATCTGACATAATTTTTTTACATAAAAAATAATTAAAGTATTTTTCTCTCTCTTCTCTCTATTTTCTCGGAAAGTTACATTTCTCTCACAAAAGCATTTTTTTTCTCTCTCCTCTTTCTCTTCCCCATCATGTTTTCTGCTAACACTTTCTTTCATCAGACAAAAAAACAATCGTGTTGATCTTTCTATCTTTCTTTCGTATTGTTAATGTTTCTGAATTTTTGGGTTTTGGGTTTAGGGATTTTAATCTTCTCTTTCAACCAAGATGAGTGAGGACTAGATGTTGGCAATTTTATATTTGCTTTGTGAAGCTTCATTTCTGAAACTCCAAACTTTGAACCAAGCCATTAAAAGCCTTAACACATAAGAATGTATGGCCCTGCTCGTGTAAAAAGAAAAACTTGTAAATTGTAGTTATGCGAATCAATTTTACCATCATTTCTCAAGCCTTAAAGAGAGTAGCGGTAAGGAAGTTTGTGCAAATTCAAAATATTATTTGGATATAATTCTTCATCAAGATATCCAAGCTTATTAGAAGGTAACCCAACTTAGCATTTTAAGAAAAAAAGACGAAAACTAGTGAAAAATTGGGACTTTTCACCTAATATGTAGGATTTTTTTAGTTAGTTTGTTTCTTGCTTGCTGGGCCTATTTTGTCTTCAGCTTTCTTTGTTTTTAGTCTGGCTGTGTTTCCTTTCTGATCTCCAGCGTTTGGAGTGGAATTGTCTTCGACAAAAATGAAAATAGTACTACAGCAAACAAAAATCTTCACAATTATTGTACAGTTCTTCGAGTCTCATTAGAAGATCAAGAGACAAAACTTCAAGCGGTTAGAGCCAAAAGAGAGAGAGAGAGAGAGAGAGAGAGAGAGAGAGAGAGAGGAAAAGAAACATATGAGCAAGAAGGTTTTTGGGTATGATGAAAGAGAGAGCTGGCAGAGAACAGGAAAGAGGAGAGAGGAAAATTACTTTGCTGAGAGAAATTTACCTTTTCAAGAAAGTTGATAGATGAGAGAGAAAAATATTTTAAATAATTTATTTATGTCAGAAGGTTTAATCTTATCCATTAAAAATGGAGTAATCTAATGGCCTAAAAATTGTGTCAAAATTTATGTATAAAATATTATGCTACGGATCCGCCCCATATATATATATATATATATATAGATTAATAATTGGAATCCATAATAGATTAAATAGAAAGAATAAATAACAAAAAATTATTGGCGCCCTAGCTTTTAGAGTACAACAACTTTAACCCTTGTAAGTGTACGCACTTGCAACAGTTGCAGAAATACCTTGAATCTTCACGGGTCATCTGAAATTTGTAAATAAAAAAACATAGTTTGCTAGATAAAAATGAACCGGAAATTGTAATAATCAAATGTCATTCTTTTTATATGGATGACGCCTGCAATAATTCACTCAAAAAAAAAAAAATTAGTTATCTAATTATAAACCAAACAAAATAAACAAACACGATTTTTCGATAAACAATAAAATTTCCACGATAATAATAAAATGACTCAATGATTTTCCGTCTTGGTAAATTTTTACAAGAATCTTTTTAATGAAGACTTGAACGAAATAATACTGCTTGCACATGACTTTTTGTAATGGAAACCCCCACGGTCTTGATGGTATGTGGTATTTCAGTTCAAAATAAAACAAAGAGAAATGACGTGGGAGGAGAGAGAGATTTACGGGGTTAAGTGACCAGAGGAAGAAGAACGTGAATAAAGAGAAGTGCAGTGCATGTTGCTCTGAGTTTTTGTAAGTTTTCATAATAAAGTACTGTAACCGTCCGATGTAATCTAATCGCTGACGTAGGAAGTCTGAGCTCCGTTCATATGCATGTAAAAGGTGACGTAGGAAGTTAGAGCTTTTAATCAAAATCTGGTCAGATCTATCTAATGGCTGACGTAGGAAGTCCGAGCGTTAACAAAAATCATGTCACGTCTATTTAATAGCTGACGTAAGAAGTCCGAGCGTTAACAAAAATCATGAAACTGAGAAACGGTCACTACCCATTTGGCTCCATTTGATTAAAATTTGTATTTTGAAATATGCTCTGAGTTCCAACACACACCAGATGCTTCGAGAATGGAAGAGGGGAGGCTCTCACTCCTCTACTAAAACCCGAACCCAATGAACCAAACTGCCATCAACCTCAGAAAACAGCGCCAAACCCAAGGATCTGCAGATCAACCGGACCCCTTGGAGCATTTGATCACCATGGAAAACCAGCGTAACCTTCCTACGGAGATCGTAAGCGACATTCTTTCCCGGGTACCAGTCAAGTCCCTGTGCCGCTTCAGGTGCGTATCGAAGCCATGGCTATCTCTGATCACTCACCCTGATTTTGTCAAACTTCACTACAACAGAGCCTTTGAGAAAGAGGGTATACTGCACCAGAGGCGACGAGTCCTAATTGATGTACCCGGAAGTAATTCACTTTTCTCTTTCGGCATCGATGAGTTTCTCAAGCGAAATGATCATGGCGGTGATGCAGAGGTCGAGGAGAGTGATATTGACTGTGTTTATTGCCATGAAGAACTAGATAGTGGCGTTATGCTGGTGGTTCCATGCAATGGGTTGCTGTTTTTCACGGTGAGCAATTTGGACTTGTATTTGCTCAACCCAGCAACCAGGGAATCTAAGAAACTCCCTGGACCTGAAGGGTTTGGGATGGATGGGTGTTCTCATCACCTTTTTGGGTTTGGATTTGACCACTCAGCTGATGATTACAAGGTGGTTTACGGGCGGTGCTTTGATGATGGAGTTGATTTCGGCGTCTACATGCTGAAAACCGGTTCTTGGCGTGTGATCGAAGAGCGCTATCCCTACAAACGCGCTGTAACTGATGATTCAAAGGGGATTTTGGTGAATGGAGGCTTCCATTGGTTGTCAAGGAGAATTGGAGATCAGTCAATAATGATCATGGCTTTCCTCTTAGCTGAGGAGGAGGTTCGAGAGATTGAAGCCCCGCCCGATTTCACCGAAAGCGATTTGATTTATTTCAGTCTTGGAGCCTTCAGGGAATGCCTGTGTGTATCCCAATGGATTTTGCAAGATGCAGGAAATCATGAGTTTTGGGTGATGAAGGATTATGGAGTGAGCGAGTCTTGGACTAAAATAAAGCTCTCCATTGTGATGTTGGATTCTGGCAACATTTTGCCTGCCCCTTACAGGACCAAATCTCATGATCTGCTGTTTGCAAAGTGGATAAGCGATTTTTATTTGTACAACTTTGATGATCACACCTTTCGTACCATGTCGATTACCCTATTTCAGGAGTTTCGTGATGCCGAGGTCTACTTGGAGAGCCTTGTTCCGTTGAATTAGCATGACATTATGGACATAGCACATCAAGGAAACCAGGTATTTTACTCATCACAATCCCCTATATTTTAAACGTATTGTTGGTGTGGCGCTTGTATGAGACTGATCTATATTCAGGTAGGGAGCTCACTTTTAGTCTTTCGTGACGACATTAATTGACCACATGATCTAACAAATTATGTACATCTATATGCACAAACTGGCAATCAATTTTGTCATGTCAGGACCTGTCAGCATAACTTTTCCTTCCATAAGTAGAAGGTGAAGAGAAGTCCAAGATCAAAGAAGCAGTGGTGGTGTCAATAACACAGAAGAAATCAAAACTTGTGCAACAAGTTTTAGCCCCTAAGTGAGGAAGTGCATTGTGTGTTGGGCCAGACATATATATGGTAGCAACTATGTAATGGATGGCCTTGGAGTTGTTTGTAAGAGCTAGCTAATTCGGTCTCTCATGTTCTGTACTCTCGTCTTAAATAAAAAAGGCCAAGACTCTTATGTCTAGCTCTATCAATTTCATTTACATTTTGGTGTAATGTTTAGAGTCATTCGATAGTGAGTGCCTTATATGTGGCCATTAGAGTAATTCTAGCGGAAGGCTTTTTGCTCGAGCAAGAGAGGGCCTAGCCCACGAGACAGCTCCAACGTGGAAGGGCAAGCCTGGGCAAGGCATGGGGCCCATCAACCTGAGCAAGCCCACAGGCAAAATCAGCCCATGCTGCTGCCTGGGCAAGTGATGTAATGTTGACGTCATAATGACGTCAACAACCAATTTAAATAGCAAAAAAAAAAAATAAACCAAAAAAATAAACCAAAAAAATCTTTTTTTTTTTAATAAACGGCTAGTCATATTCTTTACATCCCATGCCAAAACTCTATACAAATTCCTCTTTTCATATGTCATGTGAATAGTGGTTGCCCTTGGATTGCCATAACAATGAGTGGAAACACAACAAGCCTTTGCAATGACTGTCACTATTCATGTGAATAGTAACAGCCCTTGTCTCCTCTTGCCCTTTGTCATGGAAAATAGGTGGAAGTGCTCTTAGGTGAGGTCCTATCTCTTAACCGTTGGATCACACTAACCAATTTAATCCAACAGCTAACTAATTTGATCTACGGATTAAGAGATAAGGCCTCACTTAAATGCCATATATAAGGCCCTCACTATAGAATTCTTGGTAATGTTAATTGACATCGCATAGTGCTCAAGTCTATGAGCAAACCCCTCAAGCCCAATCCAATAAGACATTAGGTCACTTGAGCCGAGTAGACCTTTGAGGACCTCACAAAAATAATTGTTGAAAGAAAACGTAAAAACTAAACTGTTTTGATTATTAGATTATAGCCTTAACAAGATGCCCTTATTTTACTTTAATAACATCCATACCGGAGAAAAAATCATTAATCAAACACATTTTCTCTGGTGGTTATTGTCCTTTAATCTTAGGGAGCATTTTTATTTATCACCTTAATCAAAGTTGTACGCTCACCACCACTCTTAAAGAGTGGCATCTGTCATATTGTTAACCTTAGTTAACTTTTCTATGAGAATAAATAAACAAAAATTGAAAAAGAACCCACAACACACATCTCAATTCTCTCTCCCCTTTTTTCCTCCTTTCGCCCTTGTTTTTCTTTTCTTCCCCTTCCCTTCCTCTCTCCTCTCTCTTGCAACTTTCTCCCTTACTCTGTATCTCTTTCTCTATCACACTCTTTCCAGCAGCCACTCTTAAACAAATATATATTTCTTCCCATCTTCCTCGCCACCTAGCCGTCTTCCCATCTCCCTCCTCAGCCAACATCTCCAACCTCTCTTTCCCTCCCATTCTCGTTAAACAGTTACACGCATTAGGAAAAAGCCAGAAATCTTGAAAATCAGTGCAAAACCATTAAACATAAAACCAGAAATCTTCAATAGCATCTTATATGACGAAACCACACTAGTGTACGAAGGGCAATAATTGATGTCATGAGCAACCAAATAAATGGTTTTTTTGTTTTGTTGATATGTTAATTTTTTCAACCACTTTTGGGGTCGTGTTTTTTGATGTTGGTATTATTGGAGGGGGACTGCAACCAAGGGGCCGCAATGCGAGCAGGGTGGAGTCACACTAGGACTAGTGTGGTCTCAGCCCCCACTCAAGTTTTTTTATATTTTAAAAGTAATATATTGTTATATATTTCTATATGTATATTATTTCAAATGCTTTACGTTTTGATATGTACCGACATGTGTTGTGGAAGACCTATTAAGGCACAAGGAGGTGCTTCAAATTGTCCTTTTGCTCAGCTGGTGATGGTGCACTCCACGGCCCCGTTTGGTTCACGGAATGGATTTGAGGGGAAATCATTTCTCATGTCATTTCTCAAGGAATGGGAATGAATGATTCATTTCCCATGTTTGGTAATGTCGGGAAAGTAACCGGGAGATTTCACTTTGTTTTCTTTCCCATATTTGTTTTGAGTAAGAATGAAAAACAAAGTTTGTATAATTTTCTAATTATACCCATATTAAATCCAATAAAAAAAGAATGCATTTAATGATACGTTGTAATTATAAATTGTTCATAGGGACAAAATAGTCATGAAAATTGTGCATTGAATGTTGGCTCATTTTCCCAAACTTTCCCATGATGATGGAAAATAAAACTCAAGTTAAGAGGAGGGCTTCACTTTCCCCTGTACTTTCCCATGTGCCAGCCAACCATTTCTCATGTCTGGACTTACCAAACATGAGAAAGCAATTAAATTCCCATTCCCAAGCCTCCTTTCCCATGAAATGGGGTCTAGGTGTATAGATTACCTTATTTCTATTTTTAGCATTTCAGTAAACGTCTTTGTCCTTTTACTTTTATTTATTTTTATATATATTACTGTCACTCCCCGAACCTGGGGGTCAGTGGAAATCCCTCGCCTAGTGCGTGAGAAAAAAATTAAAAATAAAAAAAAGAAAAAGAAAGAAGTTGTTTAAAATCAACTTCTCTTATAAAAATAGCTCCAAAATCTTACAACTTAACAATAAATAAATAAACAAATAAAGCTCTATTACTCTTATCTAATTCAGTCTCAACTGGTTTAGTCCTTGTCTTACCCTTTAATTCATATGAAAAATTAAACAGGACGAGGGATGAGCAACCACTACTCAGAAGGACATAAGACCTTACCACAGTATATTGATATAAATAAATTAAGTGACATACAATCACACAACTAAATATCACATTAATAATATTAATGCATGAATGCTCTTCATCTACTCTCATTAATTCATATAACTGGACAAGCAAACTTGCACGTCCCATACCATGCTTATACCACTTGGTCCTGAATGCCCATTTATATGAACTAACATCCATTTCAACCATCCCATAATTCCCTTTTTGTTAGTCATATTGTCTAACTCCTTGTCGCAAGTCCCGCATCACCCAATAAAAATCATGTGCGAGATCCCTGAGATCTGGTACCAACCATGCATTCCACTCAACTATACAAAAGATCATTCCCATTACCCTCTTTCCACCATTATTTTCTCAACCCAAGAACTCCAAATAATTTCCATGACATGATATAGTTCTTCTTTTCACATAACTCATAAAAACAATGTAATCATTTAAATATCACCAATATACATATAATCATGCCAACATTAATTAAATAATTAACAACACGTAAACACCCAATGTCAAGAACATCCATCAAATTATAATATCACGCATAACATAGTGCTCACGAAATTTAATTAAGTCAATCCCCGTAAAGGCTCCCAAGAAACCTCTAACTCTATTCCAAAGTATAGCTCCTAAAACACACGCAAAGCACTCTATCTCTTCCAATATCATCTTTCCTTCCATCTCTCTATTACCTTGCATTTGCCGCATGCAATCTCTAAGTTGTTGTATTGAATTAGTAGTGAAGTAAGCTCTTATTTATAGTACAAATAAGAGTCTGCTAAAGATGAGATAGAAAGGGAATGTCTGCATATCAAGTAGGTGGTGTAAATTGTTATGTGCATATGAATGTAGTGCTGCCAACTATAAGTAATTATAGTAGGAGGTGTTCAAAGCTGAGCAAATTCAAGATATACAGATGACAACTCACAAGGTGATAGTGCTCCTAGCTTGGCTATAATAAAATGGACATGTTATCACTAATATGAATCAAAGTTGATAACTACAATCCTTTAAACTTAGCACTAGTATTAATAACATGTAGGAGGTGCAACGATATAAGATTAATAAAACATTTGGATATTTATTTAAAGCATATATTTATTAATGATAATATTTATGAAAGTACAACATGTACGCAGACAATTATATGTATAAGTTATAAACTAAATATGTAACAAAATGTGTAATTTTCCTCAAATATAATATATTTTAAATATAAGGTTTCACAATTACTCCATTTATTTAAGTTTATAATGTAAATAAGGAAGTACCCCCTATTTGGATTCAAATAAAAATACTAGAAAATTAAATTCCTATCAAATTAAAATTTGAAAAATCGGTTTTAGTGCAAAATACGATTTAGGCTAAAAATGATGGCTCATTAAGTCAATATATACGTCATACTAAATCCCATAAAATCAAGTTTTCTTGTTTGATGTGTAAGGAATAAAAGCCGCCAAAAATTATCTTGAGAAAATGATTATTCCGAAATACCATTTTTCATACTTAGTCAATATTTTTAAATAAAACTTTCATATATGATATGAATGCATGAAGGGGCCTAAGGTCAATATAGGTAAAAAGCCTTAGATATTCAATCCACAGAGTTTTTAGCCTTTTAAAATTGCACCTCCGCTAAAAATTCATGGGTCTGCTAGCTAGTACGTGTGGCCCTACCTAGTGAAAACCCACATCTCCTCCAATACTTGCAAATCCATTACCAAAAACTTTAATATAATTATTGAAACTATCTTACCTTTTTTTTTTTTTACACAAACCTTAAAAATAGTCTTTTTCACCTCTTCTTTCTTGGTGCAGACAACAAAATTTAGAGGTATTTATTCAAAAACTCATTTTAGCATGACATATTATACAAAAACTCATATAAAGTCTATTTGGAGAGAAAAACTCAAAATTAGCCACTTGTCATTTTCTAATTGGTTCTTAGTATGTTAAAATTTTATAAGAACCAATTAGAAAATAACAAGTGGCTAGTTTTGAGTTTTTCACTCTAAATAGACTCTATAAGGACTTTTGTATATTATGTCATGCTAACATGGGTTTATTAGTGAAATCCTCCAAAATTTACCCCTCCTCTTAGAACTAGGTTTTTGAGTTTTTCTCTTTAACTCCATATTATATTTCTCTCCACTTATGGTTTTTTATAGTTGTGAAATTTTTGATTTTTTTTCTTTCTATTGGGTTTAATGGGGGAAAGAGCTTTAATGATATTTGCTAAATCACTACTATTTGTCTATTTCTTTCAATTTTCTTGCTTAGAATGTATTTGTCCATCCCTTTGTCGAGGAAAATTATGATTGCAACCAATAAGCAATATAATTCTTGACATATATATATATACTATTTTTCATATGTATTGTGAGTTCGAATTTTTGATTCTTTATAATTTGTAAGAGGCCCCTACACACATGAAATCCTGGCTTCGCTACTGAGTGTGAGGTAGGTAGATTGGCGACGAGAGTATCTTGTTTTTAAATAATAAAAAAAAAATATTCACTTGGTAAAGTTGAAAGACAAAGTCTAGGTATAAATCTATTTAATTTTTCTATTTAAAAATGACATGTGACAAATTTTTAATAGGAGTGTCATCGACTACCGTGATGATACCGTATCACTCTATAATTTCTCATCTAATATGGTGAAAACCAGAACCAAACTAACTTTGATAAAAGGAGAAACGTAAGTTTAATAAATAAGTGACAACAATTCTAGCTACTAATTTGCTCACTGGAGACAAAATCAAAACGACATCAGCTGGAAGTCATTTTTTTTCCTTAATATAAAGAAAATAGCGAAGCGGCTGTGGGAAACCAGCCTCACCTCCCATTGGGATCATAGGTGAGATTCTAATGTTAGGACTCAAGATTTCACATTAAGAAAACAACATATCTTATGATAGTTTAAGAGCTCTTAGATACCTTTCCCTTACAAGTTAATTTTTAGGTGTGCCAAATTGAGTTGCAGTGTTAGAGAAAAGTGATCATGATCCGCGATATAAAGTGAGAAAGAAAAAACAACATGTCAATCAGGCCTCAAATCTAATTTCCGAGAAATAAAAAGCAACAATTCAGACCTAAAACCTAATTTCCGTCAAACTTTAGGGCTTAGACTAGGTAAAAATGTCCATTCAACAAGGGTAGAAGATGTGCTCATACCAACAAATTATGCATGAACACATATTGTTGACAAATTACAAACAAAGACATGTACAACACTGAAAGCTAACAACTTAACAAATAAAAATACTTTAAACCTATATATCAAATCAGATTTATAATCTGCTTATTAAGATTCGATTTAAAAATGGAAATCACAATGTTTGCCAAAATAAGAAGAAATCAACTTTATGATTTTTTTTTACGTCTAACGGTCCCTGAACTTTGATCCAATGACATTTTGGTCCCTTAATTTCCAAAATTGTTCCTGTGATCCTACAACTTTAGTTTCATTAGGATAAATGGTTATACCGTCAATTTTGTCATCATTTCCATTAAATGCAAGAGCAAAATGGTCTTTTTGTATTATTTTTAATTTCCACCATCTAAATATTCCTTTCATCCAAAAAATAAAAATAAAAACTAAAAACTAAAAAACTTTATTCCTATCCTCACCACAATAGCCACAACCTCTCCAACCCAACCCCATCTGAACACACACAACCCACAACAACCACCAAGCCGTCCCCACCCTCACCATTCCACCGAGTCAATCCCTCTTTCCCCAGGGTGAAATATTCAAATTTGTTTTTTCAATTTTTTTTATTAACAAAATTGAGGATATGATAGAGTGAGAAGCCGTCGTAGGGAGGGTAGGTATGGCTTGGGTAGGGGTTTGGGTTGTGGGAGCGCCATTAGTTGTTACCAAGGTAGTGGGTTAATTGGCTCGGTGTTGGGTGAAACTTGTCCATGGCTTTGTTGGATTGGAGGAAGGGAGATATATCATTCCTCAATTGGTGGTGGGTTTAATGGGCTTGGCTTGAGGAGGGAGGGAGATATATGGATGGGGAGAGTTAAATCACCGCAGCGAGGGAGTGGGTGGGGTTTGGGTGTGCCAAGAATGGCCCATTTATCTCAAGAGTGAAACAATTTCCGATTTTTACCTTCAACAGTACATCATGTGTCATGCACATGCTCAAATTTAATAGAAAAAGCTAACAAAATTGACGACATGACTATTTGCCCTAACGAAACTGAAGTTGAAGGACCACCAGACTTTTTTTATGTTTTGGTGAACAAAAGTTTAAGAGAGGGAGAAGCTACTCCCACACTCAAAGCCAGGGCAAACCGACCTACAGCCGGTTGGACTACCTGCAAGGAGGCATTATCCCCCTGCCCTCCTGTATGGAATTACACGACATTTTCTAGACTACCCACCAACATGGGACTGCTGGCAGCAAGTATCAAGCTCGGTTGGGCCTCAACGCACAGCTCGCACCTTACCAACTCAACTAACCATGTGGGCGTTTTTGTGCTACCTTTTGCTTCAGTTGTAGTGTTACGTTACCTTGTTACTTCATTGACAGCTTGTAAAGAAAGTAATCCCGTGACAGTTTCCTCAATAAAAAAATCATGCAAAAATGAACAAAAATATAAAAATGATACCCAAAAAAAAAAAAAAAACTTATATAATTGTTGTACACTACAACCAAAATCTGCAAGACGATAAAATATTTCCTGTACACTTCTTATTACACGCTCCAACCGCACCGCCCGCATTTACCAACCTTTTAAACTGCACCAACAGATTTTGGCATTTTAGTCGTTGGTCTACCGCGTCTCTTCTTAGTAAGAGGAGGCATGATAACATCTTCTGAACCTTAATGCATCACATTCTTAATGTCAGGTATGGGAGAAATACTAAACGCATATGAACATCTAAAGTACCTTGACTTGAAGTGGTCATCAGTATACTCATGAATGCAACCAGAATCTTTTTGAATAGCAACAAGTGCATGAACACAAGTAAAGCCTTTTATTTGCCACTCATGACAGGAGCACAAACGATTAGCCAAATCAACTTTAACACAGATTTCAGCATGCACATCATAGACAGAAGCACTACAACGACTAACATTCCAATTCCTACCAACCATCAACCTTTCGTTCAAGGTTCTCTCCATCACAGGACATAGAACAGAACACCACTGCTCTGCTTTACGACTCCATTCAGCCATCATTTTCATGAGTTTACTCCTGATGCCATCAACCATTTGACAGATTGGCAAAGCACGTAGCTCAAAAATCCAAGAATTAAATGATTCAGAAGCATTGTTGCACATTTCACCATATCGACTACCCTTAAAATAGGCATATGACCAACTCTCCTTAGGAAGATCTTCTAAAAAAGTCATAACAGGAGCACCACCCTCATGTTTTAAATTTCTCATATTAACCTCAAAAGCAGCTTTAGTGTGAGCATAAGCGCATTTCAAAAAAAGATCAACAATGTGATCCCGGAAAAATTTGCCATACGTAGAAGGATATTTAGATAAAAGGTTCTGTTTGAAATGCTGCAAGCAAAATGCACGATGGGATGTTGGAAACATGTCTGAAACAGCTTCAGTGAGACCTTTGTTATGATCAGATATAAATGTAATCGTCCTACCTTGAGGAGTCAAAACTTTAGGTAAGTTTTCAAAGAACCAGATCCAATTTACCTCATTTTCCGAGTCCACGATAGCAAAAGCAAAGGGAAAAGATCCTGCAAACCAATAACATAAAATAGAATGGATGAGTAACCTGGTATTTCAAAGGTATACAAAGACATACATTTATATATGTCACTTATCAAAAATCACAAAATATACATAAAGATGTAATTGTCAACCATCCGCACACAGATACAGATCAATAATCACAGTAATAAAAATAAAAAACAAAATTTATACCTTGGTTTCCATTCTTTCCCGTGGCACCAATTAGTTGCCCCTTATGCTTACTTTCTAGACCAGTCACATCTATGAACAACAAAGGTCTGCACCACCAAAAGCCCTCAATGCATGCACCATAACAAATAAACAATCTCCGAAAACGAGAAGTCTTGGGATCACACTCCAAGACACAACGTGACCCCCCGATTGGATGACATTAAAGCATCACGATACCAAACTAATTGACTACAAGACGAGGATTCATCACCATGAACCTCACTCTTGGCCAAATTTTTTGCATACCACACAGTATGGTAAGAGATATCAAGACCATAGTTCTGCTTAAAATCCTTGACAATATCAACAGGCTTAATAAACGGTTCTTCCTGGATTCGATCCACCAAAACAGAAGATATAATCCTTGAGCTCATCATCTTACTTTTCTCCTCACAGATAGCACCTGTGCAAGTGTGAACTTTATTGACTTAATGTAGAAAAAACCATTCAACTGACACACTGAAGCATGTATACGCCAATTACATCCATCTGAGATCTTCTTAAAACATTCAGCAATAACACGTTCTTTTTCATTCTTTACAAAAGCAAAACGAAATCCAGTCGCAAAGGCATACTTACACAACTTGTTACGAAATTCAGCTACACCCCCTTCAAACTTCTGGCCCACATTATTAATATATTCCTTCCAACCCTGAGACAAAAGTGTCTCGCCTTCATGAAATCTGGAGGTCCTCAAATGTTCATTCCCATCAAAAGCACCACTATCTAACATGCATGATGAAGATGCTGCATGATTATATATTGCATCACCACATGCTGTATGATTAGATATTGCATCACTAGACGCTGTATGATTAGATGTTGCACCATTAGAAGTAGTGTGGCTAGACATTGCATCAGCAGACAATGCATGCTTAGGAGCTCCAAGCGTTGCATGATTAGACGCTTCATGATCACTGCTGCATGATCAGATGTTGCATCATTAGATGCAGCATGATCAGGAGCTGCATGATTAGAAACTGCATGACTATAAGGTGTGTGATTAGGCGCTGCATGATTAAACGTTGCATGATTGCCATCCTTGTTATTTGAACTCAAAAGATCCTTCACCGAAATATCAACAAACTACTCTTCAACATCGATAAACACATAAGCATCAAATGCACATCCATATCCGATTGCAGCAAGCAATTAGGATGCTCAGGAAGAGAATACGTCAGCTCAAAAGTCCCTACTTTTGGTTCCTTGAACCTTAAACACATCTCATTACAGATATCTGCATATTTACTGTGTTCAAACAATGCAATGACGACCGTAACTGCACCATAACTACACCTTGCTATTCTAGCACTCTCCATTCCTCTACATGTAAAAATGACCAAAAAAAATCAACAGTAAGTATGAAGAAAAATAAAAATAAAAACTGAACAGTGAGTCAGCAACTACCTTTATAACTAATCGTAACTGATCTATAGCAAATATTAAATTCCTCAACAAATCAAATGTTAAACAATTATGTTAAAAAATCATACTACAAAAATACAAAAACAAAACACGATGTAATTGAGTGAAACTGTCCCACGGTAAAAGTTATTTCAAAACAGTAGTGTAACAAGTGCAACGAAGACAGTTCCAGTTTTTCCAAAGCACTAGGATGCATCATTATACACTCTATTAACCACAACATAACACAGTAGCTGTAAACTGATTGTTGAACAACAAAAATGACAAAAAACCAGAAATAAAAATAACCATGCCGAACCAAATACCTCAACAATATCTCCAATCAATATGATCCAGATGCCAAAAAAATTTAAACAAACTAAAAGCAAACAGAATCACAGAAATACAAATTTGCACGATGAACAATACCACAATAACTACTTCAACTAAAAAAAAGATATTCTTAATAAACCAAAAATACAGATTTATGTGAATCAACCAAAGAAAATATACAACATGACGACAAAAAACAAACTGAAACCAAACAAAGAAAAATAGCTAAATAGCTTGTGAATGATTCGTATGAAGACTGATCAACTACGCGCTCCAAAATAAATGAAAGCTCTGGAGCAGAGTTTTAAACCAAGACAAACCTGAATCCTCAAACTCAGTAAGCATTACCCAAATGAGAGGAGAAAATAAACCAAAAATGAAAAACTTGGATGAACAAATCGAGCTGAAATCTTAATTAATGCAACCGAAAATTGACATTTTGAAGAAGAAAAAGAATCCGAATCTTGCAACTGATGATTCGTAACAAACTTGTTCATGTTTCAAGGGTAAAGGAACATCGAAATCTGGTTGACCAACACTAGGGAGGGATCTAGCTTAATTAAATTGTTGAAATAGAGGATAGCATCCCTGAAATCACTTGCACTGGAAGACTGGATTCTATTTTTTAATAATTAAAAGTTGAAATCTGTATTACTTCAATATTATTTCCCTGTAGAAATTGCAGCAAATCCTGGTTTTGCCTCATACATAACAAACATAAATGAAAAATATTTATAAATAATTGATACAGATATAGGACAACTATCCAGGTGATTTATGTAAATGACTAGTTCATGATGTTGGAGATTGAAGGGAAAATCATTTACAGTTTCTTTGGTTATCTTTGATTGGATTGTTGACTTGTAAGAATCAAACCAGACTCCCACCTGCACATTGCACGTGTACAGTTCAAATAAGGAAAGAAGTAAAAACATGTCCTTCAAAGCAATGGTGTTAAAGATTAAAATAAGGAACAAACTGCACTGTTGATTTTGTATACACAAAGGAAGAGTATTATATACACTAGTATTACATGGAGATGTTGAATATATGTGGTACAAAGTGAGATAGGACAAGTCTGCATAGAGTATAAATTTAAAAACTATATACATATATGCATGTATAGGGAACTTTTCAATTGCCAAACTGTAAATCTGGACTATTGATCAAGTTGATTCTTGCTTGAATGCATGGTCTGAATTCGCAGCATAGAAAAATAAGGATTTTTTCTTAGCATACATAGAAGATTGGCACTAACTATTAGAATCTTGTCAAACTCAAATATTTCATGTTGGATAAATTCTGGGTTTTAGTGATTTTGTTCCTATTTCAAATATTTCTTTTATGGTAATCTCCCTACTGTATAAAGGTGATTGTGACCTTATAATAAGAACCTCAGCCTAAAACAAGCAAAATTTGATACTATTGAATAAGAAAGAGCTTTCTCTTAATTTCGTTCTTATTCCGCTGGTATTCTCCCAAAATCAACATAGGCTGTGTTCTAATCACACTGAGTCACTGACACTGTAGCATAAGCTTTTAAAGAGACAAGGTCAAGTTGGGTACTACTTGTTTATGAGAGAATTGGAATGATAAGGATACAATGTCGTCAGATAACCAAGAGGAATCCCACATGGGATAAACGTAAATACAAGATAGAGTCCTAAGGACAATAGTCATCTAATAGTTTATCTCTACTTATAAAGAGATTTTGTGCATTTAAACAGAGAAGAAGACCAAAGCTCTATAGAGCTATTGGGAGCTACCTGTTTATGGGGTGAAACTGGCAATGACTTTTAGAATTTTCACAGGAAATGCCGGGAGGTTAGATTTCTTGTGAAATTAATCCACAGAACTACCCAGAAATGAATCCAAAATAATTCACATCATAAACTCCTAAAAATTCAACACTGAAAACACTACATAACCATGAAAATCTGCAGAACCCAATAATGTATATTGGTTAATGGCTATATTAAAGAAAATTATGGAACAATATTGAAGAAAAATTAAAAGCAAACATATCAGAAAATTTGAGAACGAAAACCAGTGAACGGCTAAGTAAGAATAAAAAAATACAAAATTTTCGAGAAATAGTATAGACAAAATAAATTAAGTACCTCAATTGGAGGATTAAACGAGGAGAAATTGGGAGCCCTGGCTCGCCGACTTGAATAACGTCATAGAGGAGGAGGCGATGGGAAATGTCAAAACTTCGAACTGGGTTTTAGCTTTCGGATTGTTTTTGGGAAGGTTTTAGTTCTCTCTCTTTTTCCTAATTTCATGAAGCGTAATATCGGTATTTTAGGGGGAAAAAACAATTTAATACTAGAGTAAATAGGGTTTAGGTGTAAAACTGGAAGGATTAAGGTAATTGTAAAATTGGTATTCGAACTAGGGAGAGCCCAAAGTAGGGCTGTGCCTTGTTAGCCTTTTTTCTCTTTTTCTGTCTAAGGCCTGCCTTTTTCTGTTTTTCTTTTTTTTTTTGCGAAAGTGTCTAAGGCCTGCCTTGTAACCCAAAAAAACAAAAAATTGGTATTGAGGTAATGGTAAAACTTTTATTAAGGTAATTGGTCTTACGTTAATAATACTAGCCTTTCTGCACTCGCTTCCGCGTTTGCGAGAGGCTTTTTTTTAAAAAAAAATTAAATTTATTTTAGAATTAAAAAAGATAATGGGTAGTTGTGTTCTATAAAAATAGGATTCATTATCTGATTTTTCTCTTTTTTTTAATTTTTTTTTAATATGAAAAAGTGTGAATTTATCATATTATCCTCATTTAATTAATAATTTCAATTCTTAATGTTTGCATTAACCAAGGACATTTTTTGGTATTTTGAATGTTTCATCATTCCCTGTCTTTTGCTTTAAAAAAAGAAAAACACTCAATAAACATGGAATTAGCCAAGTTGGCTAAAGCGAATGTGCCCTCACTCTGTAACCGAGTTCGAATCCCCCTCCCCTTATTTCTTGTATCAACAACAAAAAAAGCACTCACATGAATATTGTTGTGTTGGCAATTTATTTTTCATTCGTTTATACAGTACTTATTAAGATAAAATTAAATAAACTTTTTCTTTTCTCAAATTATTTTTTTTTCCGTATCCATGTAGAAAATAATTACTCTATACTTTTTTTATTATTAGAATATAGAAATTCAACTTTAGTATATATATATTTTTTTAATTATCTCTTATTTTTCCATCTTACTGTTATAGACTCAAGACCATTTATTTCTTCACAATGCCCTTTGGCAATTTCAGTTTGGAATGGTGTTTCTAATTGTTCGTCCCCAATTCGTTTCAGTGATCTCCGTTTTGATTGGTTGAATTTATATGGGAATTGGAATGTTAATGGTAGATATCTATATATATAAACTTCATTTGTTAAATTAAACTTTGATGGTCATTGGTCAGTTTGAGATGATTGTGAAGCCACTTTTGGTTAAACATTCTTTGCTTGCTGGTACAAAGAGTATTGGCATTTCCAGTGTTTTGATGGTTGAAGGGCAAGCTCTAAATGATGGTTTTCTCAATGCTTCGTTGGATCGATACTTCAAAGTCTCGGTTGAAGGCAACTCTAAGCTTCTCATTGGCTGCCTCTCTGTTGATGTTCTATGCCATGGGGATTGTTAATGTGGTGAGTTCATCATATACATAAAGTGGGAAAGGAAACATCATTAGATGCAATCGGACCGGTGCAGAGGAACAGATAACAGAACAAATTCGATTACCACTATAATCCTAATAAGATCCAAGTGTTTTTAGAGAGAGACTTAAGACAAGATGCAGTAGTAATCTTCTTCACACCAAAGAGTAGCATAAGTTTGAAGCTTTTATCGAAGAAGAACGTCCCTAATGGAGCGCAATGCAGATGCAGCAGCACTGATGCCCTGTCGGTCTCTTGAGGATTCTGCAGAACACTCAATTCCAGTTCTAAATATCAAACTCAAACACTCCTCCAATTTTTGTGCAGTTGCGGTGCGTTGCTTGGGAGTGTCCTCAATGCCTCCTTGAAGAAATAATACCGCATCTGCAATCTCTGTAGGAAGAGTCATCTTCACAAAATTATGAAGGTTCAAGCCGTCAAAGTGGGTTTCTTCCTAGTAAACATCTCTAACAAGAGAATGCCAAAGCTGTACACATCCCCATATGTTGACACCTCACTTCCCATTCCATACTTTACAATTCAGAAATCAGATATAGTTACTGTAATTGCAAATAGTAGAGCTTTCTTAGAAGCAAGAGTAACATTTCAACCATGAGCTTTCCATGATGCGGAAGTTTAACAAGATACGCGTACAAAGAAAATCCCAGAGAATTGGAAAACTCCAATAATGTGAGTGGAAAAGTGAATGCAGAATCGATTCTTTTTGTTATATGTATTGCAACATGTGACAATCTAATTAGCAGTAATTTTTCCAGGTAGGGTAAAAGGAGAAAGCAAACTGTTTAAAAAATGGAGATAATTTACCTGGTGTGGCATAGCCAACTGATCCTCTTATTCCAATGGAACTTGTTTGATTTGCAGAAATGTTACTTGATAACTTTGAGAGAAATCTTGCTAGCCCAAAGTCAGCAACATGTCCAGTCAATTCATTGTCTAAAAGAACATTGTTTGGCTTGAGATCATAATGAACGATTGGAGTTTCGCAATGATTATGAAAATAATCTAGTGCACAGGCAAAATCAATGGCGATGTTCAGCCTCTGAAGAAGATTCATACTCTTGGATTTGTCTCTTACCTCTTTTGTTCTAGTAGGCAGATGCAACCACTCGTCTAAGTTCCCATTTTCCATGAACTCATAAACCAGAGCCTTGAAATCATTACCTTGAAAATCAGCACTAGAACATGCAGTAATAATCTTGACGAGATTTCGATGCCTGATATTTCTCAAAGCCTCAGACTCTGCTATGAGACTCTTCGAAGCTCCCTGCCGTAATAGGTTAAACACTTTTATGGCAACCAACAGAGCTCCACCATCATCAAGAACTCCTTTGTACACAGATCCAAAACTGCCCACACCAATCAAATTAGTCAAAGAGAACCCATCGGTAGCTTTTACAAGAGCGGCATATGACACTGGCAAAATTTTCTCCAAATTGCTTGGGGCATGCTCTTTTCTTAGCTTCTTACTTAATGGGCGTAGATATAGGAGAGACAAGACCAGGATGATTAACACAAGGGCAGGGACTATACATATTATTAATTTCAAAGCAAGGGTCATCCTCCTTTTCTTGGATTCTTTGGATGGAAAGTTGCATTTGGGCAGGTGGAATTCAACAACACTGCCACAGAGCTTGCTGTTTCCAACAACAGAGTTGCACTGGTATTTTTGAAGGCACCTCCCACCGGCAGCATGCCCTCAAAATCATTAAAAGATATATTCAAATTCAGCAAACGTAAACCCTCCAAGTATTGTGGAAACTTGCCCGACAGATTGTTTCGAGAAAGATCCAAAACTTGAATTCCTCTCAATGTTTCGAAAGGCAAAAGAATGGTCCCTTGGAAGGAGTCGCCTTGCAACCTGGGGACTTCTAAACTTTCACACTTGCCAAGATTTCTGGGAAGTTCCCCAGATAACATGTTATCATAAAGGTCCAATGAACTTAGACCTTTCAAATTTCCTACTTCCATGGGTAGGGAACCAGTCAAGTGGTTTTGAGATAGATTCAAAACCACTGACAAGGATGAGAGACCCCAAACTTGTTGGGTTATTGAACCACTAAGCTTCTTTTGAGAAAGTTTCAACAGAAGTAGCTTTCGACATTGCCCCAAACTTGGAGGGATGCTGCCCCCGAGATCACTTCCTTGTAATTCTAGTGTGGTTAACTCTGTTAATTTCCCAACAGAGGATTGGATGTGCCCTGATAATTTGTTGTTGTCCAAACCTATCCTCCCTATTTTTTGAAGCCTCCCAATATCAGCAGGGATGTTTCCTGTAAATTGATTATAGTTCATAAACAGAATATTCAAGTTAAAAAGATTGCCTATCCCATTTGGGATGCCTCCATGTATCTGATTGAAACTAACATCAAATCCAACAAGAGTGGTCGACAAGTTTCCTATAGATGTGGGCAACATCCCTCCAAATTTGTTGTTACAAATATCAACCAACCCCAATTCTGTGGAGTTAGTCAAATCCGAGGAAGTTCAGTTCACCCGCTGCCCATTTCCAAGATAATTAATGCCAATGCTGAATTCCCAGAGACTATAGAGCTTCTGCAAAGAGGGAACTTGTCAAGTTAGGCTGTTTCCTGCAACAATAAATTGTTCCAAATTGGAGGCATTGGATACGGACACGGGAATGGATCCGGTTATGAATTTTGTGGCCAAGGTTGATAATTTGGAGATTGGGAAGAGTTTTGAACATGTCTGAGGGAAGACTCCTCTGGATTTGGTTTCCCATCAAATCCAAAGCAGTAAGAGTAGAAATATTGAAAATGGAAGCAGGGACAGCACCAGACAACATATCTTCACCCACCGAAAACAAGTTTAAGCTTGTACTTTGGCCTAGAGACTCAGGGATACTTCCATTTAAGAAATTCTCAAGTGCAACAAAGGATACAAGAAATGAAAGGTTCCCAAATGAAGGAGGGATAGTACCTGTCAAAAAGCTCTTGTACAAACCAAGTTTTTGGAGCTTTGACAAGGACCCAAGAGTATTAGGAATTTTCCCTACTAGCTTGTTTCCACTGAGATGAATCTCTATGAGGTTGGAGCAACTGGATATATTGGCTGGAATTTCTCCACTCAATGAATTATTAGCCAGTATTAAAACTCTGCAGCCTACGCAGGTGGCCAATTTGTGGAGGGATTTCATCAGTGAAGCAGTTGTTGCTTAAAATTAGCTCCTTTAGGAAGCTTAGATTTCCTACATATGGTGATATGGACCCTGCCAATTGTTGAGAATGTAGGTGTAGCCCTGCGACCCTTTGATGCCAGCAACCAGAGTCTCATTCCCTCCCAGCCTCACCCTTGTGGGGTTCATGGCTAAGGAAAAACCTAATTGCATGGAACTCAAAACAACATATCAGCAGCATATAAAAAAGTGAGCATACTAAGCTGGATTTGATGGAGAAAATCTCCATCTTATAATGATATTAGAGATTAAGAAAGAGAGATATGAGTTGAGATTGCCTTAGTTCATTTCATGCATGACAACAAGTCTATGCAAGTGAAAGAGCCAATCCCAGTTCCTGGATGACCAAAGTCTTTTGCTTCCCACAGTGGGGTGGGGGCTCACAAGTGAGACGTTATGCATGAAAACACAAACATAGGGACGTGGAATTTCAAATTATAAGCATTCGTCCATTGGCAGGAAAGAGAGAGGAATCAAAGTGACTTCAGGGTCCCTGGCTTTTTCTTTTTGTTAACATCTTATTCAAAACTTTTTTTATTTACCTTTCAACATCGATTTCTTTTCTAAAAGATAGTTTTCAATTTTCGTTGAATTGATCAAAATGGCACAAAAGAAATCTTTCAATTTTCGTTGAATTGGTCAAAATGGCACCAAAGATTATCTTTGGACACTCCTATTAAATGAGGTCCATATAGAAAAGTGTTGTTCTTTTGGGATTTACCGCTCAGAGTAATGCTAGGGAGACCATATATTTGTAACACATTTAAATACCACATGATGTGACATGCATATAACCAATGTGCAATGAGATTGATTCATTAATTGACAACACATTGCCTGTACACTTTTTTTTTGTCATATCATGTGATACTCAAATGTGGTATAAAAATGTAGTCTTCCTAGCATTTTCCAAGTAATCACGACTAATGAAGGTTTAAAGAGATAATTTATTATTCTTGAACTAGATATACTTCATTTGTTCCTTATAACTTCTTCCACAAGGGCTTTTCCTTGTATGCTTGTAAAGATGAGTTTTCTCAACTGATCTGTCTAAATTAAAGAAGATCCCTCTCATTCTAGAGGGGATAAAATCAACAGTGCTACTACTTCAGATTTTGTTTGGTGAAAACTGAGAGATAATTCAATGAAGCAAACAACTATTCACCAACTGAACTATCCAAGGGAATGTCTAAATATACTTAAACAAAAATAAAAGTTTGAACTCCCAAATTCGACAAAAAACTAATACTTCAACAAAATTCGATCATCAAAGCTGACAATCCAAAAAATACGAAAGTATATTAAAAAGTACAGACTAGGACAGAGAAAGAGAGACCTGATTTAATCAACCAATACAGAGAAATATAGAAAAGAGAGTGAGAAAAAAGATACACTGTACGTAGAGACTAAGGAAATAAAAGGGGAGATTGGGATGGTAGATCTACCTGTTCGTCTAGAAAGCTGATATCTGATGCATGGCTGTAAACAGTGTTGAAAGTTGGAGGAAGAGCTTGAACAGCCCCTGTAATTTTCTCTTGTGCATTCCTCATTCTCTAAATACACTGGAAATTTGATTGAGATGTTTTCGAATTTTACAAGGTAAACTCAGGCTTATCAAGATGTTTTCTTCAGGCAGCAACCAAACACGTTTTACAAATGTCATCCGTTTAGCAAAGCTAAAAACCAAGCTGTAAGCGAAAAGTGCAGGGTACTATGATCTGTTGATACATGGTTCTGTGTGATATCAGTTAATATAATATTTTATTTGTTCCTCTGTGTTTTGTGCCCTTTTGCTTCAGCAATGCTGTTTTTTCTTACCAATCGAACTACAACTCGTGAAGAAGTAATCATTTGGCAATTTGTTCAATATGAACCATGCAAAAATGAACAAAAATGTTGAAAAAGGTACAAAAACACATCATAGAATTTATGTACACTGCAACGAAAATACTGTGAAACAAAATCAAAAATTTGCAGTACAAGTCTTCTTATTATGCCTTGCAACCGCACCACCTCAACTGCATGTAATGGCCCTTGGAACTTTACTAACAGATTTAATCGTTTTAGTCCTTGTTCTACCCTTCTTAATAAGTGGAGGTAGGATAACATCTTCTGAACCCTCATGCATCATATCCTTAATGTCAGGTATAGGAGAAATAAGAGTCGCATATGAACTTCTATAGTAGCTCAACTTGAAGTAATCATCAATGTAGTCATACATGCAACCAGAATTTTTTTGAACAGCAACAAGTGCATGAGCACAGGGAAAGCCTTTTATTCGCCAATCATGACAGGAGCAAAAATGATTAACCAAATCAACTAGAACAGAAACTTCAGCAAGATCCTCAAAGACATAAGTACTGGAACGGCTAGCATTCCAATGCTGACCTACAGTCAACATTTCACTCAAGGTTTTCTCCATCTCAGGACATAAAACAGAACACCACTGCCCCGCTTCACCACTTCTTTCGGACACCATGACCATGAGTTTAATCCTGATGCCCTCAAGCATTTGACAGATGGGCAACGCACATAGCTCCAAAATCCAAGAATGAAATGATTCAGAAGCATTCTTACACATTTCACCATATCGATTGCCCTTAAAATGAGCAGATGACCAATTCTCTTTAGGAAGATTATCTAGAAAAGTCTGAACCGGAGCCCCACCTTCTTCTTTTAAATTTCTCATATTAAACTCAAAAGCAACTTCTGTTGGAGCATAAGCACATTTCATAAAAAGTTCAACAATTCCATCCCGGAACAATTTACCATTTGTAAGGGGATATTTAGATCCAAGTTTCTCTTTCAAATGGTTCAAACAAAATGCATGATGGGATGTTGGAAATATGTTTGAAACAGCTTCAATCACATCTTTGTTATGATCAGATACAAATGTAATGGTCCTAACCTTGTGGAGTCAAAACTTTAGCTAAATTTTCGAAGAACCAGCTCCAGTTTTCCTTGTTTTCTGAATCCATGACAGCAAAAGCAAAGGGGAAAAATCCTAAAAACCAGTCATATAAAAAAGACAAAAATAAGTAATTGGTGCTTCAATGATATATGTATTTATAAATATACCTCTACACATACATATAATATATACATAAACATGTGTAACTTATGAACCATCATAATACAGGATAAGGATGCAAGTGTTAACCAGTCTGATAACTATACCTTGGTTTCCATTCTTCCCCGTGGCACCAATTAGCTGCCCTTTATACTTGCTTTTCAGAAAAGTTTCATCTATGAACAACAAAGGTCTGCACCATTGAAAGCCCTCAATGCAAGCACCATAACAAACAAAAAGCCTCCGAAAGCGAGAAGTCTTTGAATCACACTCTACAACACAAGATGATCCAGGATTGGTTGACATTAAAGCATCATGATACCAAACTAATTGACTATAAGACAAGGATTCATCACCATGAACTTCACTCTTAGCCAATTCTTTCGCGTACCATGCATTATAGTAAGAAATCTCAAGACCATAGTTCTGCTTAAAGTCCTTCACAATATCTATTGGTTTAATTGACGGTTTTTCACGGATTTTATCAACTACAATAGAAGATATCATCTTTGACGTAATCATTTTACTTTTCTTCTCACGACCAACACCCATGCACGTGTGAACATTATTTAAAGTCCTTATGTAGAAAAAACCATTAGCTTGACATAGCGAAGCATATACACGCCACTTACATCCATCTGATTTCTTTTTAAAACAATCAGCAATAACACGTGACTTATCATTGGATTGATAGACAAAACGAAATCCCATACCAACTGCGTACTTACGCAACTTGTTCCGAAATTCAGTTACCCCGCCCACAAACTTCTGACCTTCATGATTAATATATTCCTTCCAACCCTCAGACAAATATGCAATGCTTTCATGCAATCTGGAGTTATCCAAATGTTCATTCTCATCAATAGCACTATTTTCTACCATGCATGAAGAAGATGTTACATGATTAGATGCTGAAAGATTAGAAGCTTTTTGATTAGATGCTGCATGATTAGATGCTGAATGATTAGAAGCTGCTTGATTAGATGTTGTATGATCACCATCTTCTTTATTTGAACTCAACAGATCCTTCACCAGTATATCAACAAAACTAATCTTCAACATTGATAAACACATTAGCATCAAATGCATGTCCATATCCGATTGCAGCAAACAAGTAGGATGCTCAGGAAGAGAATATGTCAGCTCATAACTCCCTACCTTAAGTTCCTTAAACCTTAAACATATCTCATTACACATATCCACATATTTACTATGTTCAGACAATCCAATCATGACAGTTACAGCACGATAACTACACCTTGCTATTCTAGCACTCTCCATCCATCTGCATGTAAAAATCAAGAAAAGAAATAAACGTAAATAAGTCAAGAACTACCGTTCTGTTTACGACAACTAGGATAAATATGTGATACTGTAACTGACACCTATTTTGCCGGTATTCTTCGTAAGTCAACAAATCTACACAAGCCCTTATAATATTGTTTGCTGAGAACCACAGATCCTAGGTGTAGGATGTATTTTAATTGCACTAAAACTATGGTATAACAGTTAGAGTATAGCAAGTAACACACACACACACACACACACACACATATAATATATATTTTACGATGTTCATCACCAAAAAAAAACAAACAAACAAACAAAAAAATTAGACATGCCAGAAAAGTTTCTATTTCACTTCTGGAAAAATTATTTTATTTAATAATAAAAAGACAAGAACAACTTCAATGCAATGTAAGAGAAATTAAACTATAGAAGTATTCAACAATGAATCAAAAGCCACTTACATCATAAAATCTTCTAAGTTCTACACTTCAAGGCTTAAAGCACTACAGAATACCTGAAAATTTGCAAAACACAATAAATGTATAATGGCATATAACCAGGTTTAATAAAGCCTTAAGTAAAAATTGACAAAACTTCAACTCTTAATGGGATGGGATGAGGCTTATTATGCTTATACTAGCCAGCAACAATAGCATATATTAAGAACTAAAACCGGTTAAGAGGTTTTCTCACACACATTACCCATGCTAAAGTGCCAGATGTTCAAATTTGAGACCATTGGTCAGCAAGTCAAGACCTTTTTTCCATTAAGCAAGACCTCGTTGGCTTCAGAATAATGTAATTTATTACTCTTTAGTTTTTACTAAGGTTATTTACCAATTTTAAATATTCTAAGTCTACAAAGGACCCCTAATGTAGTGATTTAGAGCAAATGCTCCTCCCATGAAAGGTCCTAGATTCAAGTCCTAGCATCTGTGTAATATGTGTGAGTTTAGTATGTTATCGCTCATCTCAATAGGAAAGGTCCTAAAAAAAACCTAACTCTAACTTTTTTTTTCAATATTTTTTAAATATATATTTTTTCTTTTTGTTAGGAGGATAACTTTATTAATTCCAAAATATCAATACAAGATTTATAAGTAAATAATATATATATCCCAAAGTTATCCTCAACCCCATGGTGAACATGAAAATCAGGACACAAACACATCCATCCTAAGTAGAGGTGTACATCAGTTTAAAACCAATACAATTTCACCAATTCACATCAGAGCCAATATAGATTGGATTATGATTTTTCCAATCCAATCCGATCACATTAGAGGTTTAAATCTAATTTGATCCGATCTCATTGATATTGAATTGGATTGGATTGGATTGGATGATCGGTTTTCATAATGGAAAAGATAATAATGAAATTTACAACATTTATCGTCAAGTTTAATATAATCAAACACTTTAATATATTTAAATGTAAAATATAAATGAAATGCAAGAGAAAATTATTTTGATTTATAATATATTTAAACATAACTCCATCAAATTACTTAAAATATTCATAACTTTCTTATCTTAATGACAATTATCTAATGAGCAAAATAAGGATGAAATTAACTAGATTTGATTGGATCCTCACAAGAAAATCTGTCATCCGAGCCAATCATGTCGATTTTGGAAATTAGGGATCCAATTCAAACCGCAAAATCATCAAAATCGATTAAAATTAGATTAGATTGGATCAGTCAATTTGAGTGGATTGGATTGAATCTTGTACACCCCTAATCCTAAGAAGATGGTTGCCTGAAACAATTCATGAGGGATTAAAAGAGAAACTAACTGTAATAAAACCCCAACCACTACTTACCCTTCACAAACCCACAATATAATATAGGTTTTTAAGTAAAATTTATTGGGCTAATGGATGATGAACATGTAGTGCACCAAGTGGTCCATCAAAGCCCAACTCAAGAACGAGAAAGTCAAAATCATAACTCCCAATTAAATGGGCCTTAAATGGGGCTCAACTCCTTGGGGCTTTATAATATAGAGCCCATGTACAAAAAGGCATCCTCAATGAAAGAGATTTGGGGCCCTATATCATAAAGCCCTACTAAAGCTATCTCTAAATTTATGGACTTTGATAGAGCCCCTAAAGCCCAAGCGAGTCCCACACTTTAAAAAGTTGCAGCATACATCAGGCTTTGTTTAATGTTTTTGTTTTTGTTTTTTTAACAGCATCCAAATAAAAGGCTTTGTTTAATGTTTTACTATCCCTTTTGTTTTTTGTATTTGGTTTTTTTTTTCTTTTTTTTTTCTTTTTTTGGTTTGATATTTCCTTCTCTATTTTTTTTTTCTTTGTTTTTCCTTTCAATTGTTATAATTTACTTTTAAAATTACTACTTTAATTTTTCTATGTTTTTTTTTAATTTTTTAAAATTATAAATGGGAGTAGAAATGTTGAATTTTTATTTTTTTAAATTATAATTATAATTTACCTTTAGAATTGCCACTCCAAATTTTGATTTTATTTGGTAGAAATGTCTATTAAAAAAAGTTAACATAACATAAACATACAATAAAACAAACTAAGTTAATAACAACAAAAATTAATACGTAAAACAAATGACATAATAAAAAAATTTCATATAGAGCTTCGGAAGTAGAGCCCCCATTGTGGAAAAGATATTTTTAGAGCCCAAAATATTCCAACGCAGCTCTAAGTGAGTCTCTATCCACCATTTTTAGAGCCTCATTTAGATACTATGATTGAGGATACCCTAAAGCCAAACTCCAACGCTTAGGATGAGTACTGAAAAGAGAGATCAATCTACAATGGCTAGTTTGTTTATTTCTAAAGTTATTTATTTTTGTATTTTATTATTTTATCTTTTGTTTTCATGTATTTAATTCTTATTTTACTAAAAATTACAAATGTATCCTTATTATTAACGGAAAATTGGATGAAATTCGAAAAACTTAATGACAAGGGTTAAATTGGTTGTTTTGAAAAGTTCAAATGATAAATTGACTTATTTTGTAGTATGGAAGTTAAGTTTAATTAGGGTCATAGTTGGGGGGGGGGGGGGGGGAGGGGGAAGGGAGGGGAAGGGAGAGGAGAAACGACACTTACTCTTTTTTAAACCTTGGATTTTGAAAACTTGGCATAATTTTTCACTCTTTCTATGCATCCCATGAAGTTCTCTAGGTCTAATGTAAATACTCTCTTAAAAATCTTTCTTACTCTTCTTCTTCTTCTTCTCTTTTAAGTTTATTCTTGTAGTTCTAAATTCAGTTCTTCTAATTTCTAAACTTATTGTACCTTTGTTGAATCTTCATCCACATTTTGTTTTAATGCTAAAACTTTGTTGATTTCCAAAAATGAACCAAATTAGGGGATGTACGTTCGACAGGTGAGAGTCTTCAACAAGTGAGATAGATGGAAGAAGGAGAAGTGAGCAAGCATAGATGTGACACTAGATATACATGGTTCACCTGAATGGGCTTCGTCCACGAAACTGGAGATGTTCGCATTATGATAATTGTTGTTTAAATAGTACTTTGCCATGGTCTTAGAGAGCCTCAACGTAGGGAAAAAAACTTAGTTGCAACCGGGATAGTGCTGCAAAATAGTGTTATCCCCATTTCATAGAAGTCTTTCTCCAAAATATAAGAGTGGTCTCCTTTTATAGGTGAGGGATGGTTCCTCTTCTTGTTATCTTTCGTTCTAGGCCTCCTTGGCATTTCTGGTGAGGACACATGGCTGCGCTCCATTGGCTCCACTGTCTGAGTTGGTTGTTTGGCACAGTACAAACAAACTTCAATCTTTAAAGATACAGATTTTGTTCTAGGAAGAATTTTGGCATTGCAATACAAATCAATCAAAGGATAAATAATGAATGCATATATGCAAGCTGTAAGTAATGTCTTTTAGATCAATAAAAATGTAAGCATACACATTTTAGAGCAATTATCTTCCAGTTGATGCAAAATATAAATGTACCCATATAAAGATAAGGGTTAATTATCAATTTACCCCCTGAACTTGTACGATACTTTCAATTTGCACCCTCAACTTTTTTTTTTTAGAAAATTAAAGATACGAATTATTTTTTATCGCAAATTCCCCCTACCGACTAAATCAACCTTTTGGCATCCAATAGTCCGTCAAATTGTCACTGAACAAAGGGTAGTTTTGTCTCTCCACCCTAATAACTCTACTCAGCCCCTTTCCCAATCACACAAGTCCTCAATTTTAAAAGAATTATAAATAAATAAAAAAACACAAGTCACTCAAGTGCCAATTCGCACGACTATTAGTAAAGTAAGGTTTTTTTTGGGGAAGGGGAGATTCGACGATTTAGTAGCACTGAATAGATGATTTGAAGATTGAGGGTTTCAAATCGGTAAGATTCTTGAATACAGGCTTTGTGGATTCGATGAAATATAGCTCCGATTATGCGTAGCAGTGGTATTCATCCAAAGTATAGTAAGTCTTCTTTTTTCTCTTTTTGAATCATTGTGGTCAAATGGCGTCGATAGAATAATGTTTCTTATCTCCCTTATGTAAAGTAGTTTGGCCGAGATTCTTCATTTTTGGTTTGGGTGATATTCCTTTCTAAAAAGGAAATATATTTGTGGTCCCAAGGGTAGTGCATGTGATTTGTTTATGTTTGGTCTGTAACTTTTGGTTTTGTCTTATGTCAGCAAGTTTTTGTTATGTCAAAAGTAAATGTGTTGTTATGGCTGTAAATGTAGGTTGTTGGTGACATTAAATGTTGTTGATATATATATTTTATTTCTGCCTTTGTAGCTGATCCAGATAACTTCACTATGAAGATTCACCATAGGGGGAATTTTAAAGAGGGAAAATATTTGGGTGGTAGGGTACAATGGATAGACAACTGTATTGGGGATCCTTTTTCAATGTTGGACATGTATGACATTGCTACATCACTTAGATACAACAAGTTAAAAACGTGTTTCCACTATAGGAGCACAACAAAGGCTTTTCTTCCACTAGAAACAGATGGCCATGTACTTGAGTTTGTGCAGAAAATTCCTCCATCTAAGGTTTTAGAATTTATACCTCTCACATGCCAGAACCCCGTGTTAAAGAGTCAAGCATCTGCATCTACACCTAGATTTCACTTTGATGGTTCGCTTCACCCAAATTTACACCAAGTTGATGTAGAAGCTGATGTGAATACTTCAGATTGCTGTCAGTAGGGTGATGGTTAGGATAATTTGTGGGAGAATGAACATATCCTTCTGAGTTTGTGGATGTGGCAGTTAGAATGAATGGTTTGAATGTTGCAGATGAAGGGACAAGTTTTAGTGTTGTGGTAGACACATTGGATGGTGATGCTTATGATGAATTTGAAGATAATGATGAAGATCTTAATGGGAATTATGAAGATGTGGATGAAGATAGTGATGGGAATTATGAAGATGTAGATGAAGATAATGATGGGAATTATGAAAACAATGATGAGGATGTTCAAGAGGATTTAATTGCTGATGCAGAGAAGCGTGCCGAACTGAAGTTTCAGTTCTTAAACTCTGACTATGAGCAAGAGAAGGCCAACCAAGAAGTAAATGTAGATGATTGTGACTTTGATAAGTATGTGGTATATGAAGGTGTTGAACCCCCACATAAAGAGCATGGTGAAGCATCTAGTGATGAGTACCATTACAATTTAAAGGATTTGAGAAGTTTTTCAGAAGAGGAACAACATGATGAAGTTGAAGGGGTGAAAAAGTGCAGTGCAAGGCCACAATGCTGTTGCTGACATTGTTATAAGTTAGATCAAACTGATTTATTAATTAATTTCATACATGGAACTGATTTATTTATTTTCATACATGGAATTGATTTCAATTGCTTTCATTAACTTGTTGACTGTTTTAAGAATAAAGGGACAAGCTTCTGCTAGATAAATGCGAAGAGGAACAAGTAGGCCAAGAATGGAGCAAGGGGAGTTGCCCCAACAAGTGACGATGTAAATGGAGGAGGTGAGCAACAACAACCTCAAAGTTCAACCAAGCCTAAGTGTCAAAGTCACTCAAAGTTTGGTGTAAGTCAAATTCAATGTTTTATAATTCTGGCTAATTTTTATAGATTTGAGCCCATTGAATTTATCAAATAGGTAAGAAGAGAAGGAATTTTCTCCCAAGTGAATCAAGCTTCTACTTCACAAGGCCCAAGAATGGCAAGAGGAGCAGCTCCAACAACTATTGATGTAAATAGTAATTCATAGATAAATAATTTCATTTACTTTGATATGTGTTAATTCAATCTTTTTTTGTTTAATTTTGTTTCACTTCGATTATGTATAGGGTGGAGGAGGTCAGCAACAACAACCTCAAATGTCAATGCAGCCAAGGAGTCAAATGAGAACAAAGATTGGATTTGACACTATTTATGTTGTCAAATAGGTGAGAAGAGGAGGATCTGTCTATCAAGTGCCAATGCAACCAACTTCATATGTTAGTTCACATTTGAATCAAGGTGTTGCATCCCAAGTGAATCAAGCTTCTCAAGTCACTCAAGCTTCTCAAGTCACTCAAGCTTCCCAAGTAAATCAAACCTCACTCAGTCATGACCTCTGGAAAAAATGTTAGGTACAAGTCTCCAGCCAAAAGGGCAAGGCCATGGAGAGTTTAGTTGATAAATTGAAACGGCATGACTATGGATGGAATAAAATTTGGATGGATGAATTTGTTTTTTGTTTTTTTGTAAACCGATGGAAGGAATGAAGTTTGGATGGATGGATTTGTTTTTGTAAACATATGGCTTGTTTAATTGTCACTTGGCTTGGATCAGTTTGATTTTGTATGATTTGTTTAACTGTCACTTGGCTTATATAGATTTGCTTGGTAAACAGATGCATTAGGGATGGATGGATTAGTTTTTTTGTAAATGTATGGAATTGACTTTGGATGGATTTCTTTTGTAAGACAGTTTGGATGGCAATTTAGTCTTTGATCTAAGACACTCTTGCTGCTTGTCAAGTTCAATTGGCTGCTACGTACTAATTTGATAATGTAATTTCAATTTCATTGTCAAGTTCAATTGTGACATTGTTTGCTTCTTTTCATTTCATTTCGGCAATGGAAAGCAAATTATGAACTTGGAATATTGCAATTAACTTCACAAAATAACTCATCTATGCCATTTTCGTTACATTGCTGACACACAAAGTCACTCCTTTTTCTAAAGTCATACCATTACATTTCATACAAAAAGTCACTCCATCTTTGCCTTTATCTTTGCCAGACACCAACCACACAACCATCCAACCATCAAAACAACGAAACATGTCGAGCCGTTTTTTCATCTTCCAATTTGTTGATCTTCTTTAGCAGCCTGGGTATTATTTGCTTAGATCTCTCACACATTTCAGGATCATCCCATTCCCATAATCTACAACCATTCTTCTGCATTAAACAACATAATATTTACTTAAAACAATGGGAAACTAAAACCCAGCTTCATCACATCTAACAAATTCGCAAGCAAAAATTGAAAAGCCTACACACTTACCCGTGCGCACACATGAAACCTCCTCCCTGGAGGTGTAGCAGTCCAAGAAGTCTTAACTTTGGCAGTATTTCCACAGTAACACAGCCGAGAAGGCAACATCCATGCACTGTCCTCTTCAAAGTGCGAACTTGAACACTGTGATCCATGACCTCTGCCATGTGAGTTGTTCCTCATCCCTTCAATTTCACCGATGAATAGGTTTTGAGGAGGGAAACTTGCCCCTTTTTTCTTTTCTGGAATTTCACCGATTCAAAAGGTG
The DNA here is from genome assembly GCF_000346465.2 of Prunus persica. NCBI lineage: Eukaryota > Viridiplantae > Streptophyta > Magnoliopsida > Rosales > Rosaceae > Prunus > Prunus persica. The sequence continues at coordinate 9,639,195 of NC_034014.1, forward strand.
TGAAAATGGAGGCACCAAATAGCGGGAAAGAGGCTGAGTGGAGTTACTAGGGTGGAGAGACAAAACTACCCTTTGAACAGCGGTAAGGGGAATAGGCAATAACAAATAATTCATATCCTTAGTTTTCCAGAAAAAAAGTTAAGAGTGCAAATTGAAATTAGCGTACAAGTTCAGGGGGTAAATTGACAGTTAACCCTAAAGATAATTTCCATATAAATGAGATTTTTTATTTATTTATCAATATATAAAAGAGAATTTACAATTTAGGTCATTTCTATCACAAAGAGAAACCAATCTACACTTGCACTAACAATTGTGTTTCTTAAAAAATAAAAAATAAAAAATAAAAAAAATGGCTGGCATCAAGCAAGATATGCCTTAATTTGCACCAACACTAAACCATTTATAAACAACAATTTAGACTGACTTGCACAATTAATTTGCACCTTGATCTATTACAATAGGAAAAAGAACATCAAAAATTTCAAACCTCAAAATAATATTCACTATTCCTCATATTAAAGGAAACAATTTAAAAATAAAAATAAACACACAAACAAAATGCTACACCTGCAACTGAACCTGACAATCTATACCGTTTAGATGAGCTAAAAATGTTCATTACTGAAAACAATATTTTCCTCCATCTTCTCAGCAACAAAACAAGGGTACCAAGATCTACTAAACCAGAACATGCATGAACTTTATAAAACAAATCAGACACCTACAGATTGAAAACTAGAACCTTGAACACAAAAACAATCATACAGAGTTAAACTTATGTAGTCAGCAAAGAGGGATAACTAATTTGCTATCTAATGAGATTTAATCTAAAATCAATTTAATTCTCAAATTTAGCCTAAAAGAAAATTGATTTTTAAAATACCGTCAGAATTAGCCAACAAAGCTAACAAAATTCCATAAAACATTCCAAAATTATAATAAAAAAACACACTAGGAGATAACAAGAGGGCTGATTTAAAAGCTACTTCCTTCAAAAGGAAACCTGACATATCCATGCACGGTTCTGTATTCTATCATGTGAAGTACTGTTATGATTTTGGCTCTGTGGCTTGTGAAGTTGTGCTCTACCTTTTGCTTAAGTGATTGTGTTATATCTTAACAATCGAATAACAACTCAAGAATCATGCAAATATGAACCTAAAAAAAAGTTGAAAAGGTTAATAAATAAATAAACACCGCGAAACAGAATCACATATTTGCAGTACATGTCTTCTTATTATGCCGTCCAACTGCACCACATCGACTGCATGTAACAGCCCTTGAAAACTCACCAGCAGATTTCATCTTTTTAGTCCCTGGCTGCCTAATAAGTGGAGGTAGGATAACAATATCAGCTGAACACCCATGCACCGCATCCTTAATGTCAGGTATGGGAGAAATAAGAGTTGCATATGAACTTCTAAAATAGTTCAACTTGAAATAATCATCAATGTAGTCATACATGCAACCCGAATTTTTTTGAACAGCAACGACTGCATGAGCACAGGGAAAGCCTTTTATTTGCCACTCATGACAGGAGCAAAAATGCTTATCCAAATCAACCATAAAAGAACCTTCAGCATGAACCTCAAAAACAGAAGCACTAGAACGGATACTATTCCAATGCCGACCAACAATCGACATTTCGTTCAAGGTTTTCTCCATCACAGGACAGAGAATAGAACAACATTCCTTTGCTTCACAACTCCTTTGAGACATCAGTCCCATGAGTTTAATCCTGATGCCATCAACCATTTGACAAATAGGCAACGCATAAAGCTCTGAAATCCAAGATTGAAATGATTCAGAAACAGTGCTGCACATGTCACCATATCGATTACCCTTAAAATAGGCATATGACCAATTCTCCTTGGGGAAAGTTTCTAGAAAGGTCTTCATAGGAGCACCGCCTTCATCTTTTAAATTTTTCATATTAAACTCAAAAGCAGCTTCAGTTGGAGCATATACGCATTTCGTAAAAAGCTCAACAATTCGATCCCGAAAAAATTTACCAAAATTAGCTGGATATTTAGATGAGAGGTTCTGTTTCATATCATTCAAGCAAAATGCATGATGGGATGTTGGAAATATGTTTGAAACATCTTCGGTCGCACCTCTGTTATGATTAGATACAAAAGTTATCGTCCTAGCTTGTGGAGTCAAAACTTTAGCTAAATTTTCAAAAAACCACCTCCAGTTTTCCTCGTTTTCTGAGTCCACGATAGCAAAAGCAAATGGGAAAAATCCTAAAAACCAATAACATAAAAAGGCAATGGATAAGTAATACGATATTTAAGCAAAATATAGATTTATCTTATCAAGAATCACAATATATACAACATATAGAGGTAACTATCAAGCAGATAACTACCTATGAGAGTTTCATTTTCTATTCTAAAAATCCATGTATAGTGACTCATCACTCATCATAGTAAAAAACGTAACTAATTGTACCTTGATTTCCATCCCTCCCGGTAGCACCAATTAGCTGCCCCTTATACTTACTTTTAATATCGGTCGCATCTATGAACAGCAAAGGTCTGCACCATCTAAATCCCTCAATGCAAGCACCATAGCAAATAAACAATCTTTGAAAGCAAGAAGTTGTTGGATCACACTCCAAGACACAATGTGACCCTGGATTAGTTGACATTAAAGCATCTCTATACTGAACTAACTGATTATAAGACAAGGATTCATTACCATGAACCTCACTCTTAGCCAATTCTTTCCCGTGCCAAGCACTATGGTAAGAGATATCAAGACCATATTTTTGCTTAAAATCCTTGACAATATCTGCTGGTTTAATTGTTGGTTTCTCGCGGATTTGATCCACGAGAACAGAAGATACAACCTTTGAACTCATCATCTTACTTTTCTGTTCATCGACAACAGGCGTGCATGTGTGAACATTATTCAGACTCCTTATGTAGAAAAAACCATTCCCTCGACATAGAGAAGCATATATACGCCAATTACAACCATCTGAAATCTTCTTAAAACATTCAGCAAGGACACGTTCTTTCTCATTCTTTACATAAGCAATACGAAATCTCATATGAGCAGCATACTTACACAACTTGTTACGAAATTCAGTTACACCCCCCTCAAATCTCTGACCGTCATGACTAATATATTCCTTCCAGTACTGAGACAAATAGGCATTGCCTCCATCCAACCTGGAGTCCCCAAAACGGTCATTCTCATCAATGGCACTACGACTTTCTAATGTGCATGATAAAGGTGCTGTACGATTCGAGACTTCACGATTAGACATTGCATGATTAGACGCTGTATGATCAGACTCTTCACACTTTTGATCACCATTATCATTATTTGAACTCACAAGATCCTTCACCAATATATCAACAAAACTACTCTTCAACATTGTTAAACACATCAACATCATATGCAAATCCATATCAGATTGCAGCAAACAATTAGGGTGGTCAGGAAGAGAATACGTCAGGTCAAAGCTCCCCATTTTCAGTTCCTTAAACCTTAAGCATATCTCATTACAAATATCCAAATATTTACTATTTTCAGACAATGCAATGACAACAGTTAATGAACGATAACTACACCTTGCTATTCTAGCACTCTCCATCCGTCTACATGTAAAAAAGAACAAAATAAACAAACAGTAAATAAGTCAGCAACTACCATCTGGATAACAATTAGAATAAATGTCTCAACATATTCTTACTGACACATAGTAGCATATCAAATATTTCAACAAGATATAACCTTTAATAACTACATTAATAGTTACTATTACGAACATACATAACAAAACACAAAGTAAAGACTGCAGCTGTCTCACATTTACATTGTTTTTCCAAAACAGTATAGTTTTTCTTACAACCACGCTTTTCCCTTCTCTCCTCTCCTCCTCATTCAAGTTTCTTTGAAAACCACAATCCCAATCCATCAACCTTAGAATTCCGCAAACTGGACAATCTAAATAAACTATGAAACTAGAGCAAAATGGTTCTTCACCACCCCAACAATACTTCCACAATCTCACATTTACCCTGTCCCCACTCACAGCAGCCAAAAAAAGCTTTCCATTACTTCAGAAACACTCCAATTCCACCTACTAGAACCCCTAACCACCTGCTTAGCATCCTAACTAATATTATGTAAGTCATAGTTACTCTTAATAACAGCAACCTTTTTTATTTGGACCAAATCGCCAATCTCCCAATCCCTTTCTCCCTTGTTCGAGATACCACCTCCCGGTTCATCAAGCAGTCTTTCTTCCTTCCCACATGAAATCCCTCATCAAACATTCTAACCTCTCTGCCCCTTTCGGCTTCAAGGTGGGCATCAAGTTCTATTGAGTTTAGAGATATACATTACATTTCCTGTTTATTCATGTCGATTAGGGAGCTGTTGTTTCTGAAGATTTTAATTTGTGCTTGTGTCTTATGTATTTCCTGCATTAGTTTTGAGATTGTACATTGGGTGGACTGTCACTGTTGTACTTTTCACTTTAATTTATTTTCTAGCTAAAAAGAAAAACAAAAGCTGGAGCTAGAAATTATTTCATTCAATCACAAAGGCAAAACCAGCTTGAATTTTACAATGCATTTAGAAAATAATCAATAGAACTATTCAACAATGAATCCAAAATCATTTACATCATAAACTGCAGAAACTTCAACCCATAAAAAGCTGCAGAACTAATATATGAATAAATTAAAAAAGAAAATAAACAAGATTTATATCAACCAAGAAATCTTGAATGTTTATAATTCAACGAAACCAGTTAACAGCTTAAGAAGAATGAAAAATAAAAAATTCAAAAAATAGTGGAGGGAAAGTAAACTAATTACCCTAATTCGAGGGTCGGTTGGATAATGGAAAACCTGCAGAGGAGAGAGTGAGAGGAGACTCAGGCGTAGGCTATTTTTTGTGGGAGCTTTTGCGAGGCCGGTCTGGTAACTGGACCGGGTTTGAAGGACCTGCCCAATTACTCAACCACTGCGAAACGCAGAAATATGGCGTTTGCTTGTGTGTATACGATTTAATATTTTTCGCATCCCTAAAATACCCCCAATTAAATCATTATTGTATTTTGTATATTAATATTAAAATTAATATGGAAAGTTTTTAAATTTTGGTTGTAACTAATGATTTACGTTGAATTTTGAAAAAATTATGTACATTTCTCTCCATGAAATCTGGTTGTAATAGGTGGGTGGATTTAATTTGGAAAGTTTTTTTTTAATTTCGACGTTAAATTTCAGATTTAAAGTACATAATAGGTGGATTTAATTAAAACAATATCTCTGTTATTTTATATTTATGAATTCTATGTGATTTAAGAAAATAATATACTTACCTTTTATAAATAATAGTGTGCGTACTAATGATTTCGAAAATATAATGTATCTATTATTTAATTTTTATGAACAAAAAATTACTTATTATATTATAAATAAATAAATAAAATATTTATTTATTATTTTATGGACAATAATATACCTAAATTTTTTTTATGTACCGAGGACTTATTTGTGAATACCATATCTACTACAAACTAATGTACCTCTTATAAAGGAGAAATTATAGAATGATACGGTAGAATTAGTGTGTGCGCAAAATATAGATTACATAATGTCAATATTCGATATAGCTAAATTAGTTTACATACATAATATACATGGAAAAGAATTAGTATGAATGTAGGTAAAACAAGTCTCAAAATTGACAAAAACATATTGATACTTTTATTTCTTGTTAAGTTCTCACCCCTCATCAAATTGAATTCCCAGGAAATTAGGAATTAAAGAATGGCTAAAGCTAAGGCTAAAAATAAGGGATTTCAAAGGGAAAAAGAGAAGAGAGATTCACTATTATGCATGGTGGGTCTTATGGCATGGATTGTAAATAACTCATAATACATGGACAACTTGTATTCTTGATGGCATTTAATTCAAAATTTGGGCTTATATTGGAAGTAAAAAAGTAGGTGGATTTTTGTCTAGACTATTTAAGTTGAAAGGGTCTAAATTCAAATGGTAAAATACCTAAAGGAAAAATTAATGAAGAGGGTAACGAAATTCAGTTGGGCAATAGGGACAAAAAGGACAAGCAAGAATGGTGCAACCGAGTCGGACCCAAACCGATGTAACCCAACCAGCCCATCAAGAATATAATTTGATTTTAAATTTCAACGTTGCAGTATTTCATTTTGTATATTTAGGCTCACTGTGAACAATAACGTGCCACATTAGTTGGTAACTTTGTCTTTAAAAAATCTGCAAAAAAAAAAAAAAATCCGCTTTTCTTCATGCTGTGTGCCACTTTAATAGTTCAAGTTAATTCAAGTTTCTGGTTTTGTTCCAACTCCAAATCTGGACCGAAGAACCCAGCACGTCGTGAGCAGTGAACCCGAAGCAATTTCTTCTGCCGGAGAAAAGAAACATATGCTGACAAAACTTCTAGCAAACAATGGTAATACTTCAGATGCAAGTTTTTAGGAAACATAAGTTGCAGCAAAAAATACTAGCCTAAGCCAGTTTTGGAATCATTTTCCATAACTAAACTCCAATCTCCAAACACTGGCAGAATAACATTTTACATCAGCAGCAGCTGCTTCAGAAAAATCACCTCTAATCTTGTAGTAAGTAAAATCTACCATCTCCAAGTTAGCTCTAATAGCATGCAACATGACTTTCCAGCTCGTATAGGAGACCTAAGCAAACTCTTTATAGTTGAAGGGATTTTTCACTAATGATATTTCGCGAGACCAGTCCTTAACGTTTCTAGAATAAGAACATTGCCTCAAAACTTTTTCCCAATTTGTTCAGTGAAGAGGCAATCAATAAAAGTTAATTCCAAGACTGAGATTACTCAAAACATACAAAAGAGCATTTCCACAGAAAGGTACATCTAACCTGCCCTGGAATCATACACAGAAGCAGCCTTTTTGACAATTTTCAGTTCATTTCTTTGCAAAGCAAAAAATATCTAACTAGTTCTTGGCCTTAAGAGAGTTGTTGTCCTTGATCCTTGCTCGGTTATCCAGCTTAACAAAACGTTTGAGATCTTTGTACGGGAGAGTTTCAATGTTCTTCCTACTTAATTCACTCAATGCTGGGCGTTTATCAAGTAGACGCCACAACCAATCAGGGTACTCAGCATCTGGCAAGATCTTAGGATCTGTTCCGTCTTTGAGAATATTGGCTCCCACAACTGTGGTAGACTTAACTTCTTTGTCCAGATTTGATGCTTTTGGTGCATCACCTTGAGCAGCACCTTTTGAACCCTTCTTTGCTTTACCGCCCCCGATAGCAAATGTTCTTCGTGACACTATCCCAACTGCTTCGCTGGTATTGATAATGCTTCTAAATGTTTTGACATGACTCATAGCCATGATTTTATCCCTACAACATTAGTGTTAATAATTAAATGAGGAAGTTTCAACAACAGACTGATCAAAAAATGAGTTTCAGAAAGGCTAAATACCAATTTCAACTAACTACAGTCCAAGTTCCTCATAAAACACAACCCACAATTCCAATTGCAACTCTGTGAAAGAGATTTTTGAAAAGCAAATACCGATTGCTGTTACTTCATGGGAACGAGTCATATAAAACTTTTTGACAAAATTATTTCATCTTTATTGTAAGAACCACCCGAGTTAGATTTTCTCAATACCACATACACGAATCACGATTGTATTCCATTAACCAATAAGCAACTACAACAAACACCAAAATATCTACTTGCATGTAATGATATGAGAACAAATTTGACGCTTGAAGCTGAAAATAATCCAAAATCCAAAAACAAATCCAAGTAAACAAATTTCAGAAACATTTTCGGAGCTGAAACGCCTAAAACCCCCCACGCAATTTAATAATTTATACAAAACCTCTACCTAATCAGAATGCCTCTCTGAAAAGAAAAACCCAGTTCATGAATTCCCTGAAATCGCAGAAATAACCAACAAAAAGTTTAAGCTTTCAAAACGAGACACAGACATCGCAGACAAGATAGTGAGCTGAATCAAATAAAAACAACAAAGCATAATTTGCTAGATAAGTTAACGAAAGCTATAACAGAGAGAGAGAGAGAGAGAGAGAGAGAGAGAGAGATTTGAACCTTAAAAATGAAGAGTGATGATGGAATGCGATGGAGATCTCGTCGAATTCAGTCTGTTGTAAAGAGCGAGACGGAGGAGAGAATGAGAGATGTTAGGGTTTACCGGGTAGTCTGGTAAGTTAAAGGGTCGGGTTTGACAGAACTTGATGACATATTGAAAACAAAAGCCCAAACCCAACTGCTGCTTGCTACGGTCAATCCGTTCCTAAATTGAGACCAAAACAAATGGTGAAGGGTGCACCCAATTTATATCTTATTTTCTTCAATTAAATTGACATTTATATTCACCTGCGAACGAGTGTTACTATTTTCACCCCTTATCTTATTTCTCTACTTATCTTATTTTCTTACTCACTATATCTTTCTATTCATCATTATTCACTAGCCCCTTGACACATGCTCACGCATGTGCCAATTGGTTTTTTTTTTTTTTTTTTAAAATTAATAAAAGATAACATGGTAGTTATGTTCTATAAAAATATGATCTATTATCTTATTTTGTTTTTAATTTTAATTTTTTTAATATTAAAAAAAATGTGAATTTACTATATTATCCTCATTTAATTAATAATTTCAATTCTTAATGTTTGAATTAATAAAGGGTATTTTCTGGTATTTTGAATATTTCACCTTTCTCTGCCTTTTGCTTTATATATATAGATAGATAAAATACCCTTTATAAACCACCTTATGTGGCATGCCAACTCATCTAATACAGTTAAGTCTTTTTTATTTTAATTTTTTTTATTATTATGTCCTAATTAAAGCAATAATTACCAAAAAGTCTTTCCATCTCCCTCTTTCTTCTTCCTCCTCCCCAACCTTCTTCCCACAAAATTTCCATTATCGCCAAATTTCTCACCGGCGCCGCTAAATCCATCTCGCTCGCTCATTCTCCCATGACGGTTCCCTCTCTTCACCATGGCAGTTCGTATTGGATTTCTCACTGCCGCTGCATCATGATTCATGCCCCTCTTGTCTTCTATATTTTCTAGATCTATATATGAAGATAATTGGTTTAGATAATTACATTGTTCTGGGTGTTTGGGATACAATAACTAATAATTATAAAACCTTTCATTAACCGATTTGTTTTAAGACTTCAACTAGGAAAGGTATTGAGATATTTGTTGTGGTGATGAAAGAAAAGATTTTTCAAATTTGCAGGAAGAGTTTAGTTGGATTTTTTAGATGGTCTCAAGAGGATATAAGGTTTCTATTGGATTAGCCTTTTGAATTTTCCAGCAGTACTTGAATTGATGTAGAGAGAGAATGATGAATGTATTGATGTGATTTGCGGCGCCAGTGAAAATTGAAGATATAATGGAATTTCCAAGGAGAATAGGAGGGTGAGGGGAGGAGGAGGAAGACGGAGGGTCGGACATAGAAAAAAAAAAAAATTATGGGTAAATTGTTTAGTGATTAATATATAACAAAAAAATTTTAGTTCTTAAAAGTCATTTTACAAAGTGATAAATTTGTCTTTGAAAATTTGAAAATAAAGTGGGTGGGGAAATATGACAGGTGTATAGAAATAACAGCACTCTTTGCAAAATTACTATAATCCGATTAATGATTTTTATATAAAATATCATAAAATATCCATTTATCTTTCTCTATTTTTCTAATCCCTAACTTACACATTTGATTGTTAATGGGGTATAGCTCAGATGGTTGAGTTTGAGCTTTTCCATCTCCACCCATGTGGGCAGAGGTTTTGAAACCCCCAAACGACCGATGAATTTTTGTGTAAATCCCCTTTTCCCAATCACTTGTATTAAAATATATTAAAAAAACTTACTCATTTGTCTAACTGCTTTATTCCTACATTATAGGGAAAGAGTGGAGTAATCAAATCAGGGTCTATGATAACTTATGTTGGGGTCCGAAGGCTCAGCCGGGCTTTGTTGATTCTTGGATCGCCATAGAGTGATGAATAAAGACTTCGTTGCCCCTTTATCTGAGTTAGCGAGAACTAGGCCAAAAGTATCCTGAGGGAGAAGCAAGTCATAGGGGAGTACTTTGTTCTTCTTCTAGCGGCTGTGTGTTTTGTATTGATGTTTCCGGCAGCTCGACGAAGAGTTGAAGATGACTTGCTGATTTTGATATGAGATTATATGAGCTTGGCATAAGAGCTTGGAGTGTGGGAGCTAAAGACCCACAAGTTTAGCAAATGAGAATGCATGTGCTTGGCTTGGTGTTGGATATGTTTGAGTTTGGTGTTGATAATTTGTTGTGTGTGGCTATGGCTATGGGGATTCAAGAGTTTCAAGAGAAGGAGGATGGAAGGAAAAGCTTGAGGTTTGAAGGCTATAGTGTTTAAAGCTTGGAAGGAAGGAAAAGCTTGGAGCTAGGTGATGCTTTATGGGAGTTGGTGGCTGCTATGATGCTTGCAGCAGTTGAAGAATCTCAACAACCAAGAGGCTGGTTTTGGCTGAGAAATGCCTCCCAATTTATAGAAGGTGAGGGTTTTCCTTTATTTCCAATAGGTAAATGGAGGTGTTGGAACTAGCTTATTTCCAATAGTTAAAAGGGAGCACTAGGGCATGCTATTTTCCAGCAGGTGCAGCTAGGTACCATAAATTGATTATTTCCTATGGGTAAAAGGAAGTGCTGGAAACGGCTTGTTTCCAGCGGGTAATAGGGAGTGCTGGAAAAGACTTGTTTCCAACGGGTAAAGCTAGGCATTTGAAAAATGATTATTTCCTATGGGTAAAAGGAAGTGCTTGAAAAATATCTCATTTGCTCACCCACATTGGAGAACTCTAAGTAATGAGCTTGGACTTTGGTGCTCCCAAGTAGCTAGCCCAAAGTCTCCATTATCCAAGAGCTTTCGTGGGCCTTGTAGACCTCCATAACCTTCCACACCACAATCCCTCGTGCAAGCCCCGTAAACCACATGACTTGGGTTCATGTGAGCTTGGTAGGTGATTGGCACAGGAAAAATGTATTATTGATTTGGCATGGCATGACTATTTATATATTTATTTAATAAATTAATTCCTAAAATACAGCTTAAATTAACGCATGACCAACATTATATATTATATTGAGCTTTGAATGTCTTTGGGCTTTCTGTGACTTTTTTGGGCCTCAACAACTTCCAAGTTCTTCCTCAAGAAGCACCTAACATCTGATTTGTCAGAAAGCGCTTTTATGACCAGAAGCACTTTTACGGGTCTATTTGGCACCGCTTGTGTAGAAAGCATTCCTGCTAAGTGTTTAGAAGTGCTTTTATTATGAGAATGGCAATTTTTTGTTAAAAATTCAAGTGCTTCATACCTTTATGATTTCAAAGCACTTCTAAATTTTTCAACCACACATTAGTCAGAAACTTTTTAGTTGTTAAAAAAAAATAATAATAATCATCATTCTAGAAGAACTTTTAAACATTCTCTTAAGTTTTTCGACACACTTCTAATGTAAGCGTTTCAACAAATCTTTGACTCAAAGCTTCAACTCCCACGCTAATGCATTCATCTTAATTGAAATCGAAAGCAAGTTTTAACGAGAAATAAATTTTGATTTATAGAAGCAAAATTTCTTTCTCTTACAACAACCATAGAGCATAAGTAGTAGTACACTTCAATTCGTAAGTCAGGCACATGTAGTGGAGATAGACATCAAATTGATATTTTATTTTATTTAGGGAGCTGATTTTCCCATTCTCATTTTCTCCACTTACATTTTCATTTTCATTTTAATACTTTTTAATCCCCAAAAAAAAAAAAATTGTTCTTTCTCTTTCCAATTCTACCATCACCTTACATTAAGGTTTTGATAACTGAAATTAAGAAAAGTTAAAATAAAATTTAAAAAAAGCATTTATAAAAAAAAAAAAATGGAAATTGATAGAAATGTAAGTATTTGTATGCCAAATTTTTATTTTTTTTAATTTTTATTTTTTTACCAAGTATGTGAGTACTATTTATCTTTGTTGTAGTTAATAGGTAATAAATTTTTTGGGCTAACATGTTTCCAGGTAGAAGAACTAAAGAATTCTACTAACCAAATTGTCATTAGGATTTTAGATATGCAGAAAGCAAGGTATGCATAATAGTCACAATTTTTTATTCTTTCATAATATTTGTAAGTGATTGTACATGTCTTCTTATTAAAGAAAATTATAGGGTAAGGCTAAAATAGGAAAGAGAAAGAACAAAAAGGAATAAAATTAATTAAATAGTATTAAAATGCAAAAGGTAGTGTAAGTGGAGAGAAGGAAAATGGGACGGTCGACTGTGGTACGAACTTCTTCTATGGTACAATCGACTAAAATCTAGAATGCTGCAGTCTAGTTGAACCCAATTTGTTGTGATTGGGTAGCTTGATTTATATAGTTCGATAGAACACGGAAATATCGGTGGAAATATTGGTGGTCCAAAAACATGGAAATATCGATATCAATAAAAATTGAATAAAAATCACGAAAATTGTGAGAAAAACTTGAAAATTTTTATTCAAACTTTAGAGGATGTTTACTTAGTCAATTGTCTATTATTTTATCATAAAAAATGGGAAGGAAATGCATGGCATGGTGGGTTTGAGTGATTTAAATTGATTATGTAGCGACCTGACAAACACTGTGACTTTAGAAAATATATAGTAATTAATGAAAGAAAATTAAACACACCATAATTTTTTAGCTATAATAATTTACTACAATATATTACACTTGATACATATGATAAGATATATGAGCTTGACCAAAGAAACAAAGATAAAATGTATGAGTAACTTAGTACCATATAGAAAGAATTCCTATTAAAATTCAAACTTAGTATCACATATATAATGAGCAATGTTAAAACTCAAGGTGAGTAATAATACAACTCCATAATATATAACAACAAAAAATACAACTCCATAATAAAATAATAAATAACATTAAATATATGCCTAAATTTATCCTTAAAGAATTTTTTTAATATGGAAATTTATCCTAGATAATATTAGCTTGCAGACATTTTAAAGACCTTATAAATATTACACGCTGAATATGTAGTCATGAACTCATCCACAGCGGGTTGAATAACGCTCAATGGGTGGTTCAGAAAGGGAGGGGTTCGAATCCCTCTGCAAGGTGCCCATTTTCCATACCCCACCTCTGGTTGGATTTTTCTATATGAAAGGCAAAACCAGCTGGTTGGATTTTTCTCATCACAGAGTTTTCCCTCTCTCTGCTATGCCAGCGAAGTCGCGCAACTGATTGGGAACTTCGGTTCCCACACGAAGAGAAGAGAACAGAGCTGGAGGGCATAATGGCCAATTCACTGCCCATAAGTCAACTCAAGGAAGTAGACCATCACTTAATCCGGGGCAAAAACGTAATTTTACTATTCCTAATGAACAGCTTGGGAACACTGAGTTTGGATTCAGTTTTAGTACATATAGGGGTCGTTTGGTACGGCGGACTGTCATGGATTGGACTAAATCTTAGGATTGTCTTGGATTAGCTCGGATTGGCCTAAGCTGGATTAAGTACTACCTACGTTTGGTGCTGCATCGGACTAAGAACCTAGATTGTAAAAATAGTGAAGACCTATGTTTGGTGCTGTGTCGGACTAAAAATAATTATTGTAATAATTAAATTTAAAACAATAATATTAAAATAAATAAATAAACAACTAAAATTCTGATATTTTTAAAGGCTAAAATTATGTTAAACCAAAAATAAAAAAATCATCAGATTCAGACCCAACCCAACCTCCTCATTCTGTTTATCTTTTTTTTTTTTTTTTCTCTCTATTTGTTATCTTTATTCAACAACCTCCCTCGTTCTCTCTCTCTCTCCCATCGCAACTCACGTCCACATCCCTTTTTTCTTTCTAGTTTTTTTCTTTAATCATAAACCTCCCTAATTCTCTCTCTCATTCCCATCGGAACCCACCTCCACATCCCCTTTTTCCCCAATTCATCTTCCCCACCACCACCACCCCCGTTGACTCCTTTTTATTCAATTGAGAAAGCCTTAGGCAAAGGCTTCAGCAAATGCATTTTCCACACATGTCCTCTTCGATCTTGTCCAGCCAGGATTTGGGTTTGTTTGGTTGCTGAAATTAGGTAAACTCATGGTGGTGGTCTAACAGGTTGATTGTGGTAGGGGGGGTTTTGATTCAAGCCAAGGCTCTGACTTAAGTGAATATGGTTGATTGAAAACACAAATCAAGAAAGTCCAATTCCAGGTTAAGAAGAAGAAGAAACGAGTTTAGTTCGGACTCGTGGGTTCAATCTAGCGAGGGCACTATATTACGAACTATTTTTTAACCTCGCTAAATTAGAGGAGCGAACGAGGGGTTTTGTTTACTGTTGGACAATATAGTCTCATTTAAGTTAGTCCCTTATCTTACCAAACATGGGTTTCAAGTACTATTTAAGTTAGTCCAGTCCAGTGAGACCTGCCAAACACAGCCATAATATATATAATTTGAAGATCGGCGGGACGGCGGTGGAATTTTACTCATACTTTTCGTGATTGAAATTGCATGTTCCCAGTTAATTAATGATATAATTTATTAGATCAGTATTTTTCTGTTAAATTATTTATAAGCAAAAAGAAAAATGGTACAGCCTGCTGCATTATGAAAAAGGGAAGAGGGCTGTGTGCATATTATCAATGTAAACTAGAATCTGAAAGCAGAGCACAATGGTTGAAACCCGTCCAGGACTTCTTGCTGAGTTTATGCTCCTGAGTTTCCTCCTTTGGCAGTTCAGTTTTAGGCATGGATCTTCGGATACAACTACTGAGTTGGATCCTAAAGAAGGTATGCCACAGTTTTGTCATCCGTCTCCCTTTTTATTCACATTTCTCTCATTTTGAATTAATAAATATTTTGTTATGAGAGCTACTTAAGAACAAAAAAAAAAATTTGGTCGAGTATTCAGCCTAAATTCAACAAAAAATTGAAAGATGTTACATATTCATTGTTGTTTATGCTATTCTCACATATTGAATTACCATACACATTTCCGTTGTTTATGTCTTTTGAATATATTTTCTAACTAAGTTACTAGAGTCATTCTATAATCTTAAAAATGCAAATTCGTTTCTTGTTTTCATTTTTTGAAAATGTTATCAGATCTATCCTTATTTTGCTTATAATACATACATGCATGTGGACTCATTTTAGTTTTGCTTTATTTCACAATCCTTGATGCTACAGCTCGGGTTTGAGATAATAACACTCTCTCTCTCTCTCTCTCTCTCTCTCTCTCTCTCTCTCTCTCAGTGGACGTCCTCAATTTGATCCTATATAAGTTACAGTATAGCAGGTCATCTTCTCCAGACTCGGACAATTTGAAGATCAAGTGCACAGAGGACTGTGGACGTGACAAAAACAGCTATTGCCATATCAAAGAGTTGTAAGTCACAATTAAATTAATATAATATATATACAGCACTCGTTGGGCTTTCTTAACAATGTCATCTCATGATGCCCACTGTTCGGGCTTTTTTTAATAATAATATTCTAAGAATAATTTTTCTCAAATTATTTGTGTTGCAGTTCTTTGACTGGGGCCGGGTTAACTGGTTTTATACCTAAAGAAGTGGAGAAGCTTAAGCATTTGGAGACGCTGTAACTATTTCCTGTCATTATTCCAACAGTTTTTTTTATTTATATGCATACCTATATTTATAATCAGCTTAAAAAAAAAAAAAAAGAGTTCAGAGAATTGAAATTTTTTTTTTTACAAGCTTCAGAAGTTGTCTTTGCCAGTTCCTTTTCTTTTGGTGCGGGACAAGTTGAGCTTAGATATTTTACATTTTTCTTTATAAAAAAATATTATTAAAAAAAAATATTAAAAAAAAACTTTTAATCGATCCCTTCTATTAATTGTCACGAAAGAGGGAAACCAAGCCACTAAATATATACAATTTAATTTTCTTCCATTCTTCTTTAATGATGAATCCATTGCATGTATTATATGAAAATATTAATGTTGATTCTATATGCTTATATGCTAAGCAGTGATCTATCCGGCAATCAGCTTACCGGTTTCATAGAATTGTAAGTGTATCTATATATATAAAGTAAAAGGCAGAGAATGGTGAAATATTCAAAATACCAGAAAATGCCCTTGGTTAATGCAAACATTAAGAATTAAAATTATTAATTAAATGAGGATAATATGGTAAATTCACAATTTTTCATATTAAAAAAATTAAAATTAAAAGAAAATTCAGATAATGGATCCTATTTTTATGGAACACAACTATCCATTATCTTTTTTAATTCTAAAATAAATTTAAATTTTTTTTAAAAAAACCTCTCGCAGGCGCAGAAGCGCGTGCAGAGAGGCTAGTATGCATAAATGTAGATACGGACTTAAGGATTCACTTGAGGGCCAGACCTTGCCTCAAAACATATACATATTTATTGGATTTATATGAATGCACAGTAATTGAGTTTCATATACTAGGAGGGGCATTCTAATTATGGTATTGAGTGTGGGGGTAAATTCTTTCCCGACTCCTTCTCTGTTTTCCTTTTCTTTTTTCACAACTCTTGAAATATATGAGTTCATTTTTGCTCACCACCCCAATCTTGTCAAAGCTTGCTCTTAAAGTTCTTTTTCTTTTCTTTTCGTGTATAACCCTTCAATTTGAGATTTTTCCCCGAACTTTTTTTTAATCAAATTAAAGCAGGTATACCAATAAGTACTAACTCACATCATTTCAAACATAATCTCAAATAAAGCCTATAAACTCAAAATAACCAATACCCTATAACAACACTTAAGCCTAAATGAACTTCACCAACGCATCTAGCCTTTAAGTCAATGCAAAACCTCTGACAGATTTGGGGAAATCCACATTCCCAACAATCCAACTACGAATAACAGCAAACTATGCCAATTGAACAAATTTGACAAAAACAAACTCCTTCAAATTCAAGGTAGAATTAAATTTAGAGAAGATGAGAATTCGCACAAAGACAGTTTTCAAAAATAACTTGATTAAGGATTTAACCCAAAAAAAGTTGTGGAGAACTACGAACTGAACATGGTTCGGAAGAAATCATTACAGAGAGCTTCTTATTCAAAGCATCCACGCAGACTTATTTATTAAGGCCTAAAAAAAAAAGTAAAAGAAGAGAGAAGAAGGGAATAGGGGCAATGATGCTTCCTTTGCCCCTCACTACTAGAAAACTATGGTAAACTAAAAACACGAATTCCATTTGAGCTCTTTATGTCAAAGAACATGAATAATTGTGCTCTATAAAAATATCCACGGTGCAGCCATTATGAAGTTGTTAGTCTCTTGTATAGGAGTTTTCATTGTTTATAGGGCACAAATGAAACATTTGTGCTTATATTTTCAAAAATGACTAACCTGTTGTAAAGTCAAGAATGTGGAGCCCAAAATGGTAATAATGATGCTTGCCAACACTCACGTAAAGCCAAAGAAGAATGATTAAGCAACCACATTGTTTTGCCTACAAATAAAGCTTCCCCCTCACTTGTAATTGACAGAGAAAACATTCAATAAAATATCAGGCTTCTATGCCTTCTCTCTATCTCAATTCTCTCCATAATCTCTTTAGTTTACAACACGTTATCAGCACGAATTCGCTTTCAAATATACCAACTGAAATCGTTGATGAAACTCAGATTCTTTCCCCTACCATCCTCCCTCTCTTGCCATTTCTTCAGCTTTCCTTGTAAGTCTCCGTGTTAGAGAGACAGAGGGAGATAATAGAAAACTGTCAAGCAATTGATGCAGCAATTTTGGTTATCAACATCCAAGTGGGAAAGAAAGAAAAAAAAAAAAAAAAATTTGGTCTGTGAGTGCAAGTGAGATCACGAAGACCAATCCTAGCCACTATGTTGATCTGCTCATCTCCACCACCTTGTGCCCCTCCAATCCTAACAAAAATAGTGATAAAATAATAAAACCCCTCTACGCCATGTAAATATCCTGGGAGGCACGTGGCCTTCCATGTAAATGAAGGTTCAACAAATTTTGGCTATCACTTCTGGTAGAGTTTGAGGATGGAGATGGCGACGTTGGATCAATGCATATAAGACCAGTCAACTAATGCTCTTGTTCTTGGCCAAGTTTACAAGCTCAACACCACTCAAGAGGTGATGAAGGGTTTATGGGCAAAGAAGCAAGCAAAGGTGAAGAGAAGCAACTCAAACCAGGTGGAAGCAGAGCAGCCACAGAAGAGGGAAGAGATAGTGTTCTGCACTTTGGTATTGATAGAACCCACCGAAAGAATAGAAAACCCACTGAAAAAAAATAATAAGTCCTCTGCTCCCTTATCTTTCAATTACTTTAGTATTATCCTACACTATTTAACTTGCTCTGTGTTGTGATATTTATTGCAAGCGCACAATTCGCACAAGTAATATAGTGATGAGTGAAGTGTCGTTTCCACGAAGAGTGATTTAATTTACCAAGTACCGATTGTGATTAACCCAAGACTTTATTTGAACAATTGATGATGAGATTTGATTGATTAATTAACTAAAACAATGAATAAAAACAAGCGTAGAAAAATAAAGTAGTGAGATTCAAGTTATAAGAGCACTAGAGCTTCCGATTTCACCATAGCCAATTCTACCCAATTCCCTTAGCATGTTAATCCTAATTAGTCTCTATGTTGACAGTTGATTTTCCCTACTTTATTCGATACTCCATCCCTGGTTATACCAAAAGTATTCTTATTACCAACCCACTCTATCCCTAGTAATGGAATTAAGATAATAAGAACCCATTAAATTCCTTGGAAAACCTACAAAACAACCACATAAGTCATGACAAACATCCCTGTCTAATCATGTAACTCATGGCATCTATTACAAGAAGCAACCCCAAATTGAATATTCCTATCGTCAATTTAGCATCAAAACAATTAAATGTTGGCCAAACATTCAAAGCATTAAGCATGGTAATAGATACTCAACATGGAAAAATACTTGGAATTAACATTGACTAAAGTAATTGAGTATTCATGGCTAGGTTATATCATAGCCCTAGCAAGAAGACATTAGTTCATGACAACTTTAATAAAAACCATGATAAATAGTATCATAGGAAAGAAGTAACCAATTGAAGATTTGATCTCTGCATGACAGCAACTCTAGCTCCAGGTTGTCTTCTTTGTCTCTCTAAAACTCTCTCTCTCCTTTGAGTGTTTCGGCGATGAGTATGAATGTGTAGGAATTTTAGGGTAGATGATGGAGGATGGATGATGGGTAATGGATCCCTTCAACAATGACCTAAACTCCCTATTTATAAAACTCCTAGAAATCCTACCTAAGGAATAATTACAATTGTTATAAAAATAGGATTCCTTCTAAAATAAGGTCTTCTTTATTTCTCCTTGTTTGACTTGATAAGACTTGCACCATCTTGAACTAGGAATTTTGACAACATTCCTTGCAACAAAAGGAATGACTTGGCTTCTTTTTAATTGATCTTCATCTTCTTGCCTTTTTTAGCACACTTTCTCCTATTTCACAATTCCTTCACAAATCTCACAAAACCAATTAAAAACAACCAATTTAATCCAAGAAATTAATAAATAAATAAGCAAAGGAGGCATAAAATATATATATAATATAGACTTATCAAATACCCCCAAACCTATCTTTTGCTAGTCCTCGAGCAAAACTGAAAATAAAAAATAAATTAAAACAAACAAACTAAATTAAACCACTTTCGCAGGTAATCTCAATGGCACTTAGCATGTGCCACAAGCCTTTAAACCTCTAGGTGTCCCTAGTAGGAGGAGTTGTGTCTCCTGAGGGTTTACCAGTCACGACACCCACAAACACTCCTTGCAAAACAAATTCGTTAAAGCAATACTTCCAACAAACTAATAATAACCAATGAATGCCAATCACAGTTCAAAAACTAAAGTTATGCCACCACAAATAAAATGCACCATAGTGTAAAGTGTAAAGCCAAAACTCCAAGCATTCAAACATAAAGATAACCACATTCGGTGTGTGTACAAATTCGTCTCAACTCTAGGCCTCACAGGATAACTCTCAATTTTCTCACAGAACCTAGGGTTGCACTCTTACCCCGCATATGTGAATGAAGTTAGGTGAAGAATTCAAAATATAAGACACATATGCATCCAAAAATGAATAAAAGGCAATTTCTAAAAATAGATCTCATGGAAAGGAAATCAAATACTAAAAATCATAGATGAAGTACATACCTCTACTTCCGAGTAAGAAGCCCCCAAAAATCCGTTAGGTCTTTACTATGGTTGTAATGAAGGGTTAGGTTATGGGTTATGAAAGAAAGGGAAGGAAATACTAGAACTTGAAACATACCAAGGCATTTATCACGTTATAAGGCTCGGCTCTTCAAATTTACTTCACGGAGGCATCCAGGATTTTTGATATGCTTCACATTTTTTTTTTCTTTAATAGATTTCTCTTTTTTTTTCTTTTTATTTATTTATTTATTTTTAAGCACATACTTCCTCGGTACACGCCACCTCTTTTATTGATGTAGAGATTAACCTTCATCTTGTCTTCATGCCATGGCATATCCCAAGTTATAGGGTATGGCTAAAAATAGGGTGAAAAGGGTAAGAAAATATTGTGGGTGATGAAAGAAAAGGCTAAGTGTTTGGCTTCAAACGGTTGATGGCACACACAATGGGTAGGACATGAGGTTTTATTTAGTGGCTAGAACATGCATAGCCTAACATCATCTCTCAAGGTCCATCCAACTCAAAAGTAAAAGCATGAGATGATTCCAAAATAGAGATTAGTTCTTAATATTCAATTCAAAAGCCTAATTGAGATCAATTTAAATAAGAAAGAAAGAAAATAGTGAATAAGACTAATCCCAAATACTCTCTCAATGAATGGCAATTTGGCTCAAGTATCTCACAATGGTAGTCTCCACTATTTCTCCACAATCATCCAAGTATAGCTAGCTTGTCTATCAAAATACTTGAAGCATGGCCATGTGAAGTGCTATACTTATGATGCATAAACTTTCATGGCAACACTTTAGTTAAAGAAATATGATCAAACATCACATATACATCACTATTAGTAAGAGAAAGTAAAAGCTTTAACAAAATTTTTATTTTTATTTTATTTTTAAAAGTTAAAGGCATTTTGTGATTTTTTTTTCAAACAAATGTGAGTGAATTTATGGGCCATAATTGCTTAGGGATAAAGAAATTTCATCAAAAGGAAGAGGACACACCTGGAATAGCTCCTAGAAACCTCTGATCACAAATGGAATGGATCATAATTGATTTGGAATGAAATTAGAAAATTCTGGAAAATTGACCTTTAGCGACGAAAAATCTGATGAACACCGTCGCTGAAAACCATTTAGCAACGAAAAATCTGATGAACACCGTCGCTAAAAACCCTTTTGTGACGAAAAAGCTTCATATTTCTGGGTAGATAGCAGCTAGTCTTTTTTGGGTTTTAGGCCACTTTTTTAGCTTCAAATCTCCCTAAAACGTCATGTAAAGCACTTGAGACCCCCAAAACAGTTTCAAATCATCATAATAACCATTCTAAACATGTTGGTGGCTTCAAATTTGTCTGAAAAACATCAAAAAGGAAAATAGGCAAAATTTTTGATTTTGACCAAAATAAGAACATAATAACCTATTTTGCTATTTTCTGGGTTTTAAAGTCATCTAATGGCCAAAACAACATCTGTAACACATCTGGAACATGTTTGCAATCATCACGGGGCTAGAAAAAAATCGAGAAATGTTCTTTGAAACACAAAATCCTTTCTTTGGAACACAAAATCTATTTTTTTTTTGTTTCTTTATGACTCAAAACTCAAACAAAAAACAACTAAACTCCACACCCCCAAACCTAAACTAAGCATTGTCCTCAATGTTTAAAGTAAATGCATGTAACAATTAGTAAAGGCATAGAAGGATGGAAAATAAAGGGAATACAAAACAAAATAAAATAAAAAGGAACGAAGGTACATAGTTGGGTTGCCTCCCAACAAGCGCTTGGTTTATAGTCCCCAGCCCGACTTGCAAGGTCATCACTTTGGATCATGCAGAGGAATGGAAGTCCGCTGTTGATCAAAATTGACTTCCAAGTAAGGCTTCACTCGTTGGCCGTTTACTTTGAAAATAGTACCTTGTTCGTCATGCCTAACCTCAATAACTCCAGAAGGAAATACTTGCACTATTGTAAATGGTCCAGACCAACGTGATTTTAGCTTCCTGGGAAAGAGTCGGAGGCGGGAATTAAATAGGAGAACTTTTTGACCAGCGAAGAAATCCTTCCTTAGAATATGCTTATCATGCCATTTCTTTGTACGCTCCTTGTATATCTTGGAAGTCTCATAAGCTTCATTACGAAACTCATCCATATCATTCAATTGAATTGCCCGTTTTTCTCCTGCTGCAATCATGTCAAAATTGAGTGTTTGGAGTACCCAATGTGCCTTATGTTCGAGCTCAACCGGTAAGTGACAAGCTTTCCCAAAAACTAGACGATAAGGAGACATGCCAATTGGTGTTTTGAACGCCGTTCGATAGGCCCATAAGGCATCATCCAGTTTCATTGACCAATCCTTTCTTGAAGCACTCACCGTCTTTTCCAAAATTCGTTTTAATTCTCTATTGGAAACTTCAACTTGTCCACTAGTTTGTGGATGATAGGGAGTAGTAACCTTGTGGGTAATACCATATTTAGCTAAAAGAGAATTAAATTGACGATTGCAAAAATGTGTACCTCCGTCACTGATGATTCCACGCGGAGTCCCAAATCTGGTGAAAATATTTTCTCGGACAAATTTGACAACACCCTTGGAGTCATTGGTAGGGAGAGCGACGGCTTCAACCCATTTCGACACATAATCAACAGCCACCAATATGTACTTGTTCTTCCAAGATTCAGGGAAAGGTCCCATGAAATCTATTCCCCAGACATCGAACAATTCAACCTCTAGAATATTATTCAATGGCATCTGATTTCTGCTAGAGATATTTCCAGTGCGTTGGCATCGATCACAGGCAGCTACAAATGCATAGGCATCCTTGAACAAAGTGTGCCAAAAAAATCCAGATTGTAATACCTTGGCTGCTGTTTTGGAGGCACCAAAATGCCCCCCACACGCCAATGTGTGGCAATGTCGCAATATGTCTTCCATCTCCTCCTCAGGCACACATCTCCGTATAACTTGGTCAGGGCAATGTTTCCACAAATATGGGTCGTCCCAATGATAATGTTTAACCAAGGAGAAAAACTTCTTCTTCTGATGAAACGATAAATCAGCTGGAATGATAGTACTAGCTAAATAATTCACAAAGTCAGCGTACCAGGGAGCTTCGGATGATCGAATGGCATACAATTGTTCATCCGGGAACATCTCCATAATGGGTGCAGCATCATCACTCATCTTTACCTCACTGACCAGCCGCGAAAGATGGTCAGCTACTACGTTTTCGGACCCCTTTTTGTCTCGAATTTCAAGATCAAATTCTTGGAGCAGTAGTACCCAACGAATTAATCGTGGTTTTGCATCCTTCTTCGAAAGTAAATACTTTAAAGCTGAGTGATCGGTATATACTATCACCTTTGCTCCAATCAAGTAGGATCAAAATTTATCCAAGGAGAAGATTACTGCTAACAATTCTTTCTCCGTGGTGGTATAATTCCGCTGGGCGTCATTCAAAGTACGACTGGCATAATAAATTACATGAAGTAATTTATTTCTTCTTTGACACAAAACTGCCCCTACCGCATAGTCACTAGCATCACACATAATCTCAAAAGGCAAGTCCCAATCCGGTGCGACAATGACAGGTGTAAAAGTAAGCTTCTCTTTCAAGATATTAAATGCTTCCAAACACCTTGAATCAAAATTAAATTCTACATCTTTAAGAAGGAGATTGCATAAGGGCTTCGTGATTTTGGAAAAATCTTGGATAAACTGCCGATAAAATCCAGGATGACCCAGAAAGCTTCGAATCCCCTTTACTGTAGTGGGCGGTGGCAGTTTTTCTACGGTATCAATTTTTGCCTTATCAACCTCTATGCCTTTAGCTGAAATTTTATGCCCCAGGACTATCACTTCTTGGACCATAAAATAACATTTCTCCCAATTCAAAACCAAATTGGTTTCTTCACATCTTTTCAAAACTAATGCCAAATTATGTAAACAAGAATCAAATGATGAGCCAAAAATAGAAAAGTCATCCATAAAAACCTCAATGAAGCGCTCCACCATGTCCGAAAAGATGCTCATCATGCAACATTGAAAGGTGGCAGGGGCGTTACACAACCCGAAGGGCATGCGCCTGTATGCAAAAGTGCCGAATGGGCATGTGAACGTCGTCTTTTCCTAATCTTTAGGTGCAATTGGAATCTGATTATACCCAGAATATCCATCTAAAAAACAATAATATGAATGCCCAGCAAGTCTTTCCAACATCTGATCAATGAAAGGTAAGGGAAAGTGATCTTTCCATGTCGCAGTGTTCAATTTCCTGTAGTCTATGCAGACACGCCATCCTGTAGTTGTTCTTGTCGGGATCAATTCATTCTTATCATTTTTCACCACTGTAATACCCCCTTTTTTCGGTACGAATTGAACTGGACTCACCCAACTACTATCTGAAATCGGGTAAATTATTCCAGCATCTAATATCTTTAATACTTCAGCTCGCACAACTTCTTTCATATTCGGATTTAATCGGCGCTGATGCTCAACTGAAGGTTTAAAATTATCTTCCATCAGAATATGGTGCATACACATGGAAGGGCTAAGTCCCTTAATATCTGCAATAGTCCACCCTATTGCCGTTTTATGCTCCCTCAAAACTCGTAGTAATTTCTCTTCTTCTAGTTTACTCAAATTTGCAGCAATAATCACAGGAAGAGTTTCGAAATTACCCAAGTATGCATATCTTAAGTGGGAAGGTAGGGGCTTCAATGTGAGGGTTGGTGCAGTAATGACATTGGGTTGTGGCTTGGAGGTTGTGACGCCAAGCTCCTCAAATTCGCGCCACCTTCCGGGGGGCGCGGTTTCATTGCTTCCAAAAAGTACACCATCTCAGAAATTTTAGAATTCTCATGCTCAGTAGTAACGGAATGCACAAGGCAAGCCTCCAATGGATCATATGGATGTTCTTCTTTAAATTTTTCAGAGACAACTTTTTCCACTATATCCACTCGGAAGCAAGAGTTTGATTCCACTGGGTACTTTGTTGCTTCAAAGACATTGAAGGTCACCTGCTCATCAGCCACTCGCAAAATTAATAAACCTTTGTCCACATCAATTAATGTCTTCCCGGTTTTTAGAAAGGGGCGGCCTAAGATAATAGGGGTTTCGGCATCTTCTTCCATGTCTAAAATCAAAAAATCTGCTGGAAAAATGAGCTTATCAACTTTGACTAACACATCCTCAATTATGCCTCTGGGATATGTTATGGACCTGTCTGCCATCTGCAAAGAAACAATGGTTGGGTTAATTACCCCCAACCCAATATGTTTAGCAACAGAAGAAGGCATTAGATTAATACTGGATCCTAAATCATATAAAGCTTTTTCAAAGTAAGTGGTTCCAATAGTGCAAGGTATAGTAAAACTCCCTGGATCCTTTAGCTTAGGTGGTAGCTTCCTCTGCAAAATAACACTGCATTCTTCTGATAATTTCACTATCTCATGTTCGCCCAATTTCCTCTTCTTTGATATAATATCCTTCATGAATTTGGCATAACTCGGCATTTGCTCCAAAGCATCGGCAAAAGGAATATTGATTTGTAATTTCTTGAAGATATCAAGAAATTTTGAAAATTGGGCATCCACTTTGTTTTTTCGAAGACGTTGAGGGAACGGAATTGGCGGTACATATGGCTTTACAAGGGCAGCAGGTTGAGATAATTTCTCTACAGTAGTAGGTTCAATTTCTGGAGAAATTTTATCAAGTTGTGCAGCAGTTCCAGCAGTGATAGACGACGACGGCACGTTAGTAATTTCTGATGTCTCTGCAGTTTGTTGCTGGATATTCTTTTCTTCATCCAAGTCTACTGCTGTTTTTATTGGCATGTTCTTGGTTTTTCCGATTAATCTCTGTTTGGCTTGGCAAAGCTCCATTTACTCTTCCTGTCAATACATTAGCTAGCTGGCCCATCTGAACCTCCAAGTTTCGAATAGAGGCAGCTTGGTTCTGAAGGGTTGTCTTGGTTTTGCTCATAAATTGATTTGTATTGACAGAGAGAGTGTTGACATTTCCAGCAAGTTGGGTAATTATATCCTCCAATCCATGCTTCTTTTCTTGAGGTGTGAAACCAGGTGGAGGTCCCTGTACATTTTGGTTATTACTCCATGAAAAATTCGGATGGTTCTTCCATCCTGGGTTATAAGTGTTGGAGTAAGGATTATTCCGTTGTCAATTAAAATCAGAGACTTGGTTCACTTGTTCAGATGGTGATGTGAATGGACTAGCTCCACACTCATTTCCATGATGAGGTCCTGCACAAAATTCACAACTTAAATTAGTAGACTGAATAGCATTAACATTTAAAGTACCAAGTTGTTTAGACAGAGTAGAAATTTGCGCAGTTAACGCAGATATGGCATCAATCTCATGAGTTCCAGCTTTCTTTGGTGTTGATCTCTCACTAGGCCATTGATAGTTATTTGACGCCATCTCTTCCAGCAAGTTATACGCTTTAGTTTCTGTTTTTCCCATCAAAGCTCCTCCGGCTGCAGCATCAATTGTTGTTTTGCTTGTATTGTTCAAACCATTGTAGAACGCTTGAACTTGCATCCAAGTAGGTAGGGCATGATGTGGGCACTTCCTTAGCATATCCTTGTATCTGTCCCATGCTTCATAAAAAGGTTCCATGTCATTCTGAGCAAATGACATGATGTCATTCCTGAGTTTCGCAGTCTTTGCAGGAGGAAAGAATTTAGCTAAAAATTTCTTGGCCAAGTCATCCCATGTAGTAATCGAATTAGGTGGTTGAGAATTCAACCATGACTTTGCCTTTTCCTTTAATGAGAAAGGAAAAAGCCTTAAGCGAACAGCATCATTGGTAGCTCCATTGCACTTAAATGTGTCACATATCTCCAAGAAATTAGAGATATGGCTATTAGGGTCTTCTTGAGGTAAACCACAAAAGATGGAGGATTGCTGAATCATTGAAATTATGGCTGGTCTGATTTCAAAATTATTGGCATCAATGGTTGGACGACGAATGCTCGATGGTGATGCCACCACAGATGGGACATCATAGTCCCTTACTGGTTTTGCTTCCTCAGCCATAGGTGATGGCTTTTCCAATATTGCGTCCTTCCTCCTTTTGAGTTTGTTAAGCTTGTGAAGCGTTTGCTCGATCTCTGGATCTAATGGTACAAGCACAAGACTCTGCGAACATCTCCCAAAACTCATGCACTAGGTGAAGTACCTAAAAAACAAAAAAAAAACAAAAAAATTCAAATTAAAATCCAAATCAATATATATTGATATTAATAAAATTTAAAACACTCCCCGGCAGCGGCGCCAAAAACTTGTTGTGATATTTATTGCAAGCGCACAATTCGCACAAGTAATTTAGTGATGAGTGAAGTGTCGTTCCCACGAAGAGTGATTTAATTTACCAAGTACCGATTGTGATTAACCCAAGACTTTATTTGAACAATTGATGATGAGATTTGATTGATTAATTAACTAAAACAATGAATAAAAACAAGCGTAGAAAAATAAAGTAGTGAGATTCATGTTATAAGAGCACTAGAGCTTCCGATTTCACCATAGCCAATTCTACCCAATTCCCTTAGCATGTTAATCCTAATTATTATCTATGTTGACAGTTGATTTTCCCTACTTTATTCTATACTCCATCCCTGGTTATACCAAAAGTATTCTTATTACCAACCCACTCTATCCCTAGTAATGGAATTAAGATAATAAGAACCCATTAAATTCCTTGGAAAACCTACAAAACAACCACATAAGTCATGACAAACATCCCTGTCTAATCATGTAACTCATGGCATCTATTACAAGAAGCAACCCCAAATTGAATATTCCTATCGTCAATTTAGCATCAAAACAATTAAATGTTGGCCAAACATTCAAAGCATTAAGCATGGTAATAGATACTCAACATGGAAAAATACTTGGAATTAACATTGACTAAAGTAATTGAGTATTCATGGCTAGGCTACATCGTAGCCCTAGCAAGAAGAAATTAGTTCATGACAACTTTAATAAAAACCATGATAAATAGTATCATAGGAAAGAAGTAACCAATTGAAGATTTGATCTCTGCACGACAGCAACTCTAGCTCCAGGTTGTCTTCTTTGTCTCTCTAAAACTCTCTCTCTCCTTTGAGTGTTTCGGCGATGAGTATGAATGTGTAGGAATTTTAGGGTAGATGATGGAGGATGGATGATGGGTAATGGATCCCTTCAACAATGACCTAAACTCCCTATTTATAAAACTCCTAGAAATCCTACCTAAGGAATAATTACAATTGTTATAAAAATAGGATTCCTTCTAAAATAAGGTCTTCTTTATTTCTCCTTGTTTGACTTGATAAGACTTGCACCATCTTGAACTATGAATTTTGACAACATTCCTTGCAACAAAAGGAATGACTTGGCTTCTTTTTAATTGATCTTCATCTTCTTGCCCTTTTTAGCACACTTTCTCCTATTTCACAATTCCTTCACAAATCTCACAAAACCAATTACAAACAACCAATTTAATCCAAGAAATTAATAAATAAATAAGCAAAGGAGGCATAAAATATATATATAATATAGACTTATCACTCTGCAGGTGGAAAGGCAGTAGCAAGCTTGATATCCATCACTTTTTGCATATTTTATATAATATGCTATATAGCTAGTATGTTAGTATAATAAGATTATATTATTTCATCATGGTTTTGAGAAGAATCTATCGAAAAAAAAAAATTCCTTGCAAGTAAAGGTGTGCAGGAGGAGCTTGTGCAGGTTCGTCCACTTTGTTCGTGAAATTATCACTCAAGGAAGCAGACAAACGTGAATGCAGACTAGCACTAAGGTTTGTCTCTACTTTTCATTTCCTCTAGTATTGAGAGGAACCCACGAAAAAAGAGAAGGGATATTCAGGTTGACAGCCCATGATATATAATATTAATATGAAAAGTTTATGGTAATATAATATAATATATTTATTTGCTTTCTAATTACTAATTAATAAAAATGAACGGTTTCACCTGTTATATTTTTAGTGGTGGTTTTTATTCCTACATTTATTTTATTTACTGTATGGTGTAGGTTTATTACCCATACAACAGTATCTATTTAAAAGGGTGGTGCGGGTTTATCGTCCACGCCTTTACTTTTATTTAAATGTATGGGACAGAATTAGTGCCCATACAAGCACGTTTACTTTATCGCAAATTTACTTTTACTTAAAGTATGATGTGGAATTAACCCTCATACTTTATGAATTTACTTTACCGCACATTTAATTTTATTTAAGGTATGGTGCAGGATTAACGTCCATACAGCAAGCAATTTAATTTATGAATTTATTTTACCGCACATTTACATTTATTTAAAGTATGGTGCGGGTTTATCGTCCATACCAGCAATTTATTTACCAGCAATTTATTTTATGGATTAATTGTGTTGTATGATGAGTTTTTACAGTATGCAGATCAGGACCAGAAGTTCCTTGATCCTCATCATATAATTACATCAGGACTTTAAGATCCTTGATGATGATATTAATATGAGAGCTGGCAGTCTCTCCGGTACTATATTTGTAAACATGTGATTGGACTTGAGGGTCCTTGATCCCTGACATGTAAATAAGGACCTGGGGTTCTTTAATGATGTAACAGTACCGTATTGGTTCATAGTGCCGTACACATGGATAATAACTGTACTGGCAAATGTACTGTACACATGAATAGATACGTATTCATGACTTGATAAATAGTACCGGATATATGAATAGTGACGTATACATAAATATTAACCATTTTGGGTAAACCGTCACTATTCAAAAGGGAATCTGCAGTTCCTTAAACTCATGGATGAGCAATTAAATGAGATGCCAGAAGTTCCTCAAAATATGGACAATTATGTAAGGGCTTGAAGTCCAGAAATATGTACAGAAAATTGTAAAAATGTTCATACCATGACAATATGTGATTTTGGCCCGAAGTTCAAAATCTAAGGGGATTGAATGTCCATACCATGAGAATATGTGATTTTGGCCTGAACTTCAAAATCTAACAGTGTTGAGAACCTAAAGTTCCAACAGTTAAATGGACAACCCTTGAGGTATTATTGCAAATTGTGGTACACCACATATTTCTTTGGCATAAGAAAATGATGAATTTAATAAAGTTTGATTATGTTGTAATCGACACCTCAAGGAAGAAATATATTTTGTGAATTCTGGTTGTTAAGAATACACCGTGAAATGGATAATATCAATATAAACCTCAAATAATGAATTGAGGCTCCCCACATATTTTGTTATATCTGGGCCGGAAGCACATGGATTCAAAAATATGAGAGATCCCGAACTTGAGGTTGTGGGCATATAGTAGTTAATGCTCTTCACTACTATATTGCGATATTATCGTGGCTTTTACTCAATTCATATTTCATGTCCATTTGAAAAGGGCAAATAAATTCTGAGTTTGTGTTTAGCCCAGGCCAAAAGTTTCGGGCTCCCATACGTTGAAATATGAAATTTGGGAGAGTCGATGTGGTTATTTGAACCTATAAGGCACAAGGTTCCAAACCATCATTTTGAAAAGACGTAAAAACCACAGGTGCAAGTTTAAGAATGTGTGCGATTATTATAACAGGAAAGGAGCATACAACAGATAGATTTTTTCCACCTGCAATGAAGGTGCAGGCTCTGTAAAATCTATAAAATTACATCATGTTCTGGAAGCCTCTGAAGGAAGAGGACGACGCCTCTTAAGCTTAGCCATAAGCCTCTCGTGGTCTCCCAAAATTCTTTCATTGGAGACCTGCAGCATGTCCAGCCTTCTCAGTGTATCAACGGAGTACGAACTCACCAGTTTCAACAAGGCATTATTCTCTCCTTTAAGTTTATCAACCTCCTGTTGAGACTCATAAAGCATTCTTTGAAGAGACGAATTTTCAGTTGTTAGCTTCTGAACCTCGTTTGCTCTAGCACGCAAACGATCAGCCATGTTAGAAACAGAAGCAGCACTCTGAATGCTAGAAGCCATTGAGTCATCAATAGCCTCTTCCTCAGACCTCCTTGTTAACAGTATTTCATCCATTGGAGTAATGAAATTCCTAGCTACTATGACAGCAGTAGCATCATTCATCATCACAGAATCATTAACTGTGAGATGACGATTTTGGGATACAAAGGATGGACGCCAAACTTTGGCGTCACTGGTTGTTGTGGGAGTATCATTTAAATTGAAATAATTTGGGCAGGAAGAAGAGGAAGCCATTTTAAGAAGGTTTCGAAGAAAGTCTTAGAAAAACTAAAGTTTCAGAAAATGAAGGAAGTTGAGTTGAAACGCAGTTGCTCCAATCAAGTTTTGCAAAGGCAATATCTATAGGAGGAAATATGGCTACAGTTTCCAGGATCCTAATATTATCTCAGATCCTCATATTCTCTTTTTCTTTTCCAGATTCCAAAACCTCACGCGGCCTCCATTAATGTTTGTCGGCACTTTCGGCGTTTTCAAGAATTATTTTCGTCAAAGCCGATCTTGCTTTGCGGATTTCACGGAGCTACTTTTTCAAAAGTACCCCGAGAATCTCGCAATTTTCCTATGGTTAATTTGAAATTCACCGGTTCTACCTATTCCTCTTATTTGTGTATAAATGTGTTACTAACGAAATTTTCTTTGCAGAAGACATCTACTTTTCTCCATACCTAGTGATGCGATATCTACTTGTTTTTCTTATCAGTGAGCACTCAATATGCCCGAGAAGCAAGACTATCTCTGATCATCCATTCAGGAAGCTAGACTATCCCTGATCACGTTTCCGCTACATCAAGGAACTGTGAAGGCGACCTTATGCTCTAATCTCCTGAGGTCCTTCTAGACTAGGAGAAATGAAAGCTTATTGTCTGCTCCCACCAGCTTCCTTCCCTGATTGCTTACCTTATCTTGCAATCAATATCACAATTTTTTTTTTTGCATTTTTTCTCTTTTTGTAACTCTCTATTCATAAGAGATTTTATTTCTTTAGAATGAACATCTGAAGAAAGAATCCATGAAGTGATCCTAACTCTGAGGGTTATTTGTTTTGACAGAGGCAAAAGAGTTGTGATTTTGCTCTTGCAGGATATAACTAGATCATCAAGCTCTACATTATATTTACTGGGCCGATACGAGCTTGAATGATACTTGAGAGAAGTTTCTCCCACCTAAGAATGTAAGCAATATTTGTGTTATTTTATGTTTATATACTTATTTGATATTTTATCTTGAAAGGTAACCAAATGAGGAGATAAGTCCGTTCTAAAAGAATGACTTGTATGTATCCATGAATTATTAACGCAAATTTTACAGATTGCAAGTTGGATACATTGATAATACACTGCACAGATTAAAGTCTCATAAGAACAGAATATGGGTATAGCAGTGATCAATATAATGCACGTCTGTTGCGTAGCAAATGATATGGATTGAAGTCCCAAAAGGACAACCCTTTAACATGTCAATATTGATATTGTGCACGCCTAATGCGTAGCAAATTATATGGGTTAAAGTCCCATAAATTAATTGACATGTATGTATTAATCTGTGGCATGCCTGCAACATGACAGATATATGGGTTCTAAATGTTCCAACTCCCTAAATGGAGATTATCCACGCCCTACTGTAAAATAACGCTCCATTGGAGGTTATAATCCACATTCTCACATAATAAAAGCCCCTTGCAGTGGCTTGGGTACCCAAAAGCAAAGAAATGCTTATAATTGATGTATGTGCATGCACATGAGAATGGTAGGATCATGAATTGATGAATGACAAATTTTAATTTTGGAGTAGCTACTCAAATCATCAATGGGCTGTGTTGATTGGAACCACGTTCAATTATTAAATGTCGATAATATCATTAGCCAAAATGGAATGAGGTAATTCCATTATAGATGAGAATAAACGTGAAAGAACAAACCCACAGTACGAACCCCAAAAGATGTTAATACTGAAAGTTATACTTGGGTGTTCGGAATAAAAAAGAATATACCTATTTTGTATGACACAATGTTTCTGGCATAAACAAGGAATATTGGGTTTTTTCATATTTACATATTCAATTGTGCCCCCTTACCGCACAATTACGGAGACCAACATATTATCTTTAAGGGTTATTAAATGCACGGAGCATATCGCCATAAGCGATTCCCTAAAGATGTATAAATAGCTGGGTTAAAGCTATATAATGTGTCATAAAGTTTAATCCCTTTAAACAAAATCCTTGAAAGGATTGAAATTGCATGAAGCAAGTCCCTGAAGGACATGTGCCTGAAGCACAAAATCTGTACTCAATGTTAATGTGCATAAATTGCCTCAGTGAGTATATTGATTATAATGTGTTTGCAACACATTAAAGCTTTTGAAGAGTTCAAGAAATATTTGTCTCGACTTAAAGATCGAGCATTATGCCAACGAGATTCTTGCTTATACTAAGAAAGTATTGAAACATTTTTTGAGGATTATCCGTTGGGCACTTAAATATTTTTCCGGAAGTATACTGGACCAGATAAAGCTCAGCTCTATCACCACCACTTGGGGATGATACTATGAAAATTTTTATGGTCGCTTACTGGAAAAAGCTAGTCATATCGGGGGGAGCGTGCCAACTATGATATTCAGAAAGATGATCAACAGTATGGCTTAAAGATATTTTGCCAAGCATCAGGGGGAGCGTGCTATCAATAAAGATCTTCAAACACTGTACTCTTTTTCCTTCATCCAGGTTTTTATCCCACTGAGTTTTTTCTGGCAAGGTTTTAACAAGGCAGTGTCGCACGCGTGTCAATATACACAGAATTTTATGTTACACATGGTTATGTACTCTTTTTTTCCTTCGACCAGTTTTTGTCCCACTGGGTTTTTACTGGCAAGGTTTTTAATGAGGCATATTCCATATCATTTGTGGTCTCCAAGGGGGAGTGTTGTAAAGTCAAGAATGTGGAGCCTAAAATGGTAATAATGATGCTTGCCAACACCCACGTAAAGCCAAAGAAGAATGATTAAGCAACCACATTGTTTTGCCTACAAATAAAGCTTTCCCCTCACTTGTAATTGACATAGAAAACATTCAATGAAATATCATGCTTCTATGCCTTCTCTCTATTTCAATTCTCTCTATAATCTCTTTAGTTTACAACATAACCCTCTTTATCAGCAGCTCATCGAGAATATTAAAATAATATATTTTATTCAATATGGACACAAATAACTGTGGCTAAAAATACAAACTTTTATGAAAATATATAATAATAAAAAACTCAAATACCAAAAACAAATAAATTTTGTTACAATAATTCTTTGTACAACTATTGAGTATCTACGTATTTTACATATTTACAATAGAACCCACAATATTTGCAACAAAGTCCCTTCTGGTAATAGCATCTCCTAGTCTCCGTATGCTTTCTTCTTCTTCCAATTCCTGACATCTTCATCTTCCCATTTCAAAATTGCATACAATCAGATTCAGTGAAGAAAATCCAAAATGCCCAAAAATTACCAAATTTAATTGAGGAGCACAACAAAATTCTCAAGAAATAGCAGTGGCAATGGCAATGGCACTAGCAAATGCAGCATACTCACCAAGAATTTAGGCACTCAGTATCTGGATAAAGGCTGCAAAGAGTGAGAGGATTTCAACGTCAAATGTGTTTATAAAAAAAACTGTAATGTAAAGAAATGTACAACTACAACCAACATTAAAGTCTTAAATCAATGAAGGGTCCTACAGTTGTTTTTTTTAATAAAGAAAAAGAAGAACAAAAAGGCACCTTCTACTGTTCTTGAATAGAAAATCTTGTTGCTTCATTCCATCAAGTTGAACAATCATTTTCTTGAGGATTCGAAGACAAAAATGCAAAACTGCAGTAGCACAACTTCAGAAAATCCCAATTGAACTCAAGACCAACTCATAAAATCACTAATTGAAATCAAAATGCATTCACAAACTCACCCATAAACAATAAATTTCATGCCCAAAATCGAAGAAAAAAATTAATTAAGATAAACACAGATTCTCATCTCAACACCCAAAAAGATAAACAAAAAGCTAGAAAGAAAATTTACTTTAGAGAAATCGTGGTGGTGTTTTGTTACTTGAGAGGTGGCCTAGTCAGGGTTGGTTAAGGAAGGAAAAACAGGAGAGAGAGAGAGAGAGAGAGAGAGAGAGAAGAATAAAAAACAGTGAGCGAGAGATGGAGATAATAAAAAGAAAAAATAATGGAAAAAAGAAAGATGAAAAGACGAGAGAGGCATGCGTTTTTTTTCCAAAGAAACTTCTATAGGAAGATAGGCGTCTTTTGAAATTTTATTATTTTATATATTTTTTATGAAGATTTTTGAAATTGTTCTAGGCACAATTTAAAGTATTCGTGCTCTATAGGTCACTTAAAGGGACACAATTTCAGTATTTGTGCTATAGGCCATTATATATTTGAAATGTGTGCATTCTTAACCACAAAAATTAATATTTGTGCCAAATACTATGCCATAATGCTTAAAATAATATGCGTTTAAGTTTCTTGTTTTTTATAGATAAATAAAAGACACAAATAAAAAAGCTTTAACTATTCTCACAGTGAAATGACAACTCTATGATAATATGATAATTGGACACGAAATTTGTACCTAAACTATTTAGGCACTACTATTTCCTTCTTCTGTTAGCATTGGACGCAAAACAATTGTGTTTTGCCCGTATATTACACAAATACTACATATATATATATGTCAAATGTGTTTCAAAAGGACATGAATACCTTTTTTGTGCTCTTTGGATTGTGCTTTTAGCCCAATTTTTTAGTAGTGCCTCTATTGAGTTTTTTCTTCGGTATTTAGAGAAAGCGAATCAAGGAATGTATAGCGTCAACTGTTAAGCCAGACTTACTCTTGTTTTGGTTAAGAAACAATAATCCATATTTGGTATGCCTTACTATGCCTCACTGGACTGGACTGTGCTATATAATACTTAAAACCCCTATTTGGTAAAGAAGGGGATTATATAGTCCATTAGTGTAAAAAACCCCGGATTCGCTTGTCTAACATAGCAATGACGAAATGTGGTTCGCAAAATAGCGAGAGCGCTATTTTGAACACTCGAGTCCGAACTGCTTGAATCAAATTCAAAACCCCACCACCACAGTTCCAATCGAAACTTGCTGATGAGTCTCAATTAGCTATAGTTGCCGCTCCAAGTTGGCTTGGGCTAGTCAAAGGGCAGATTGATATATAGACATAAACTCAGGAAACCAACAAAATCAAAAAGTTCAATATCCAATAATATGATTGAACCATTGGCCAAATTGAAAGGGAAGGAGGAAAATCTTTCCTGGTGGAATTCAAGAGACAGAGAAAGAGCTCAAATCAATGAGTTGGCTTTGTCATCTAGCAAGCCTCTGCCAATAAAGACCTCCAATAATAGAAGGGGATGCGGAAGCAAATCTAGCTAGCCCAAAGGCCAATTGAAAGACCCGAAATCAAAACTAGGGAGGTTAAGGAAGCAAGCTTCCTTATTTTTTCTGCAGCAAGGAGATGAAGGTTTTGGGTTAGTCTGGAGAAATATAGTGGTTTCAAGAGATAAGAAAGAAAAAGTGTTTTTGAATGGTTTGGGGGCTTTTTTGTTGGAAAAAGAGAAGTTTTTTTTGTTTTTTTTTGGGGTAGTCACAGTGGAAAAAGAAAGGTAAGTAGAAAAAAAAAAAATTTTTGAATGAAATAGGAAGGTAAAAAGAAGAAGAAAATAACAAAAAGAAGAGAGAGAGAGAGAGAGAGAGAGAGAAAAGAAGAAGAAAAGGCTGGAAAAAAAACTGAAAACATAAAAAGAGATAAATTAATAATATAATTATTTTTTAGTCCGACACAGTACCAAATATAAGTCTTCACTATTTTTACAATCCAGCTCTTTAGTTCGACGCAGCATCAAACGTAGCTCAGTACTTAATCCAGCTTAGGCCAATCCGAACTAATCCAAAACAGTCCTAGAATTTAGTCCAGTTCATGACAATCCGCAGTAGAAAACGACCCCACAAAAGCTTGTTTAATACTTGCCATTTGTTTTGTCAGTATCAAATTGAAGTCACTTTATGACTTGTGTAAGAGACAAACCTATACAGATTCAATTGCAAAAGTTGGTCAGTATTAATGTCACTGACAAGAAGCCGTTACTGATGAATTTTCGCCAGTGATGATATTTCTACTGACCATAGAGGGTTGTCGGTACAAGCTAAAAATGTAGTAGTGCGAATTTCCCATTAATTAGGAAACATCACAGCCCTTCAAGTTCTTTGCTCACCTTTGTTGCACCTTATGAACACACACTCTCTCTCTCTCTCTCTCTCTCTCTCTCTCTCTCTCACAGAGACAAATTATGTACATATATTCTAAAGGCTAAAGCTTTCGACTGAGAATAAATATCTGAATTCGTCTTTTTTTTTTTTTTTTTTTGTCTCTGCTTTGAGAATTTTGAATCAGAATCGACTCTCTGGTCGTCTTCCACCCTCATTTAGTAATTTGAGCAATCTTCAATACTTGTAAGCTTCTTTCAAAAAAAGTTATATATATATATATATATATGGTGATGGGTTTTAGTTTTACAAAGACTCTGAAATTATATATATATATTATTATTATTATTATAAAGGATTCTTAAACAACTAAAACCCTCAATATTTCTTTAAAAAGGCTTTTACAAAGAGTCGACTACTCTGACATGTGAGAAATGCATGGTCCCCCCTCAATAATTTGTCACCAGAAATATGAGGACCGCGTTCAAGCATTCAATTGTTTCGTGCAAATCATACACGAAAAAAAATCAGTGTGCAGGGTGTTTATATTCATTGTGCGGCTCCCACTTAATTAATGATTTGATTTATTAGATCAATATTTTTCTGTTAAATTATTTATAAGAAAAAAGAAAGATGGTACAACTTGTTGCATTATAAAAAGGGGAAGAAGGCATAGTGTGCGTATTGCCAAAGTAAACTAGAATCTGAAAGCAAAGCAGAATGGTTGAAACCCGTCCAAGACTTCTTGTTGAGCATATGCTCCTGAGTTTCCTCCTTTGGCAGTTTGGTTTTAGGCATGGATCTTCCGAGACAACTACTGAGTTGGATCCTAAAGAAGGTATACAACTGTTTTGTTTCTCATCCCTTTCTCTTTTTATTCACATTTCTCTCATGTTACCAGACAGACCCTCATTTTAGTTTTGCTTTATTTCACAATCCTTGATGCTACAGCTCGAGTTTGAGATATTAACACACACACACACTCTCACTCTCTCTCTCTCTCTCTCTCTCTCTCTCTCTCTCTCTCTCTCTCGCAGTGGTCGTCCTCAATTTGATCCTAGATAAGTTACGGTATAGCGGGCCATCATACTCCAATAGCTCAATTTGCCATTATGGAGACTTGGAGACTATCAAATTGAAGATCAATTGCACAGAGGACTGTGGACATGACAAAAACAGCTATTGCCATATCAAAGACTTGTAAGTCACAATAAAATTAATATAATATATATAGAGCACTCGTTCGGGCTTTTTTTAACAATGTCATCTCATGATGCGCACTGTTTGGGCTTTTTTAATAATAATATTCTAAGAATAATTTTTCCCAAATGATTTGTGTTGCAGTTCTTTTACTGGCGCCGCTTTAACTGGTTTTATACCTGAAGAAGTAGAGGAGCTTAAGCATTTGGAGACACTGTAACTATTTCCTATCATTATTCCAACAGATTTTTTTTAATGCATTCCTATATTTATAATCAGATTTATAAAAATTTTAAAAATTTAAAAAAATCAAACATCCTCTTCCCTAAAACAAAGGAAAAGAAGGCCGAGGCTTCAACCGAAATTTCGGCAGAGTCTCCCCTAAAAAACGGATTTTACCAAATATTTCAACCTGTAAAAAAACAAGAGAAAAAGAATACCAACTGCCAACAACACAAAGATTACAAAATAGGCCTCCGGTCTTAACTTCAACCCTACACGGGAAATGTCAGAGCAGTCCAAGAATCTCTAGTTAAACAGCCAAAATAAAAGCTTCAAGAAATGGACAAGTGTCCTACAATTAAGCAGAGGAACGAGAGGAGGAAGGCTCGGCCTGACTGCTCGGTTCTCGTCAACTTCAGCCTCACTCGACGAAAATGGCAGTCGGAGTCACCGGAAACGGCGTTGGAAACTTTGAAAATCACCCGAACTTCCAGTCATTCTAGTTTAATTTCCTTGGGTTTTTGAGATGGGAAAATGGGTGGGTTAGATAGAGGACATCGATACGAAACTTTTGCAACCAATTGAACTCGAATCGGACATCGGACGGTGACGAAATTGCTGTCTAAAAATTGCTGCTGTGCGCATAGATATAGAGAGCGTCAGGGAGAGATGGAGGAGAGAGAGAGAGAGACTGGTTTGTTTTAAAAATCCAACTTTAAAATATTTACGGTTGTGCCACTACACTTTCTTTGACCACAACTTCTTCATTAAAACTCCAATTTGGCCCCACTACATGTTTACGAACTCGTGAGAGCGAGCTCTATGCAATGGTGCCACTCATTTATCCAAAATCCTTCTGGATTAAAAAGTGACCAAAGTACCCCCACTCCCAAGGGTAAAATTGTAATTTCACAAAATAATTAAATCGATTAAATTGAGTCAGAGATGTTACAAATCAAGCCACTAAATATATTAATTTTTCTTATTTATTAAGTATATTAACTTGGTATACAATTTAATTTTCTTCTGTTCTTCTTTAACGATGAATCCATTGCATGTATTATATGAAAAGATTAATGTTGATTTTGTATGCTTATATGCTAAACAGTGATTTATCCGGCAATCAGCTTACCGGTTCCATACCTGATACCTTGTGGAATTTGTCATCCCTCATACAATTGTAAGTGTATATACATAAATATAGATAAGTACTTAAGGATTCACTTGAGGGCCAAACCCTACCCGAAAACATGCATATATATTGAATTTATATGAATACACAGTAATTGAGTTTTCATATATTCAGAGACCTTTCAATGAATCAACTAAACGGAGGCATATCAAAGCGCATAGAATCCTTGCGCAATCTTACTATTCTGTAAGTATATATTCAATATTGGTTTCTTTCTTTTTTCTTTTTTGCTTTGGTTACAAGGGAGACCAACAACTACTATAACTCGCATCAATTGAGTGTGGGGATAAATTCTTTCGCAACTACTTCACAGCTCCTTTTCGGAAAACCTAGCCACTAGATATATACAATTTAATTTCTTATTTATAAATTGTATTAAATTGGTATCAATTTAATTTTCCTATTTATTTATTATATTAAATTGGTATACAATTTAATTTTCTTCCATTCTTCTTTAACGATAAATCCATTGCTTGTATTATATGAAAAGATTACTGTTGATTTTGTATGCTTATATGCTAAACAGTGATTTATCCGGCAATCAGCTTACGGGTTCCATACCTGATACCTTGTGGAATTTGTCATCCCTCATTGCATTGTAAGTGTATATACATAAATATATATATATATATAAGGACTTAAGGATTCACTTGAGGGCCAGACCTTACCTCAAAACATATACATATTTCTTGAATTTATATGAATGCATATTAATTAAGTTTTCATATATTCAGAGACCTTTCAAGAAATCAACTGACAGGAGGCATATCAGAGCACATACAATTCTTGCGCAATCTTACTGCTCTGTAAGTATATATCCAATATTGGTTTTTTTTTTCTTTTTTGCTTTGGTTACAGGGGAGGGAGACCATTGGGTGAGGGACATTCTAATTATGGTATTGAGAGCGGGGGTAAATTCTTTCCCAACGCCTTCACAGCTCCCTCTTTTCTTTTTTTTTCACAACTCTTGAAATATATGAGCTCCTCAAAGCTTGCCCTTAAAGTTCTTTTTCTTTTCTTTTCGGGTATTTAACCTTTCAATTTGAGATTTTCCCCAATCTTTCTTTTAATCAAATTAAAGCAGATACACCAACAACTACTAACTCACATCACTACTTACAATGAAACATAATCTCAAATAAATAAAGCCTATAAATTCAAAATATAAAAATAAATAATAAAAAAGTAAAAGAAGAGAGGAGAAGGGAAGAGGGGCAGTGATGCTTCCTCTCCCCCTCTATGGAGTTTTTTCTTCGGGATTTAGAGAAAGCGAATCAAGGAATGTACAGCGTCAACTGTTAAGTCAGACTTATTCTTGTTTTGGTCATTGTAGTTTGTCCATGAATTTCTAATAGGTGTGGAGTGTGGAATTGGCATGTGTTTTAAGGGAAAATCTATTGAAAGAATATAAGGTTTTTTTACCCAAAAAAAAAAAAGAAGAGAAAAGAATTGAAGGTTTAAATACATCGGTTCAATTAACTTCAATGAATTTAAACATGGTTTTTTCCTCCTTTTTTCTTACATGGGCTGACTTTCTATCTAATCTTGAATTCTATGTTGTAATTTGTATATATCTATATCTAATTTCAGTATTTCTTACAACTCGGCTTAACTCGACTTTAAGTTTAATCTGTTTCTACTCCTCTCCGAGCTTTAACAAGGTAACATAACATCCAATAACTTAGCTCCATTTTTTTCTGGCCAAAAAGCTATCTGGGTTACAACTTCCTCAGCGGACAGATACCATCATCTTTGGGTGCTCTGCGTTCTCTGCAAACGTTGTAAGTAAACTCTCTGCAACTTGTTTTCACCATTGCACTGAATTCTTTGACTTTTTTTGACTTGATATGATCAGTTGGTTCCTTTGTATAACTTTTCAAATTCTTCTTTATAATCTGTGAGTTTTGCAGGTCTCTGTCTTATAATGAGTTGTCAGGTCCAATTCCCTACCAATTAGGAAACATCACAGCCCTTCAAACATTGTAAGTTCTTTGCTCGCCTTTGTTGCACCTTATGAACACACACACACACACACTCTCTCTCTCTCTCTTTCCCCATCACACACGCACACATACAAAGAGAAAAATTATGTACATATATTCTAAAGGCTAAAGCTTTCTACTGAAAACAAATATCTGAATTCGCCTTCCTTTTTTTTTTTTATGCTTTGAGAGTTTTGAATCAGAATCAACTCTCTGGTCGTCTTCCACCCTCATTTAGTAATTTGAGCAATCTCCAAAACTTGTAAGCTTCTTTGAAACAAAGTTACATATATAGAAAAGAAGGAGAAAATTTTGGTACTTAAATCTCTACTGGGATTACATTGTTTTATTCTCATGTTGTGGAAGCTGGGCGGCATCCAATGATCTCACTGGAGAATTCCCGGATTATGCCACTCTTACTCAGATGAACGTATTGTAAGTGTTTCTCATTTAATAATGTCAATCTTACTCGATGCACATCTTTACTATTTTGTTGGAAATAAATGGGTCAATAGTGGACCCAGATTTGAATAAATGAAACACGGCACCGTCATTTGAGTAAAAAAATTGGGTAATGGAATTTGGTGACAGCAGCAGGATTAATTCTTCTTTATTTAATGTTCTTGATGCCTGCAATCCACAATAAGGTGAATTTATTAATATTTGAGAGAGCCTAATTGGCCAATGCAGTTCAATATCTGGCAACTATATGTCTGGTCCCTTTCCAGCTGACTTCATCCGAAATTGGACCCTAATCTCTCATCTGTAAGTTTTCCTTTACGTTACTGCATGCAATT
Organism: Prunus persica; assembly: GCF_000346465.2. NCBI lineage: Eukaryota > Viridiplantae > Streptophyta > Magnoliopsida > Rosales > Rosaceae > Prunus > Prunus persica. The sequence goes on from NC_034014.1 coordinate 9,682,174, forward strand.
TGTATCTTTGGGAATAGGGTTAGAAATTCTAATTACAATAGTATAACAAGTGCTTACAAATTAAGAGACGAGACAAAGTTCTACATATTAAGCTTCTACTCTCTATGAAATCTCATAGAGACATTGACAAAATGAATTGTCAAAGTTGATAAGATGTCATACATCTGAATTTCATATCACTCTGCACTGCTCACAGGTCAATTTTGGGAAACAATTTTGAAGGGAGTCTACCTGCAGAACTTTTTAGTTTCTCCAGTCTTGATTATTTGTAAGTACACCGTCCCCTTCTGTTTCATTAACCCACTTTTTCAGGAAAAAATAAAAATAAAAATAAATCAGTAGCTCTGTTTTCGTGATGAATATAATTTTTTGTGTCCCTTTTGCAGAACGATCAGTGACGTAGCTAACTCTGGTTTCCAATTCCCACGAACTGCGAACCTGAGCAATATAGAAACTCTGTAAATGGTTTTATCACATGTCTCACACATCTATTCATTTTAAAAGCCAAAGAGGTTGAATGCATGCAAAAAAATGTTCACTGGCCAGATTTAAACTTTTACCAGTATAATGAACTATGTAAGCAAGCTTTATTTTGCTCTGCAAGAGTCTTTGTGCTAGGACAAAACCCAACATTTCTTTAAGTTGCAGAATGTCTTATGCAGTCAGCATCACTAGATGTAAACATCTCATGTTCATGATGTATATCCACTCACTCACCTCTTCTCATGGTTTCTATAGGATATTAAGGAACTGTTCCATCACTGGTGAAATCCCTGAATACATTGGTAAAATGTCAAATTTAGAATACTTGTGAGTCTCTCTCTCTCTCTCTCTCTCTCTCTCTCTCTCTCACACACACACACACACACACAGCACCTTCACAAGTCCCTAGAGTAATGGTTTATGTTTATGCTTTTTACTGATTTGTTTCAATTCCTGCTTTTGAATGTACTTTGGTACAATTTATATCACAGACTAGTTAATTAAGTTCCCAAGTTGTTAATGCCTCTATGTATTCTTAACAGGGATTTGAGCTTTAACATTTTAACCGGACGAATCCCACAATCCATGAGTGGTTTAAATTTAACTCACTTGTAAGTGAATGTTATTCGTGTGTTTTTGCTACACAAAAGACAACCGAACTCTTGTTGATGTTAGTATTCAATTGTTAACTTTCTCTCTCCTCAGGTCCTTGGCAAAAAATAAACTTAATGATACAATCCCTGCTTGGCTTGTTGCAGTCAAGACTAGATTGTAAGCTTCTGTATTCAAAATCTTAAACTATATATGTACAGTTATTTTTATCTTCGTGCATTGGCTGTCAAGTAAGTCCGAAAGCTTAGTATCTTGTGAATTGATCTTTATTTCTTAAACAATGATTGCCAGAAAGCTTAGTATCTCATAATTTCCTTTAACATCTTTGGGATTAAAGTAAGACCAGTTTAAAGATGTTTATGACTCAAGTTCACTATTAGAATTAGGATCGTTGCTTTTTGAACCTGCAATTGATGGCAAATTCAAATATACTGGATTCACCTTCAGTTGGACGGAGTATGTAGCAGTCGGGTTGTTTACATGCGGTAGTAAACCTTGTGTGCGCATACATATATGAAAGAACCATGCAACAGCCTAGCAAATAAAAGGAAACTATTTAGGAAGTACTCTCTATAATGAGGAATTGTTGGTAGCATCGTAGTTATCTTTTTGCAGTCACAGCGGGGGTGACCCTGAGGGTATGCAAGTGGTGCCACCACACAGGGCCTCCGATTTTTAAGGGCCTCGAAATTTTTTGACTTGTATATTAATATATTAATATTACAAGTATTATATATATTTAAGCGTGTAGAAAAATAACACAATTGTATATTTGGTTTTGTTGGTCTTCATTGCCTCAATTTCCCTAAAAACTCGCCAAATGACTCCTCCCACCATATTACCTAAGTTTTGGAGTGAATTTGATATCAATTTGTCAAAGAAATTGGACACTTCATGTTCATATGAAGTTCTTGCGAAGTTTATCAAGTGGTTGGAACATTGCATAGTTTTATTGATTGGATTTCACTAAAAACTTACCAAATGAATCCTTCAACCATATTATGATGTTGCCCAAGTTTTGGGCCAGATCCGAAATCAATTGGTCAAAGAAATTGGACACTTAAAGTTCGGACTGTGGTTGGAACATTGCACAGTTTTAATGATTGGATTTCACTAAAAACTTACCAAATGAGTATGTCTTTCAAAAGTTTTGTATTTTTATTTTGTATTTTTACTTTTTTACTCTTTTTTAATTGATATCAACAAAAATACATACAAGCAGTATATATACGCTTTCTTCAATTAACCAAATATATATATATATATGTTTTCATCCACTCAAAAGAAAATAAAATAAAAAGTTATTATCTTCTTCTTCCTCTTCTTTGTTCTCAAATTGAAACATTAAAACTCTTATAAATTTGATTCATTATTATCATTATATGATAATTGATGATGAATTTTAGTTGTTAAAAAAGTTGTTTTAAGGTATTAAGTCATGGCAAATTTTCTATTTTCTTTAGCATTTTCATATTAGATTATGTGAGGTCCCTATTTAAGTTTTGCACAGAACCCTCAAAATCTCAGGACCGGCCTTGAGTGACAGTTGTCAGGAGTAATGCTGGTTTCTTAAAGCCATTGTGCACTTGATTAAAACCAAAAAGGCGCTATTTGAATTCTGAGACCTTTGCCCCAGTAGCCAAGATTAACACTATCAGAGTTCTATTGTCTCTAGCAGCAAATCTCGATTGACCATTACATCAGTTTGATGTCAAAAATGCATTCCTACATGGAGACTTGGAAGAAGAAGTATATATGGACCTACCACTAGGATGTAATTTAGCGCGTGACAAGAAGAATCACGTTAGCAAGCTCAGAAAGTCATTATATGGATTATATTACTTTTGAGCTGATATTTGAGTGTCTTCTTAACTTCAATCATATCAATGCAATGAAATATTTATATGAATAGTTGTTGTGAAATGACCATTCTACAAAAAGTCATTCAGTAATTTAGATACTAAAATACTTCTTTCATCAGACAGCTATTTTGATTTGACACCGGAATGCTTAATGAATTTGACCACATGTCTTTTCAGGGATCTGTCGTACAATAGCTTTTCAAAAGTTAGCTTCGGAGTGCCAGACGATATGCGAGATCATCTGTAAGAATTGGCATTAATTTTCTTTTTCTATTGTTACCAATCTCTAGTTGCATGTGGAATTATGATGAGATCGTTTTCCATACATTTCAGGAACTTGTTTGCCTGCTGCAGAAGTTCAAGTTTAACCGATCCAGATCAACTATTTGTGTATGTTAATATTTTTATCTGTTCTAGTATAGGAAAAGCCAAGGGCCATTTCTTACAAATTCGGTGGTTTATTCAGGGATCCAAAGAAACGCATGCCTACGCATTGTCCTAGACGAAAATCTAAATGTGAGTTTGGTTGGTTCTTCAGACATGTATACAATCACACATAACTTTACCTAAAGGATTCCTGATTGAAAATTGGCACCGTTAAAATCTTCAACAATATCATTTTGTCTGGTGAGGGCTTGTATATTATCTCTAGGAAAAACAATAAAATTAACCTGAGCTGCAAATGTTAAAGTTCAGATTATGCTTATGTAACCAACCATTTACAAAATTCATACTCTCTTAGGTCAATTTTATTAATGTCTCATTTTCACTTTATTTTATCTAATCTATCCCTTTCTGACTAACATTTGCAGCTCGTTCCTTGTTTATAAATTGTGGTGGTGAGGGATTAACTGTTGGTGACAAGTATTATGAAGCAGATAACTCAACTTCACTCTATTATATTAGTCCTTCCAAAACCTGGGGTTATAGCCTTTCTGGAGACTTATCACCGGAGTCCAATTCTAGTAATTTCATACAGACCCAGTCATGTGGAATTCATGTTGCTGAGTCAGACTTATATTTAAAGGCTCGGATTGCCCCTCTCTTCCTAAGTTATTATGCTTTCTGCTTACAGAAAGGCAAATATAACGTGACCCTTCACTTTGCTGAAATAGTATTCAAGGAGAAGGAATCATATAGTATACTAAAAAGACGGGTATTTGATGTTTATATCCAGGTAAGAGCTGATGTCATTCAATTAATCCTATTATTTGTCACTAAATTGACTGAAATCTTGTGTACCATCATTATATATTAGAGCAATAATACGAAGAATGGGTCCAACTAGTTTTGTTCCTGCACATATTTACTGTCTGCCAATGTTAAAAGAAGCGTTTGTTGTAGGAAAATAGAGTGCTAATGAATTTCGACATTGCAAAAGAGGCAAAGGGTCCAGATGAACCTCAAACCAAATATTTCATAGCTGATGTTAGTGATAGTGTATTGGAGATTTCCTTCTACTGGGCTGGAAAGGGATGTGCAGACGACCCGCCTACTTTGAATGGACCTCTCATTTCTGCTATTTCCATAACTCCAGGTGATTTAAAAGGCTATGACTTTAGTTTCTTCTGGTTGGTTCCAAGCTACACTTGAACCCCTTGGCTTATATGGTCATCATGCAGGCAGGCAGTTTTCATTTCACTTAATTAGTTTAATCTTGTTAGACTGCATATATACTGAATTAATTTGACAATCTTTTAAAGAAGTTTGACTTTTCTCTTGCTATTATCCCCTCCTTCGATGAAATATCACTTCAAAGTTCCCCAACGCTCTGCATTGTGGCGAAAATTGAAGAAAGCATTGATTATTACTCTACCTTCAAGTGTAGTTGTTCTATTGCTTCTATTAGCTTTCATGTGGAAAATTGGCTGGCTGGGGAAAAGAGAGTTGAGTGGTGAGTGAAGCTACAACTATATACTGCACCATGCCCTTTTTCAAGAATTCTTATTTCCTAGTTAACATGTCATCTTTGATTTTTCCCGGAACAGAAATACAGATAGGCCAAGATAAACATGTTACCCTTCAAGAATTAATAGGTGCAACTCGAAAGTTTAGCAGCAAAATGGAGATTGGTAGAGGGCATTTTGGAAGGGTTTATAAGGTATACTTTTACATTGTGAACTTAATTTGTGGTAGAAATTTGATATTAGGGTGGGGTATCTTTGAATGTTGCAAATTTATTCGGATACATAACATTTGTCTATTGTGTTGATGCAGGCTGAACTGGAAGGTGGTCAAACTACTGTAGCTGTTAAAAGACTTTCTACTAACTCAAAAGAAAAAGTTGAGGAATTATTAAATGAATTCTATGCCTTAAAGTCATTGAGGCATGAGAACCTTGTTCAATTGTTGGATGCTTATTTTGGAGAAGGCTTGCATTTGCTCATCTATGAATATATGCCAAACCTGTCCATTGCAGACGCTTTTTTTGGTAATTCATCTTTTCTCCTCCCTTTTCTAATTCTTCAAGCACAACATCAAATTGTTTTATTCTATATTATAGGAGCAGTATACTTCCTCCTTTTGTGTACAAATAGAGATACTTACAAGTTACATTCATTTGAGCTTAGCCAACATTCTCCTCTTCCTACCGTGTATTGCTTTTATATTAAGAAATAAGATCCGGTACTCACTTGTCATTGAAATACCATCAAAATACTATTAGGTGACGCATACCAGATGTCGTCTTTTGAGAAAACTTTCCATGACCCTCCCCAGACGACGCATATTACGACACTTACCTCGAGTCATTAAATGCCTTCCATGATGCAAATCAGGTGTCGTGAAAGGTTTTTTCTGTTGTAGTGACTTGTGTTTTCTGTGCTGATACAGTGTTTATGACAAAAACAAAGTCGTTTACGGTTTACACTAAACTGGAGGAATATATGCATAGAATGCTAAAGTGGTCATCATTCATGTGACTTGCAGGATCGAAGTCCAGATTGAAGTTTAATTGGGAAAATAGATTTAACATTTGCCTGGGAATAGCGAGGGGTTTAGATCATCTTCATGAGCACCCTAGACTCAAGATGGTTCATAGGGATATCAAAGCTGAAAATATCCTTCTTGATGGAGCTCTTAATGCTAAGATCTCAGACTTTGGAATGGCAAGCCTGTATACCGAGGAAGAACAACTTATGATCATCAAAGTGGAAGCACCAAAGTAAGTGTACAAAAAACAAATACCTTACGCTTTCTGAAACTCTGTATAAAATAATACCATGAAATTCAACTTATACTACGGGTGCATTATGCAAATATAATTTGAATTTATGCTTTATTGTTGTTGACGCAGCGGACATATGGCACCTGAGTATGTAGTTCAAGGTTTTGTAACAAGCAAAGTTGATGTTTACAGTTTTGGGGTGCTTATACTCGAAATTGTTAGTGGGAAGAAAAATGCAGGATACAAATTTAACCATGAGAGTGAGTATCTCTTGGACATGGTAAGTAAAACTGACAGGACGTATGGTATTTTGTAATTTCTCCTACTTTAAAGTGAACATGCACACTTTGAATTCTAAACCCTCATCATTTTACTGCAGGCTTATGTTGCATATAAAAATGGAAGCCTCGTGGACTTGGTGGATAAAAATTTGTCAGGTAATTATGATGCAAAACAAGCCATCACCATCTTAACCTTGGCCGTGATGTGCACGAATATATCTCCTACTTTAAGGCCAAGAATGGCAGACGTTGTGAGTATTCTTGTTGGTGAGAAAACCTTTGAGCAGATTAATCGGCCTACAGTGGATGATCATCAGCTTAATGTTGCCATGGCTCATGGCGAATGTACCAAAGCTGATTCTTCTACTTCCACAGACGTGAGCGCAAGGGCATCAACTTCAACTAAATTAATCAAGGGGATAGAAGAAACAGAAATTCATTATGCAGAACCCGATCTTGAAATATTGGAAGAGAGTCAGACCTCTTTCAGCGGATGACAATTATGGCGTAGTAGTTATGCGGAATAAAGGCAGTGGCAGTTTGTTTTGTGTTAGATTGTTGAATATATTGCTCTGCATTATGTATATGTAGTCGGACTTCTTTATGCAGACAGTAAGAATATTGTTTCAGGTTTTGTTCTCTGCATTATGCATATTTTTAACAACTACAACTACAATGAAAAAGAAAAAAGCTAGAAAAACCATTTATTGGACTTGAGAATTTAGTAATTAGCATGAGCATGTGTGGGAACCTAATTAAACCAAAACCCTAGGTCAATTAATTAGGCCAATCAATTTGGGAATTATTTGACCTAATTAGGAGTTACCTAACCTAATTGGGAATTACCTAATCAAATTGGGGGTTACTTGATCCCCAATTTAATTAGGGATTCGGTTCATCCATAATCCCTAAATGCACCAACCCCACCAACCACACCAACTACACCAACCACACCAACCACACCAACTACACCAACCCCACCTACCTCTCCAAAGGCCACTATAAATACCTGGTTACGCACAAGGATGAGGTACGTCTAAATTCTTACTGAAACTCTGCATAAATTATTTCTCAAAAACCCTAGCCACCTCCTCTCTTTCTCTCTCTCACACAAGGCTCCGGCCACCACACACGGCTCCGGCCACCCGGTTTTCCTTGAAATACCCTACCTAACTTAGGCATCGGAGGGCCTTTGGCCAACACCCCCCGGGTGTGGTCCTTTTACTCCGATCTATTTTGCAGGGAGAAAGAGAGGCGGAGAAGACGGAGGAATCTTGGGCGAATATTCTCCCGTGAGATTATTTGCACAAACAAATTGGTGCTTTCATTGAGAGCACGAGATATATTCAAAGCGTGCTCCAAATCCATCTTTCACACATTTTTTTTTCAAACAACCATGGTTGATACAAGACGTACGAAGAGTAACGCTACCACGATGGGCCCATCTCATGGTTTCGTGGTCGAAAGCTCAATGCAACCGTACGGAATCGTGGCTACCAACACCTTGCAGTCGTCCTCTAGTGCTTTGCAGCCGCCTTCAGCTGCTGGAATTGCAGAACAGCCGCCACATGACCCTGGGACCTCCACAGCCTTGCAGTTGCCAGCGCCGATTACCGGAGCTACTCTGCCTCGCTGTCCTGCCGTCGGATCACAGCAGCAGCCACACCACTCAACTACCGGATTTGCTGCTCAGCCCCATGGCTACTCCGACGTCATCCCAGTCTTGGAGCAGATCCATTCTCTCCCTCCTCTGCGATCACACTCGACATATGCACCTGTGTACGCGTCTAATGGAGCCCTAGCCCATGTGCCGTTGGGCCCGATGCACAACGCTCTACTTGACCCGCGCAGTCAGGTGGACCTTAACTCACGGGTTGATCAACTCACACAGATGGACCTTAACTCACGGGTTGATGATTGGACAGCTACTCAGGTCAGAACAACCTGATTGGACAGCTACTCAGGCAGATCAACTTGAATCAAGGCCCTAACCTTGGACCCCGTGACGAGGAGATGAGGGCACACCAGCATGTCGGCGAGCAGTTCGAGAGGTCCCAAGCTGGTCAGACAAGGGCAAACCGGCAGAGGAGAGATCGAGATTGAGATCGAGTAGATGAGACGCAGACAGCCGCGAGCCGTACTCTGAGCCGTTCGGGGCTAGAACCAAGGACCAATGTGCTCGAGAGACTAGGCCCACAAACCAATGTCCACGCCCGCTTGGGCCCACAAGGAGCTCGAGTTCGTGAGCAGTCGCGTGACGAACGCAACGACCGCGCCCACCAACCCGCTCGAGGGCCAACACTCGACGGCAAGCTGTAGAGGGATCATTCCAAGCCCAATCTCCTAATCTGCCCCACGGGCAGGGCACCCAAGGGGATCGACCCTTGGGAACCGAGGAAGGAGTTAGCCAGTCACGCTCGAGACACCAAAGACGTCGACCTGAGCGACCATCCTTGCAGGCAGAAGATGATGATCGACGCCCACCAACCTGCTCGAGGACCAACACGCGGCGACAAGATGTAGAGGAATCCTCACAAGCTCAATCTTCTAATCTGCCCCACGGGCAGAACACCCAAGGGGATCGACCCTTGGGAACCGAGGAAGAAGTTAGCCGGTCGCGCTCGAGGCACCAAAGACGCCGGCCCGAGACTCCAGTCCTGCGAGCAGAGGACGTCGAGAAGCTAGTAAATGACCGACTCCAAGCTCTCCAACTTAAAGGAAGCGCGGGGGAGGCCCTGCACAAGGAGATTGATCGAGTTGACTGCTCACCCTTTACTGACAAAGTGGAACGAGCTCCTCCACCGAAGCGGTTCACAACGCCATCCATCACTCCATTCAAGGGAGACTCTGACCCTGAGAGCCATTTGAGGCACTTCAAGAGCGTCATGATCCTGTACAAGGCAGACGATGCCCTGATGTGCAAAGTGTTCGCGATGACCCTGCGAGGAGCAGCTCAAGACTGGTTCCACACTCTACCGTCCGCGTCGATAGGAAACTTCAAGGAGTTGGCCTTCATCTTCACAAAGGAGTACACCTCCTACAAGACGGTCAGAAAGCATGCAGACCATCTGTTCAACCTGCGCAAGAAACCAGACGAGTCTCTACGAGACTACCTGAGACGGTTTAAGGCTGAAAAGGCTAACATCATAGGATGCAATGACCAAGTTGCATCCTCAGCTTTCAAGAAGGGCTTGCCAACCGAGCACGAGCTATACCGGGAACTGGCCATAACACCAAGTCAAACCTTGGCAGAAGTGTTCGCGACGGCAGAACGCTACACACTTTGGGACGATGATCGAATCGCCGCAAAGAAAGCCAGCAAGCAAGTTGATCACCCGACGAAGCAGGCAAGCCAAAAGAGCAACCAGTTCGAGCAAAAAGCCCGAGATAAGCGCAGATCGCGGCCCCGAGAGGGAAGCTCAGAAACAGGGACCTTCACTGAGTTCGCTATCCCAATTCATCAGATCCTGGCTCAAGTGAAAGACAAGCCGTGGGTGAGGAGACCGCCACCCATGAAGGGAGACCCCTCTAAAAGGGACACCAGTAAATACTGAGCATTCCACGGGGAGCACGGACATTACACCAACAACTGCAATGCTTGGAAAAGGCATCTTGAGGAGCTGGTCAGAGGAGGTCATTGCACAGAATTCGTCGCAAAGAAGGCCATTCAGCAGATCGAGGATCGTGATGCGGCTGCCAAGGAGCCTCCCCAAAAGGTCATTCGAATCAACACCATTCTAGCTGACTCCCGGGAGTCTGGGCTGACCACCAAAGAGCGCAAGAGGAAGATCGCGCAGGCGGCTTATGTCTCCCAAGTCACAACAGGAGTACCAGTCATTGTGGATACACCCATCATTGGTTTCCAGAAGAAGGACTTGATCGCGCTTGACCTACCGCATAATGATGCGCTAGTCATCTGCATTCAAATTGAACAAGCTGTGATCGAGCGAATTCATGTGGATGAGGGCAGCGCAGCTAACATCCTGCAACTATCTGTCATCCAACAGATGGGATTGGAGCCCAAGATTAGCAAACTTGCCAGGTCGCTTACCGGCTTCAATGGGGCCACATCAATCACTATTGGAACGATCGACCTTGACGTCCACTCACCCCCAGTGCTCTGCTCGCAAACCTTCATGGTCATCAACGAGATCTCCCCCTACAATGGAATATTGGGCCGACCGTGGATCAGCAAAATCGAGGCCATCACATCTGCTCTGCATCAGAAGATTCGATACCCCATCCCTGGAGGCGGAATCGGGCAGATCAATAGTGACCAAGCCATGGCAAGAAGATGCACAGCCCAAGGGCTCAAGAAGAGCAAGCAGTTGCAGTTCACACCAGTAATGCAAGCTGCTACCGAGGCACAAAGCGTTCCCAGCAAACAAGCAAGCTCGAGCGAGAAGGGAGCTGTTACCCCACAATAGCAATTAATGAGCCAGGATCAAGGCGAGGGAATCCGCCCGGAAGACTCCCCTGAAAAGGGTTGGAAGCCTGAGGATGACGTCGAGTTAGTACCCCCTGATCTTGGCCAGCCAGACAAAGAAGCGCAGGTCGGCTCGTGCCAGAATCCAAACAAGAAGGATCGAGAGGAGAGAATCCGCCCAGAAGGCTCCCTTGAAGAAGGTTGGAAGCCTGAGGAAGACGTTGAGTTAGTACCCCTCGATCCTAACCAGCCAGACAAGAAAGCGAGGATCGGCTCGCGCCTAAGCCCAGATGAGAAGATGGAGTTGACCATCTTCCTCCAAAACAACAAAGACATGTTCGCGTGGTCACCATCTGACATGCCCGGCATCGACCCAGACATCATCTGCCACCGCCTCCATGTCAACCCTGCCAGCAAGCCCGTGGTGCAGAAGAGACGCAACTTCGCTCCTGAGCGAGTCGCGATCATTGAGGCCGAGATCGACAAGCTTCTAGCAGCCGGATTTATTGAAGAAGTCTCATACTCAGAATGGCTGGCCAACGTCGTTTTGGTGGCAAAACAAGAAAAAGGCAAATGGAGAGTGTGCGTCGATTATACCGACCTCAACAAAGCATGCCCTAAAGACAACTTCCCGTTGCCGAGGATCGACCAGCTCGTGGATTCAACTTCCGGCAACCAGCTGCTCAGCTTCATGGATGCCTACTCAGGCTATAATCAAATTATGATGTACGACGATGACAAGGCGAAGACCTCTTTCATCATCGAGAGAGGGACCTACTGCTACAAGGTCATGCCCTTCGGGTTGAAGAACGCCGGAGCAACATACCAAAGGCTCGTTAATAAGATTTTCAAGGAGCAGATCGGCAGAACCATGGAAGTCTACGTGGATGATATGCTGGTCAAAGCCCCCAAGCGTGGAGACCACCTCAAAAACCTCACCGAGGCATTCAGCCTGCTCCGCCAATACCGCATGAAGCTGAATCCAAGTAAATGCACGTTCGGTGTATCATCCGGCCGATTCCTGGGGTACTTAGTCACACAACGAGGTATCGAGGCACACCCACGCCAAATTAAAGCCATCCTCGAGATGAAGTCACCTTCCACGGTGAAAGAAATACAAAGTCTGACGGGCAGAGCAGCAGCTCTCAACCGATTCCTCTCGAAGTCTACCGACAAGTGCAGACCATTCTTCAAAGCTTTGAAGAAGGGGCAAAAAGACAAGTGGAACGAGGAGTGCGAAGTAGCTTTCCAGAGTCTAAAGACCTACCTTACTTCACCTCCCCTGCTCTCGAAGCCAGCTCCTGGTGAAGACTTGTTCGTGTACCTGGCAGTGTCCGACTCAGCCATCAGCTCAGCTCTCATCCGAGAAGAACTTGGGGCCCAACATCCGATATTCTATACGTCAAAAGCTCTCCTCGATGCAGAGACTCGCTACCCAAAATTGGAGAAGCTCATTTTGGCCCTTGTCGTTTCCGCGCGAAAGCTGCGACCTTATTACCAAGCTCACCAAGTCATCGTTATGACTGACTTTCCTTTGAGATCAATCCTCCACAGCCCTGATGCTTCTCAGCGGCTTATGAAGTGGGCAATAGAACTAAGCCAATACGACCTCCTCTACCGGCCAAAGACTGCTATAAAAGCCCAGGCCTTAGCAGACTTTGTTGCAGAGTACACACCATCAGCCGAAGAAGAGAAGCTGGTCAGCAAAAAGAAGGAAAGTTCGAGAGCAGACAAGACCTCCGCGGAACCTGATCAACCTAGAGACATGTGGCAGCTACGCGTAGATGGAGCGTCGAACCAGAAAGGAGCTGGAGCAGGCGTCGTCATCATCACCCCTGATGGAACCCTGTTAGAGCAAGCTATCACACTTGGCTTCCTGGCTTCAAATAACGAGGCAGAGGAAGTTACAAGCTCGACACTCTAGAAGAGAAGGAAATTCCAAGACAATGGAATGCCCACCACCTTCGGAGATACTATCCGTGAAGCTTTTCGCTTACCAGCTCGACTCCTAGCAGACGACGAGCCTCCCGTACTTCAATTGAAGACAAACTGCTTTCGATGTTGCCTATGTTGTTAATTTGCTTTATTCAATAAAGCGATGTATTCACACCAACATCAATACAAGAGCAAGTTTTTCAATGAAGTACTTTTTCGAGCATTATGTCCCACAAACATATACATGCGGGCAACAAGCCTTACCTCCATTGCAGACAAGCTGCTCCCCGGAGCACAAACTCAATGGAGTCTTTTTCAAGCGCTATGTCCCTGACATACGTACACAGGCGACGAGCCTTACCTCCATTGCAGACAAGCTGCTCCTCGGAGCACAAACTCAATGGAGTCTTTTTCAAGCGCTATGTCCCTGACATACGCACACAGGCGACAAGCCTTACCTCCATTGCAGACAAGCTGCTCCCCGGAGCACAAACTCAATGGAGTCTTTTTCAAGCGTTATGTCCCCGACATACGCAAACAGGCGACGAGCCTTACCTCCATTGCAGACAAGCTGCTCTCCGGAGCACAAACTCAATGGAGTCTTTTTCAAGCGTTATGTCCCCGACATACGCACACAGGCGACGAGCCTTACCTCCATTGCAGACAAGCTGTTCCCCGGAGCACAAACTCAATGGAGTCTTTTTCAAGCGCTATGTCCCCGACATACGCACACAGGCGACAAGCCTTACCTCCATTGCAGACAAGCTGCTCCCCGGAGCACAAACTCAATGGAGTCTTTTTCAAGCGCTATGTCCCCGACATACGCACACAGGCGACGAGCCTTACCTCCATTGCAGACAAGCTGCTCCCCGGAGCACAAACTCAATGGAGTCTTTTTCAAGCGCTATGTCCCCGACATACGCACACAGGCGACGAGCCTTACCTCCATTGCAGACAAGCTGCTCCCCGGAGCACAAACTCAATGGAGTCTTTTTCAAGCGCTATGTCCCCGACATACGCACACAGGCGATAAGCCTTAGCTCTATTGCAGACAAGCTGCTCCCCGGAGCACAAACTCAATGGAGTCTTTTTCAAGCGCTATGTCTTCCAAGTGCTATGTCTCCGGACACACACTTACAAGATACAATGAGAATTGAAGTTCGAAAGACAACTGAAAATTCCGTAACAAAGCGGCCAATCAGCCAAGTTCAACAAGAAGTAAGATGGTCAAACAAAAGACCACTTATTGAAAGAAAATAACAAAGTTCAAAAATAGCAAAAATGAACTACAACTACTAGGGAACTTCGGCAGGTGACCCTTAGCCGGTCACATCCTCAACTGCACTGGCAACAGCCTCATTCTGCCCAGCCAGCACAACTTGCTTAACCGCCTCGGCTGCTTGCTCCTTCACATCCGCTTTAGCCTCATCAGCTGACCCACCTTGGCGTTTGTCTTCCTCAATTGCAGCTTCATCTGCTATCTGCTCTTCAACTGTTTCTGCATCCATAGCATCCACCTGCCCACTCTGAGCGGGGGGCAGGTCAAGACCAGACTGCTCACCGTCATCATCTTCGAGAGGGCAGCAAGGAGAAGCACCATTCTGGCAATAACTAGCTTAGCGCAAGCAGATGGACTTGACAGAAAGCCCGTTTTCAGCAGATCAGACATGGGCTCGCCCCCAGCAGAGTTATCACCAGTTCCCGGACCGGCAGTTCGTGCAATTGGAGGACTCTTCGCTCGAGCAAACAACTTTTTAGCTCTTTTGGCTGCAACTTGCAACATTGAGTCAGCCCTGCGCTTGACTGTTCGTGGCCCCGTAGATGAGTCGTGGTTGCTAGGCAGAGGTACAGTCCTCTCAGCTTGATTCCCAGATCGGCACGGATGACCCAATCCTTGCTTCCCAGCGGCTTCCTTGCATGGCAGATCACGAGTCTTAGGCAGTACGGGCAAAGACTTGAGCAGAATCTCCCGAACCTCCTGCATGCCGTTGGCCTTCTTGCTGTTCGCTGACGAGGCGTTTGATCCTGGCAGACGAGGCAGGAGCAACTCCCATATGGGCCTTCTGAGCAGGCAAGACCTCTCTTGTAGAAGACTTGTTCGTGGCAAGGGAAGATCTCGGCTGCCTTCGCTGTAGAGACGTATCCACTGATCGTGAAACTACAGCTTCATCTCGAGCAGAGCTACTGCACGCTTTCCCACCATCGGGGGAATCAGTCGATGACTCCTCCCGCTTAACTGGCAAGTCACTTAGCTCCAAGTAGCTCGACTTCCACCTTTCAATATCTTCAGCAGGGGGCAGGCCACCGACTTCCTTCCGATGTTCGCTCAGCAGCCAGCGCCATTCACGAAACTTGGCGGGGATGCTCAAAGCTTGTCGAACCTTCGTCATGTCCGGGTCGAGAACGAGCTTCTTTTGGATGGCATCATCTGCAAGTATGAGACGAACTCCTCTTCCCATCTGCCGCTAACTTCCAGCACATCCTTGCTCCGCACATGATCGCCTTGACTCATACTGATCCTAGTTTGTGGCACAAAAAGAAGAAGGAATTGAAGCAATTTGGATCAGCCACAAAAAAGATGATCTAAACTGCCACCTGCTCCAGCAGCAGATCGCGCACCTCCAGCCCAGTTACAGCTGGACAGCCCGAGTAAAAAGCCTCCTCCACGCAGGAGCCCAAGTCCACGAAGGAAGTCCAGTTACAGCTGGACAGCCCAACGGATAGTTTACATCTCCTACATGCCGCCACGCGCCATGCAGAAGCTGGGGGGCATTTGTGGGAACCTAATTAAACCAAAACCCTAGGTCAATTAATTAGGCCAATCAATTTGGGAATTATTTGACCTAATTAGGAGTTACCTAACCTAATTGGAAATTACCTAATCAAATTGGGGGTTACTTGATCCCCAATTTAATTAGGGATTCGGTTCATCCATAATCCCTAAATGCACCAACCCCACCAACCCCACCAACCACACCAACTACACCAACCACACCAACCACACCAACTACACCAACCCCACCTACCTCTCCAAAGGCCACTATAAATACCTGGTTACGCACAAGGATGAGGTACGTCTAAATTCTTACTGAAACTCTGCATAAATTATTTCTCAAAAACCCTAGCCACCTCCTCTCTTTCTCTCTCTCACACAAGGCTCCGGCCACCACACACGGCTCCGGCCACCCGATTTTCCTTGAAATACCCTACCTAACTTAGGCATCGGAGAGCCTTTGGCCAACACCCCCCGGGTGTGGTCCTTTTACTCCGATCTATTTTGCAGGGAGAAAGAGAGGCGGAGAAGACGAAGGAATCTTGGGCGAATATTCTCCCGTGAGATTATTTGCACAAACAGCATGTATGATCCTTGTCTCTTTTTACGACAAATGGGGGATTCAAAGGTGGAAAAGGATTTTCCTTTAAATACACATGACAAGTCTCCCCTTTACTCTTTTCTTAACCGAAAGTGTTTAAACATAGAGGCTCTGCCTTTTCTGTAGTCTTATCTCCCTCATTTCCTTCTTTCGAGTGATTGGAGGTTTTCCCAGCCGCCCATTGAGGCGGCTCCTCCCCCTTTTCTTTTTGTTTTTGGTTGGTTCTTCTTCTTCTCCTCTCTTCTGTCTTTTTTTGACCATGCCCTTTAAAATCAGCCCAAAATGAAGTATGGGATGGCTCTCACCCGGACGCCTAAAACAAAACTAGTACATTGGCACGCGCATCACACATGTCAATTAGCCTTTTTTTTTTATTAAAAAAAAAAAAATCTCTTTTGTATAGGAACCTTTCTTTCTTACAGAAGTTGTCAGCAATGTAGTCCGTAAATATAGTATAAATATTATTATTATCCTCTTTTACTAAATTAAAATATTTAAATTTACTAATATTATCCTCATTTAATATATTATTTTCTTCCTTAACATTTTAATTAGCTAAGAGTATTTTGGGATTTTAGATATTTCACCAAAGTTTTTCCCTTTATATATATACTAGAGCGCTTGTGTCAATTGGCAGTTTTTGTTTTTTGTTTCATTTTAGTATTATGAAAGGGAGAACTTGATATGCTTGCATCCCATGAAAATAAAAGCCAATTTTTAATTTATTTTATACATTGTAATATAAAAAACTGTTAATTTATTTATTCTTCTTTAACAATCTACATAAGAGGAGAGACCGAACTCAAATGCAAAAGTGGACTCCCTGCCTTAACCCTCCCTTCTTTTTTTTTTTCTGTTTTCAAGGAGTCACTGCCTTAACATATGTGGTTTCGTTTCTTAATATTTTATTAGCTAACTATATCTTTTTGAATTTGAAAGTTTTTTTAATAAGAAATAAATAAAAGAATTATGAAAGTTTCATTTTAAGGCATTAACAGAAGAAACTCACATTTTCATAATATCCGAACAACTACAACAACTAGTGGTTTTATTTTGTCTGTATGAAGATCGAGGATTGGAGGTAGTGGCGTTATGGTGGGTTTCTGGCACAGATTGGGGAACAAAGGCAAGGCCTTATACTCAGCGACGCTCTCACCGCCATGTTCAAGCCCTCTCACTCTCCCTCACATTTGGGTTCCCACCCAAACCCCCCAACGTCCCCTCTCATCTGGGTTTCACCGTAAGTGCATTTCTACACCACATTTATGTTCTTCAGCTCATAGAAAATCGTGGGTCTCTCTGTTTTAGCTTGATTGATTGATTGATTGATTGATTGATTGATTGATTGAATGAATGATTGAATGATTGAATGATTGAATGAGTGGTTGTTGATTGTTGTTGTACGCAAAGCTGTGAAAACAGGAGCTACAGGGAAGACTCAGAGTGCTGCTGAAATAATGAGCGGAAAGCCAATTGCAAAAGACATAAATTTGAGAGTAGCTGCTGAAATAAGCAGAATGAAAGCTGCCATTGGAAGACTTCCTGGGTTGGCTGTGGTTTTGGTGGGCTACAGAGAGGACTCACACGCTTATGTCCATATCAACTTAAAAGCTTGTAATGAAGTTGGGATTAAAACTTCCATTGTACAACTGCCCCAAGATTGTACTCAAGATCGACTTATTGATGTTGTTTCGAGTTTTAACAGCAACCCATCTGTGCACGGTATAATTGTTCAACTTCCTCTGCCACAGGTACCAACTCCTTGGAGTTAATTTAGAATTATTGCTTCAAATTGGGTTTTGTATTCTTAATTTCTTCTAGTTCTAGGCATGTGATTTGGTTTTGGCCTTTTGGGTTTCTAAAAATATTGTACATTAACTTGTTTGATTCAGCATTTGGAAGAGGAAACGATTATAAATTTTGTGAGTCCGGAAAAAGATGTGGATGGCTTTCATCCCCTCAATATAGGGAATCTTGCATTGCGGGGAAGGGAGCCGTTATTCATCCCTTGTGCCCCTAAGGCTTGCATTGAGTTGTTGCTCAGGTATCGTGTGGAGATCATTGGGAAGAATGCAGTGGTAATAGGGAGAAGCAAGATTGCTGGGTTATCCACTTCTTTGCTCTTGCAGGTGACACATATTTTTGTTCTCTACTGTATAGACATCAGAATGTTTGAATAATTTTTCAATGATGCTCCATTAGTCCTGGACAGAGGCACCACGCGACGGTTAGCACTCTCCATTCATTCACCAACAACCCAGAACAAATTACTCGTCGAGCTGACATTGTTGTATCAGATGTTGGCATTCCAAATATAGTTGGATGCGATTGGCTGATGCCAGGGGCAGTTGTAGTCGACATGGGGACAAATTCAGTTAAGTTAAATTATCTTGTTTCTATCTGACTTTCAGATCAAATGAGGATTATATCTGTGCAGAGTCATAAACATTTCTTTCTTAGGTTGTTGTGAAGTTTGGTCAGTTTTCCTGTCCATTTAAGTGCAATAACAAAGGAGCAAACTACTGTTCATCTGCCAAGGAAGCAGTCATTTCTGGTTGCGATTACCATAAAATACTCAATGCACCCGCGTTGGAGGGTGCATTGGAAAAAAGTATCCCAAATCTTTTTATTCTTTATCTTTTGTCCAAAACGGAACATTGAAAGTATATATTACTTCAAAATCCCCTCTCTTAAAATGCATTTTAAAAATAGAATTTTCCTAGAGAAACTAGATTTGTACGATCATAAGAATTTGTGTCTATCAGATTTTACCTTCTTTACTCATGTGTGGTCATAAAGGAAGACTCAACTGCTTCAGCCTCACATGAGTCGTGACTGTATTAGACCATAATGATATTTATTGTTTCATTAAATGTAGAAAAGTACTTTTGAAGGCCTGATGGTGGACTGAATCAATATCCACCTATTTAGATGAAGTTCCAAAGAGTGTAAGAGTTTACTCATCCACCTATTTAGATGAAGTTTCATATAAGTTCTTTAGTCGTATCATTGCATTAGGGGTTGGAACTAAGACAATATCCTTAATTATGCCTTACCTTCTAACCATTAGTTGTCACTATTACTATATTACCTAAATGTCGCTAGTTACTGTATTGTTGAACATCTATTAATATGTAAATCAACCAGAACCGCACGAGTAGTATAGAAAACTGCGGCCATAACTTGGGTTGAGAAAATTTATCCTTTACATAGGCCCTAGACCTCTAACTTACAAGAGTTTTGTTCCTTCAGTGGTTGTCTTTGATAAATTGTAAAAGTGCTTGTTATTTTTATTTTAATATGGGGAAATGACAGTGTCATTAAAACAAAGTGACTTTGCGTGGCCATAGGAGTATATTACTATTAGTAAGTGTATTCTGGGTCTTTGTGTTTTTGATAGGGTTTTAATGGATGGTCATGATTAGTTTGATTTTTAAGGACTAGGATTTATTATTATCCAGCCAAAGTCTACAAATAAGCTTGTGATCTCTTGTTCTTTGTAGTAAATGAATTTTGATGTAAAATTAGGCTAGTTGTGTTTCAAGGCATAGCTACCTACTATTAAAGACTAGGATATTATTATCTAGAGGTGTTAGTCTAAATGTGATAAAGACTACAACATGCTTATGCACAAGTGTATGCATTGTTGTGTCTTTCCCGTCTTGCTTATTTTTCTCAGTTGCCTTCATTTCTTTGCCCTACTTGCCCTCTGAATTGCCTGATATCCAATTGAATTTCTCATTAGATCTGGTTCACCTGTCATAGATCCCTAATTTACCCCCAAATTCTTTCATCAAGCCAAACCCTAATTGGACTCCTCAGTTTCACATCAACCCCTAACCCTAAACTTTACAGTTTAGAGCTAGAAGTGCCGATGGTTCGTGCTGTTTTGAGTCAACTATACAACATCAAGTATGTTATGTCAAGGATTTTAAATAGCAGAGGGTAAGTGGTAATCCATGTTCGCTTCCCATTATTAATAGACAAACTGGACTGCAATGTGCTCAATGAGAAAGCCATTTCTCAATGAGGGCATTGATCTTGTTCTCTCGATGTGCAGCACCAATTTGTTTTGGCATATGGACAGATATTGTATTGCATGGTAAGTACCAAGAAAAACAATGCATTACATAGAGTCTTCAATGTTATATCACAAGTACAGAAGCCATCAAGGAAAATCAATTTTCACCGCCGCATCTCATGTCAAATTTGTAAACGTGTGTTTTTCCATGCCAATAAAGAAATACAGTGATATTTCACTAGGATATAAACTTGTCTGCGTATTTGGTTTGAATTCTTGGGCTTGCTTTGTCATGATGGATGTGTCATAATATGCAGGATCCCAATAGTCCCCGAGGGTTCCGTACCACCGATGATGTTTGCTACGAAGAGGCAATTAAGGTGGTGTCAGCCATAACTCCTGTGCCAGGAGGAGTTGGACCTGCTGTAATCTCAATGCTCCTCTCCAACACCCTTGACTCTGCAAAGCGAGCTTACGGATTCACTTGATCTTTTCTCCTAAGAAGGGAATGTATATGTGACTGGGCGGGACATGACTTGTGGGGTTTAAAAATTGGAAATACATAGATCGAGAGCAATTTAACTTCAATTCTAATTGCTTTTGTTTACCTTTTTACTAGTAGTTTGGCATATGTTATGGTATGCATGTGAGAGTTATTGCTTGGAAAGTCGAGAAGAAAGGAAAGATGGATTAGTGGGAGAAAAATATGAGAGTATTTTATTTATTTATATAGTAGTTAATTACTATGTTGCTCTTAGTATATTACCTTCTTTTTATTGAATGTAATTTAAATTTTTGTTTGGCAACTTAAAATTGAGGAGGAGCTCCTCCGCACAACAATGGAATTTCGACATTTGTTAGCTCCTTTAACTATTTTATTTGGAATTTGATTTGGTGTGAGGAGGAGGTCTCCTCACTTGTATGGAGTTAAGCAATAGGGCATTTTTCTCTCTTAATTAATACTATAGATTACCGCTTTATGTTCAGTTAGGTTTTAACAAAAATCATGAAGAAAATCAAACGGAACTAAACCACTATTGGGTTCAGGCAGTTTTAAGCGTGATTCGTGTAAAATAAAATATAAACAAAAATATATAAATGGCTAGTCTGCTTCAATTTAGGGTAGTTTACGAAAGCTTAAACCCGCAACCAAACTAAACAATTACAATTGGATTTGATTTTAGACTGTTTGATTTTTTTTATTATTGTCAAAACAAACAAACAAAAAAAACAAAAAAAAAAGTTAATGGCAAAACATAGAAACCCTGTAAATATGGCAAAACATAGAAACCTTGTGAACATGGCAAATGTAAGGCAAAGAACACATAAACCATGTGAACACGACAATGGCAAGGCAAAACAAATTATAAAATGTTAAATTTCAAAGAGACAGGTCTTTGATGTATGATTTACATATGTCCATGAAAGGTACTGATGATCATTATCAATTTGCACGTCTTGCTCGGTTTGCACAAATGAGAAAATAGAAAGATATAGTTGAAATAAAAAGTCAAGTTGATAGGTATTTGCTAGATCGTGCTGAAAATATTGAAAGTGAAGAAAAGTTTGACACACTTAATTGGTAGAGGGTAAATTCCACTAGATATCCTGTTTTATATCTTCTTGCTACAGATGTGTTTGCTGTTCCAGTTTCAACAGGCCTCTGAGTCTGCGTTTAGCACTGGAGGTAGAATCATAGATCATTTTAGGAGTTCCTTGACTCCTAAGATGGTTAAGGCACTTATTTGTGGGCAGAATTGGCTGCGAATTAGGTGATACTGAGGACCTATTATTACCTTGTTTATTTGTTTTAATGTACTTATTTAGTGATTATTTATTTTTACTTTGCTTTTGAGACAATGCAGTGAAATTAGAGGATCAGGTGCAGTTCTTGACTTTGTTATTTTGAGGAGATGAAGACATGTATATGATGTGTTATTGCTAAACATCATCATACTTTAAGGTCCCATGTTGTAGACTTGGGCTTGGACGCTTCATGAGTAAGAGAAAAGCTCCAAAAATTTTACTGTGAATCGTTGAAGCTCTGCAGGAAAAATAGGAAATTCAATTGAGGGTGTTGTTTATGCGGCGCCTTAGCAGAGTAATAGTGGGGTTTCTAAAATTTCATTTATGCTTTTTTACTTCGACTTTGATTTAGATATAATTTTCTTTGAGTTTTGAACTAGCATTGAGGGGAAGCTGGAATTGGGAGATACGGAGGGGAGGAGGGGAGAAAACGGCAAAGCAAATGTTAGTTTAGAAAAATAAAAAAACTAAATTTTATTCTATAGCTGATATGTCATGTATCAAAACGTTGGATTGTTATAACAGCCTAGATGAAACGAAATGCGAAAAATGCGTGAACTCTAAATGTAGATGCTCGGAATCATTAAATAATGTATAAGAACTTAAATTTTAAAGTGTTTGTTTTTTCTTATCCACAATTTTTTTTTTTGATCTTTTTAAACATACCCAGCTCGACAAAACCAACCGAGTCAACTCGATCAAAAGTGGGTTGAGTTGAGTTGGATTGGTCTAATAATAAGCGGGTCTTGGGTTAAAAAAAAATTGTACAACCGCATACAGCAGCGAGGCAAGAGTAAGAAAGCAAAGTCAGTGTGGATAGAGAGAGGGGGGAAAAGGAATGGCAACGAACCTTTTCAAATGCAGTACTGGCATCGGCGTCCGCCTGCTATTCCCCTTTGCCCATTCTGAGCTTCCTCTTAATTTCCATCAAATTAATTCTGCCATTAATGGTAATTATCATCATCTTGGTCTTCGCAACAAAAAACCCAAACTACCTTCTGCAAGAAGTCTGCTCTGGCACTCATCTTCTTCCTTTTGCACCGCCGCCTCGGCCACCGATGCTTCTGCCACCGGTGCTTCTGGGGCAGTGAGCGATGCTTCTATTGATGAGGCAGTGCCGCCGGTGAGCGACGTCGAGGACCAAAAACAGAGGATAAAGGATGCAGCCGACGTGCTCGACATAAGGGTTGGCCGAGTTCTTAAGGCATGGAGGCATGAGGAGGCTGATTCTCTTTATGTCGAAGAGGTCGACATCGGCGAGCCTGAACCCAGAACAATCTGCAGTGGCCTTGTGAAATATGTTCCTCTTGATCACCTTCAGGTACCCAAAATACTTAAATTTAAGTCCTTTAGCTTATATGTAGCCAATTGGGATTGCAAAGGGTAATGTAGAATTGGAGTAGGTGGAGATTATTCTTGTGTTAGAGAATGGAGAATGATCACTTTGAAAATTGTATTCAATGTGATTTTGTTTGGTTTGATGCAGGATAGAAATGTAGTTGTGCTTGCTAATCTGAAGCCCAGGAACATGCGTGGTGTTAAGTCTAGTGGAATGCTTTTGGCAGCTTCTGATGCTTCCCATGAGAATGTTGAGCTTCTTGTGCCTCCCGAGGGTTCACTCCCTGGCCAAAGAGTATGGTTTGGATCTGAAGATGATCATCAAAATCAGCCTCCTCCTGCCACAGCTAACCAGGTACTCCCCGTGTCCAATTCTCAAATGCTGAATTTATCATTTCCAAGCTGCAAAAATGCTAATATCATTCAAAAGCTAGTCACCCTTCATGAAAAATTCAAATCAATGTTTGAGCTCAAGCAAATACATGCTCTGCTCCTCACTTGTGGCCTCTCCCAAGAACAGTCTTTGACATCCAAAATCCTTTCTTTCTCGGCGCTGTCTGATTTGGGTAACATCGACTACTCATATCGGGTTTTGTCACAACTCCCCAACCCAACAATTTTTGACTGGAACACCGTTATTAGAGGTTACTCCAAGAGCAAAAACCCAAACCGTTCCATATCTGTCTTTGTCAAAATGTTGCGTGATGGGGTCTCACCAGACTACTTAACGTACCCTTTTCTTGCAAAGGCATCAGCCCGCTTATTGAAGCGAGAACTTGGTGTGGCTGTGCATGCCCACATTGCCAAAAATGGTTTTGAGTTCGATAGGTTCATAAGTAATTCTTTGATTCATATGTATGCTGCCTGTGGGGATATCACATATGCATGTAAGGTGTTCGATGGAATTCTTGTGAAAAACTCGGTTTCTTGGAATTCCATGTTGGATGGGTATGCAAAGTGTGGAGATGTGATTTCAGCACGAGAAGTGTTTGATTTGATGCCAAAGCGTGATGTTGTGTCATGGAGTTCTTTGATTGATGGGTATGTTAAGGTTGGGGACTATAGGGAGGCCTTGGTAGTATTTGAGAGAATGCGGGTTGCGGGGCCTAAAGCAAATGAGGTGACTATGGTGAGTGTTTTATGTGCATGTACACACTTAGGCGCTCTTGAGCAAGGGAAGGTCATGCATCGCTATATGGTTGATAATAAGTTGCCGTTAACTTTGGTGTTGCAAACATCACTTGTGGACATGTATGCAAAATGTGGGGCGATAGAGGATGCTTTAGGTGTGTTTCGTGGGGGTTCGCTGCACCGATCTGATGTGTTGATGTGGAATGCAATGATTGGAGGACTTGCAATACATGGATTAGTTCAACAGGCACTTGAAATTTTTGCGGAAATGCAAATAATTGGGATTGTCCCAGATGAGATAACGTACTTGTGCTTGTTGAGTGCTTGTGCCCATGGGGGATTAGTAAAGGAAGCATGGCATCTCTTTGAATGTCTTGGTAAACATGGTATGAAACCCAAGTGCGAGCACTATGCTTGCATGGTGGATGTTTTAGCACGTGGAGGCCAGGTAACAGAGGCATACCAATTTATATGTCAAATGCCCAGGGAGCCAACAGCTTCAATGCTAGGTGCTTTACTTAGTGGGTGTGTGAACCATGGAAAATTAGATCTTGCAGAAAATGTTGGAAGGAAGCTTATAGAGATAGAGCCAGGTCATGATGGTAGATATGTTGGTTTGTCAAATGTTTATGCTCTTTCCAAACGCTGGGATGATGCGAGAAGCCTGAGAGAAGCCATGGAAAGGAGAGGGGTGAAGAAGTCCCCTGGGTTTAGTATAGTGGAGATATTTGGAACCCTTCACAAATTTATAGCTCACGATAAATCATATCCTGAATCGGAAGAAATTTATATGACACTAAGTTATATTGTGAATGAAATTAAGTTTGATATGGATTATAGAAATCAAGATTATTTTTTGTGTACAATGGAAAATTTCTAGTTTCTTTGAGTTTTTTGGAACTCAAACCTGGGTGTTGAGGCCTTTCAAGGAGTATATTTCTCGGGAAAAGTCTGAGGATAATCAATCTATTCCTTCAGATTGGTCTAGTCATCACAAGCTCATGCTGGACCGATAGGAAAACCCCTTCAATTCTCACATCAAGTGGACACAAGGCTTGAAAGTTGATACCTTTTCTAGATTCGTCAATTTCTATGGAGAAGCTGCACTAATTCCATCCATCTGCACTACTCCTATATGTCCTGTCTCCAATGAGTATCCATAGATAATTGAACATATCTTATTACTCTGTCCTTGGACTGTGGGGTTTTGGTTTGGGGTACATTTTGGCTACTAGGTGGATTGATCAACTATTCCTACCATGGATGACTGGCTGCTCAGAGTTTTACTCACCCATGTGTGAATGGAATTGCAAGAAAAGAATTACAGAGTTGGATTCCTTTTACCTTGTGGCATATATGGAAACCCAGGTGTGACTGCCTCTTACAAAGTGTGTGCTGTTGTCAAGGAACGGCTGAGCATGTAAGGTCAAAAAGTGAGCAATATAGTACGCAAGTTTCAACAGAAACCCATCCTTCTACTTGGTGGGAACCCCCTAATGAATAAGAGGTTAAAATCTACTTTGATGGTGCTTGTGAACCAGGAGGGATGGCAGGATCAGCTGCTGTTTCCAGGGAGTCTTTGGGACGGTTACATGGTGGAAAGTCAATAGCCTTCTTTACGTCATCAGTGTTATGAGCTGAGACTGTAGCTGCGCGGAAGGGATTGATTTGGGCAAAGTCAGAGATCAAATATGGAAACAATAATGAGCAACTGTTCAAGTCTGTCACAAAGGAAATAAGACAGCCAAGGGAAATTTACCCTTTGATGAAAGAGATCTTGCATGTTCATGCAGTGTGCATCTTGGTCGGACGAGAAGAAAATTCTGCAGTTGATTGGGCTGCTAGGCAAGCAGAACAGGGGATATGCACAGAAATTGGGTTTAGCAGGCCCCCATCCTCTCTTGTTCTGATTTCGGTATTACATGGTTTACTATGATCTTTACTGTCGATTGGGGGTTCGTAGTTTCTTTCTAGGGCCTTGTGTTTGCTTCTGTTATTTTTTCTGGTTGGCGTTAGTTTTCTCCTTTTTCTGGTTTGGATTTGTCTCTTGCCATCTGTTTAATGGAATATCAATTGGACCAAAAAAAATAAAAAGAATATGCCTTCAGGCCAGAGGCACTGGATTGTTATGGAATAGTTGGGTGCATTTTTCTCCATCTATGATATACTTTGTTTTTCATTTATGGTTCTTGCATATCACTATCTGCAGATTCAAAAGAAAAAGATATGGGAATTGGTGCAACCTCATCTGAAGACTGATGATTCTTGTATTGCTATACTTGGGGGGCATGTAATGCAGACATCTGCAGGCGTGGTAATCTCAAGTTCTCTGAAAAACGCAAATATCTCCTAATTGGACTTGGAACTTCATGCTATTAGTCGGTCTCTCCCGCATTCTTGATACCAATTTGTCATTACTGCCATATGATGATTTCTTAACTGATTTGTAGAAATTTGGTGCCACATGTTTTCTTTAGTTTGTGAGGGTTTCCGAATTTGTCAATTGTCTTATGCATGCCTGTTACCATAACATCTGATTTCGAGGTTTTGTTGTGCGTAGTTTTTGTTCTTTTAATGAGAATGAGGCTGTGTTTTCCCATTCCAATTCTGTTATCTTGATTGGATTTCTGAACCTACAGCCTTGGCACGAACATTGCAACGATTCAAGGCTAATCTAGTGAACTTGTGGATTTTCTCTATTGAAATTGAATGGATAGGTCTTGAGATTTGTGATCCATAATTCAAGTATTCATCTGGAACTTCATTTTCACCCAAGTTTTTTTGCTTGAATCCGTTTGTGAAAAATGTACCAAAAGACTAATTTGGTCTTACAATCAACCAAACAATTCCAATTACTAGATTTGATTAGATTGCTCCACTGTTATTCAATCTATTATCAAAACTATTAGCAGCGGCTCGAATTTAGAATGGCATATGCTATGCCTTCCTTAGGAAATTATTGAAAGATTCACCCCACAAGAGAGAATAAACTTATCTATATGGGGCTTTCTCTATAAAGTCTGCTTATCCAACCTTTTTTTTCTTTGAATGAGGGGTTGGCGTTGGGATTTTATTTGGAACTTTCCCTTGCCTCCCGAGTTACATATTTATTTATCAGAGAAGGGTTTAAACCTCAACTTTGGGCTTGTCTGAACTACAAGGGAGAGTGGGGTTTCTCACACAATCACACTACCAAGTTATCATGGAGGTTCGACTCTAAGACCACTGACATGCAAGTCAAAATCTTTTGCCACTGAACTAGACCTTGTTGGTGGATCCCTATAATTTTATATGAAAAAGAATGGTTGCCTGGGATTGTGGTCTAATTTTCCATAAATTTTACTGAAGCATGTTAAACACGTTGTGGCCTTGAGTTGAAATTTGCTTTATGTCTCGCTCTATCTAATCCAAAATAATTCATTGACTTTTGTTACTATTGTTTGTTGTGTTGAAAGCCCTCCACTGAAGAGTCTTTAAACCAGTATGGTAATGGCCCTAATAGGCCACATGACTTAAAATAACTCTCTTGGTGTTTTGACTAGGCTGTCCTTTTCTTGATTTCCACTTTGAGAATTAAAAGTCAATACCAAATATGAATTCAGTACAATATTGGGCGGCCAAAATTCTCTTATGATATGTTTATAATCTATGTTACAACTTACAAGAGAACATACATGACCGGAAATGACACTTGTCTTATTTCAAACATATGAACAGAATACGCATAACGTGGACTGAATTGAAATTGAATTCAAACCACGTCACTGCTTAATAATTGCATAAATTCTCTCCACATTCTCTTATACTAGTAGGTTAGGTCAAATATTTCAATCTAATTGACTTAATTAGCAGACATTGAAATCAATTTAATAGTCCAAATTCAAGCAGCCAAGTCAGAAGAGCAAAGGATAATGTTAAAGTGGTTGAGTTAATTACAAGATCACATGAGAAATGAGGCAGAGAGAGAAAGATGACAACGAACAAGCCTGTGTGTGACTTCTCATGGTTTGTGGTTTATGGCTTTCACAGTAAATAACGCACATCTCTCCCACCTAGCGATGCTTGAAGACATTGTTGGTGGTTTGATCAATTTAATAATTAAATTAACAATAATGATATGCTTTTCCATGCTCTGTGCTTGATTGATGGTGTTGAACTGAAAACAACATCTAAGTTCTGTTTCACGCCTTCTACCTAATATTTCTATATAAACAATTCATAATAATTGCAAATTCAAAACATGGGAAATGTTTAATTAATATTGTTTCATATTTTGTTTTACAAATTATTATTATATCGAGAAAACGTTCTTTTGTCAAATTATTTAATTCATTGCGATGTTGTTGTTTTTTCTGATTTTCTTTTGTGTAGCTAGTGCAGCCAGCTAAAACGTGTGAAAAGTGTTCTTGATCCGTACCAGAGAAATGAGTTTTTTTTTTGGGGACATTTTGAGTACCAAAAAAAAGTGGAATAATTGAGATACAGAATCCATATAAAATCTATAATCAGCATTATTATCAATTTGCTATAATTGCTTCACTTCAACTTTCTATGAGTGCAAATGATATCATGTGTGCCATAGCAATTAACAATGAGAATAATTTTCATAATTTAATCTCTGATATCCAAATTAACTTTTTTATCCTTTTGTTTTTGTCAAGGATAATGCTACACTGACTGAATATCTCTCTTGAAATAAATGGCTTCTCCAGAAAAGCTTTTTTTTTTTTCTTTTTTATACAAAACTATATTCTATTTTAATCTAATCTAAATTACAGGGACTAGGATTCAAATTCGGATGTAAAGTGGGGAGTACATCCACTCTAGCTAACTTGACTAAGCCCAAATCTGCCTAAGAAGGTCATTTTTAAACACTTAAATTGAGGATCATGAATATGTAATTATTTGATCCTAAGTTCAAATAAAAAATGATCAATATATATCCTACACTCTACAAGAAAATTAAGGGCGGCAATGTTGTGGGCAGGGCAGATGCATTAATCCGCTGTCGTTTCAGACAAGAAAGAAACAAAATCCCACTGCAGAGGCAAAAGATTAATTTGTCGTCTGGTTCAGAACTAGACAGTTATGAGAAGATTAACATATTTCCTGTCACGGGGAATCCATGAATCCATTACTTATATGCTGTCAATGTAGCTTTTGGTTAGCACGAGGGAAAAACCTCTTAAACATCTAGTAGGTGAGCTCCTCCAACTGCTGCATTGGGGGCTCACATGGCATGCATATATTTTCGCAAAGCAAAGCTCTTGACAAATGGGTGTGGTCCTGGCTACAGAAGTAGCTCAGTGCCCCATGTAAAGTGCAAGAAAAGATAATATTAAGAGGGTATGTAAGAAAGGAAAATACTCACTCCAATTCTCTTCTCATGTATCATGCAACATGAACCAAAAATGTGTTTAATTATTATTGTGCGAAAACATTGCAAGATTTTATATATCATGCATAATAAAGCACACACTAAAAACGTAAAGAAAACACACAGAGAACACAAGAATTTATAAAAATTTAACATTATATGTACGTGTTCTTGATCTCATAAATCATCGCATGTAAGTAGTGCATTTCCCTCATTTGCTCAAAGCTTGCAACCCTATATATCCGAATTCACCCCGACCCCGTGCTGATCGTTTCCCGACCCATGACCGGATCCGAAGATGGTCATATATGCAAAAAAACAGCAACCTAATTGCCAATAGCCATCATACATACTGGCAATTATGTCAACATATTTATCAATATTTCCTATTAAAGTACAAGACGGATGACACTAATCAATGAATTCAAACAGACAATTAGGAGAGACTGCATATGTACATAACCATGTTAATGTTCTAAGAAAATCTCATGTACATAGAAACAAATAAGTCTCTTTTACTTTTCTTCTCACCGTAATTAATTAACCACTTGACTCTATTAAAAAGACAAAAACAAAAGCCACTAGGGCATAAAATAGGTGGGACATAGCTTGCTCTCAGGCCACCAACATCCAGGTGCTGCACAGATACTTATCAGATAGCAGTTGGCCTAGAGCCATTAATTATTAGGTAAAAGTGAACTGCTAGTTTATAATCTGGTTTGGCCCAATAGAATAAACTAAGTTTGCATCATGACGAGTAGTTGAATGTCAAAATCAAAAGCCTAAGCATGCGACTCATCACCCCACACTACAATTGAGACATCAAATCTCACTAATTTGCCTGAAACAGCTCAGTAAAATAGATCTGAAATCTCAATTGGAAAGAGCAATTTGAAGTGGGATTTTATTTATGTGTAGATTCATAGAATCCAATATTCTGATGGGGAAATAAAAGTTGGAATATTTATGTATAAATTCGTAGAATCCACCAACAACTATATGCGTGGATGGATCATGCTTCAAGCGTACAGAAAATAATATGTTACTTCAACACTTATAACGCATGCATGAGACTTGTCCAAGGAATATTGATTTAATAATGCAAATCATGGGGCGGTAGCCCACCTTATCCATGGCCTATTGAAAAATGAAACCTCTGATCTTGCTTCGATGCACGGTCTGAGAGCTGAACATGTTGTCGGTCTGATCCTGCAATCTAAATGCAACCGTTAATCTTTTATAATAAAAAAAAGGAAATATACTTTACAAATTTTTATTAGTTTGTGGTTATGTTAGGTATGAACGGATACAATCATGTGTCTATCTCTCTCGTATTCCCGCACATTTAATAGGCTGCTGTAGCCTTATGCGTAGTTCTAGCTTAAAACAACTTAAAAGAAGGGGGTGGAAAACTAGGGGTGGGCATCAATCCGGCCGATCCGGTCAATCCGGCCGAACCGATTATATTGGATTGGTTTGGTTTGGTTTTGACTAAAGAAAAAGTCAACATTTTGAAAAACCGAACCGAACCGGTTTGGTTTGGTTCAGCTGTGGTTTGAGAGTTTTAAAAACTGTCCTAAACCGAACCGGACCGATTATAAATTAATTTATTATTTATTTAATTTAGTTTACATGTGGCAAGGTTTGTGTGCGTTTTGTGAGTCCGCGTATCTGAATGTTGGTGCACGTTTTGATCTTCTAATTTGCATATCCCAGTTATTTGTGTGTGCTTGTATTTCCCTCTCTTTCTATCTCTACTATGTGTGTTTGCTCTTTGTGTTGTGTGGCTCTTCTTACTCTATCTATCTTAATTAATGGGTCCATTTCATAATTTCATACGCATTCAAACTCCACCTCTGTGATAAAAGTATTTACCTCTCTGTGATAAAAGCTTTTCATTTGTTTGTATTGTGATGAATGCAATGAGTAAATTTAATGCTACTTGGTTAATGCAAATTTTGTATATGTTTGTTTTGATGGAAATTGTGAACTTAGATGCATGCTAGACATTGGACAACCTTTGAATAAATGGAATGATGTTGTATTAGCCTTTGATGGAATGGAATGGAATGATATAATGGCAAAATGTTAGCATTATAATGTAAGAGTAGGTTGAAAAATGCATGGTTTTGTGTTAGGCACAAACCGGCCGAACCAATCCGAACCAAACCGATTACAAGTGGTTTGGATTGGTTCGGTTTCCATTATGATTTTAGGCTAATCCGAACCAAACCGGACCGTTATTTTCTTATTGGTTCAGCTATGGTTTGAGAGTAAAACCGAACCAATCCGGACCGTGCCCACCCCTATGGAAAACCGTTTCAGAAGCAAGTCATCTACCTTATTATTTACAGTAGGATAAAGTGACCGACTCATGAGAAAACTATGACATTAATTACTTGATCACAAACCCTTTTGAGGCTTTAATCACGATTTAACCACATGGGTTAGGGTAATAAGTTAGCATTCTTCTACTGCCAACTAATGCTAATTAACATGCCCTTGAAAGGCAAACTAAACTAGCTAGCTAGGGACTTTTACAAGACTATACATCAAAAACATATATAATATTTCTGCATGATCCATAATGTTGGGCTGCTCAGCCTTTTCTTTCCTGAATTCGAACCGGCAGGCCACCCCTCACGGTGGCGGTGAGGCCAGGGGCGAACCGCGGTGTGCGATCAGGTTCGGAAACCTGAATATCAAACCTCCGAACAAGCGCCACCGCGACACTTTTCATTTCCAAGAGCGCCAATTCCTTGCCCAAGCAAACCCTCTCCCCGCCTTGGAAAACCGGGTACTTAAAGGGGCACTCGGGCGTGAAAAGTCCATTCTTCAGCCACCTCTCGGGCTTGAATTCGAGACAATCAGAACCCCAAACCCGCTCCATCCTGCCCATGGCGTACTGATGGTACGTAACTCTGGTCCCACTTGGTACAAAAGTACCATCTGGCAACACATCATCCTCTTGGCAATACTTGGAGTCGAATTGTATTGGCGGGTACAGTCTCATGGTCTCATAAATCACCGCATGCAAGTAGTGCATTTCCCTCATTTGTTCAAAACTCGCAGCCCAAGATCTAGATTCGGATCCACTCCGACCCATGACCCGATCCAATTCCTCTAGAATGGCCCGTTTGACTTCCGGGTGCTGAGAGAGCAAATAAAACAAACTGGTCAACCCGGAAGCGATGGTGTCCCGACCCGCCAACAGAAAGCTCACGACAATGTCCCGGAGATACTTATCGTCGTCAATGTTGGCCATAAACCGAGAGAGAAGATCCTTTTGTGTTGAAAAATTACCCATTTCCCGGCGCTGCTCAATCATGCTCTTGGCTAAGCTGTCCACCATCTTGACGGCGTCCCTCAGCTGCCTCTCCGAGCCAATGTTGAAGAATCTCTTGATCTTCCACACGATCGGTGATGACGTCATCGCCCGCTCCGCGGAGAGCTTCGACGCGGTGTCGAATGCCACGGCGAAGTCCGAAATGGGCAGCGACAGCTGGAGACAGCCCGGGTCCAGCCCGAATGAGAATTTACAAATATTGTCGAACGAAAACCGCCGAAAGAGGTCCTGCAAGTCAACGGCGCTGTTTCGGTCTTCGGCTAATGAGGCCAGCAGCGGAATTAGCCTTGATTGGATTTCGGAGCTCACGATCTCGAGCGCGTAGGAGCGGACGGAGACGCTGCCGAGCTCCAGGCTTGCCATTTTGCGCTGGAACAACCACGCGTTGCCGTCGACGTTGAAGATGCCGCGGCCCAGAAGATCGCCGAGGATTGTGGTGAATGGCTTGCCTTTGGGGTAGTTGTGAAACTTGGTTTTGAGGATGTGCTCCACGTTCTCGGGGTCGGCGGTGATGATGTTGCCGAGGACGTGGAGGTGGATGGTTCCGGTGGGCGATTTTCTGAGGAGATGCGTGTACCAATCGCAGAGGTTGTCGAAGTCCTTGGACCAGCTGGAGGTGAGGAAGCTCCGGCACACGTGGCAGTTGCACCATGGCCGGAGCCGGATGATGAAGACAAGTACGGAGAAGAGAGAAAACAGAGCGGTGAAGGAGAAGAAGAAGAGGCAGAAGGCACTGCCAATGGAGTCCAAAGCAGCCATTTTTTTAAGAGAGAGAGAGAGAGAGAGAGAGAGAGAGAGAGAGAGGAAATTGGTTGGGGATGGATAGTGAAGAGGAAGGAGAGCAAGAAGAAGGTGTTTTTATATTGAAGGAGTGTGGTGGGTGAGCTGATTAAATATCGGGGTGTCTGGTGTTGTTTTGGGGATTTGACAAAGTGACAGGCAGAAGCGCAGAAGAAGAAGAGAGGAAAAAACGGCATGAGAAACGCGTGCGCAAAAGAACAATTGCATGATGTCATGCTCGTAGTCACTCGTTTTATTTTTATAGCCCACGTGCTTGTATTTCTTTCTAGATGTAGACTCTCTACTGCATGCGTTACACTCTCTCTCTCTCTCTCTCTCTCTCTATCTTTCTCTCTCCATACAGCTCTCTCTGTTTGTGCCTTTGATGTTGGCTTGCGTGGCATTTTTTGAATTTTTATAATTTTGGTTTTCCCTTTTGGGCCAACGTAACATCTGATGTTGACTTGATGAGAAGGGCCTTGGCTGGCACGAGCTTTGCTACTTGCAGCTTAATAGCTGTTACTACTAAAGGCTCTGCATTTTTTATTTTCTTATTTTTGCGTGGTATGTTTAAATTAAACAAAACTCATTCTTTCTTTTGGCAAAAAAACTAAAACAAAAAGGAAACGGTAAAATACTTCTGCTCATACGCATTTTTATTATAAAAAAATCTTAAATTTTCATTAAATAAATTCAATTGCTTACTGAAAAGCACTTGGGATTGCTTCCTAAAAATACACATGTTATGTGCTTCTCCAAAAAACGCGTCTATAACTTAAAAACACATCTAAACTTTTTTATCAAACGTTACCAAAATCGCTTTTAACTATTTTAAAAACACTCTTAAACCGACCCTAAATAAATTATTAGTTACTATTAAGGGTTTGACAATTCTTAGAGTTATTTAATAGTAGTCAATATCTTTTTGGACAAGTAAGGACAAAGCCCATGTGACCTCATGTCTTATCAACATAACACTTTTCTTTTTCTTCATATTTATCTCCCTCTCTTCTATCCCCTTACTCTTCAGATTTCCCCATTGTTTTTCTTTTTGGATGGTTCATCAATGTATTTTGGGTTGAATTGCAGTGGGTGTTCCAACAAAAGAAAAGTGCTTTGCGGACTTATGGGTGCGGAATAGTAAGGTGTTTTTGTACTTTTTTTGGGGTCAAAATGTGCTTTTGTACTTGGTGGTCTTTATTGAGCAGTGACAGTAAATAAAACGTAGCAGTGAAGTATTTCTGGACACAATATTGCCCTAGGTTTTATAGCTCAATGACACTAAATTGTTGTCCTTGTTTGTTTAAAAAATTATGTTGGATGCCATTGGTTGTTAAAAAAATATATGTGAGAGTTTGTGTGGCATTTAAAAAGTTGTCATAAACCTCTATATCACCAACCCTTGAATTAAAAGGAAAAAAATAAATTGCGAAGATGAGACATACAATATAAAGAAATTGAATTAATTAAACCAAACCAATTAGTTCTTAATATAATAGAATTTCATTTTAAAAATGAAAAAGATTGGAATTTTTTTTTTGCGAGATTTGAAGTTTAAATACTCGCACCAACGATAATTTAAAAAAAAACAAATTTACTGTATTTGTGGATAAAACATGAGTATAAGACTAGAGGTTAAAATGTTGTAAGAGATTAAATTAGAGATGTTTAGTCCTTAAAAGGAAGTAATCTACATATATATAGTTAAATTTTCATATAACCCAAAATTGTCCTTATAAAAATTTCAAAACACAACTACTTCATTTTGAGGGGAAAAATAGGTATAAAAAATTGTATATTAAAATGAAAATAATAAAAATGAGAGTATATGTAAAAAAGAAAATATTCTTTAAGTATTAAAAAAATCCAATGGTCTACCCTAATGAAAAATGACATTGATCTGCAGTTGCAGACCAGTAGTCCAAGGGCAAAACTTTAGCTAGCCCATCCATTAAAAAATTCCTAGTTCCGCCCTTACAGTGGTCTCAAATTTGAACCGTAATGACACCTTAACAGTGTGTGTGAGAAAACCTTTAAAACAGTTATGAATCTAAGAGAAAATCTTAGAAGAATATGATTGATTTCTGATTTTTTATTATTGATTTACTATCTAACTATATAAACTATCTAACTAACCTTCTAACAGTGTTACAGACTCAGTCTGAATAAAATTCTCTATAAAAAATAAAGAGGCTGTTATTTTCTGTACCTCGATTTAAATGATGTCGAAAGACAAAAGTTTCCACTTACCCAAAATGGATCTTGTCTTGATAACGTAAAGCGTAAGCGTGGAGATAAACTTTTAAAAAGAAGAAGAAGAAGATTTCAATTCAAAGTAGAACAAATGTATACTAATTTTCTTTTATTTATATTTAACAGATTAAAAAATTGAAAATGACCTCATGAAAAAGCATGGTTTGCAGCAGACTTTGACAACCCAACCTTAGAACCCCACAATAATTTTTCCACAAAAAGGACGTTGAATTTATTGCATGGAAAATCACCAAAAGATACTAATTTTCCATAGAAAAATCTAATAAATCTCTAATGCCCTAATAACAAGTAAATTACTGTCAACTTTATCAGTGTGAACATATGACTTAGATAATTTTTTTACAAACGGTCTTTCTTTCGCACGAAAGGAGAGTCCGGCGAAACGATTGGGTGTCTTGTCCTTCTCTTCTATCGGTGTCGTTACATGGGTTGTGGTCTTCTGTGTGAATGCCTTCAAGGGCGGAGGTACTCTAGGGCCTGAGGTGGTCCTGACCCCTCCACAATTTGTTCTCAACGCAGTAAAGTTTGGGTTTTAGTTCATATATTTAACAATGCAAACCATATAACCATTCTAATGGCCCCCCCAATTGCAATCCATAAATAACTTCATTTATAATTATATGTAAATTGTTTGTAGGCCCATTACACAACTAACATAAAAAAAGGAAGTATTAATCCTCTAATAATCAAACCGATGAGCCAAGAGAATAGAAAATAGTTTGACAAAAAAAAAAAAAGGAATAGAAAATAAATAGTTTAAAGGGAAATGAGATTTTACCAATAGACTTTTTCGTTTTGATACATGAAATTAAGTACAAAGCTATAAAAAAAATGTCCATTTTTTCTTATATATATATATTATTGATGGAAGATTGAATTTTTTTTTTCTATACTTGTATTACAGTTCGACCCCTCCACACATACAATCATGGCTCCGCAACTAGATGCCTTCTCCTTTCTTCGCGGTGCGTTATTTTCTGTGGAGATCTGGTTCCGTTAGGGTTCTTGTGTTGATCTTTGGCATCTTCTTGGTCGGGTTGCGATAGGGAAATTTTTGCGAGAGGGAAGGTTTCCTAGCGTGTTGATTTTTTCAGTGGTTTGGTGATGAGGGTTGCGACATGGAAGGTTTCACGAGGTGTTGGTGGTGCAAGCCGGGGGTTTACAGGTGGTTGGCATCTAGGTTTTTTCTTGGCTGAATGGATCTGGTGCGTTCTATGATCTTCGTTGTTGGTCATGATTTTCGACGGATATGGCAGTTGATTGCCATTTATGTTCTCATCTCTCAGGGTTCTTTTGTGATGTGGGCATGGTGATAGAGCCTTTATTGTTTTTGAGCAATTTTTTGGGCGACACCCTTTGCTCACGGATTATTCTGGTGAGTGTAGAATTTGCATCGGCGAGATTGCTGATTAGGTGACGGAGGCCAGCCTCGCTGGGTCTCCCAATGCTCCCTGATTGTTCGCTGGAACATTTATGGGCTTGTCATCCGATAAACGTTCCTATTACGATGATTTTCTATTGGAAGTTTGTCAAGGTAAAAGGGCAATCTTGTTACCCCTACCCTGTTGGTTTGGGGTCTAGATTAAGAATCAAGGAGTTGATATTTGGTACTTCTACTGGGTATGTTCTAACGCTCATGACACGTTGTTCAATACAATGAACTATGAGTGCATAAGAGATTTTTCTTTAATAGTATTACGTTGTGGTGGGTTGTTCTTTGTGGGACTTGAAGTTATGCTTTGTTTTGTTTGTTTTGGTGGAGATGGAGTTGCACTATTGTGTGCTCTCTTGTGGGGTCTACTGTCTTGGTTTCTTTTAGTTTTCTTACTTTCGGGTTATTTGTAGTGATTTAAAGTGACTTGAGTTGGACTCTCTTGTTAGTCCAGGGCATGCATGGTACTCTTTCCTACCTTGGTGTTTGTCTTATGTGGTTTTGCTAGGAAGGTTTTAACGAGACCACTATATTCGTGCCAGTCTTTGTATGTCTTTTTGGTTTATGAGTGAAATCTTATTCTTAAAAAAAAAAAAAAAAAACAAGGAAATTACTCTAATGACTTAGGGACCAAGATATATGAGAAATGAAGAAGATTTTCCATGTCAACACGCATAGTAACTAGAACAACTTTTAGTGGATGCGACTATGAATAAAGGAAATCATAGTAATAGATTAGAATTTTTGGTATTCCCTTTAGTTTAATGGAAATTATATTGGGACTTACCTATTTTCTTTTGAAACTCAACAATTCTTGTTGTTGCTATTTTTAAATTCCAACTACTCTAAAGAAAATTTAAAAAGGAACATTTATTGTTTGCTAGCAATGTTGCCGGCTTTGGCAGGACACTGATTCTCTAGCTCACATACTGTTCATATTGGAGTTTTTTGTGTTTGAGTTAAAATTGTTGAAGTTTGGCTCACTTAAAGATGCGGAATTTTGACAATCATTATTGCTCTTCTATCACGACTAAGTTACCATTCATACTTAGTCTATTTGATATCTAGAGAATGTCAATCACAAAATCAATACTAACAATTAGATCGGAGGTTGTTGAGTGCTAGTGTCGTTCTTCGTTGATGCTAAAATGAAATTTGATGCTTTTATTGAAAAAAGAAATGAAATTAAGGAATAAAAGATTTGTTAAATTCATAAGATATTCTTATTTAAATAGCCTTGATCCGAAAGGGTTGGTTGAATTGAATTCATGGAACCCAAATCCTACACGCCTTATCCCTTGCAACCCGAAACTAGGCCAGGCATGAGTTGGATTGGATTCGATACATATGGCTGCCTATAGATAAGTAGGTCCTCTCTATTGCTGGCTACAGCAAATGGGTGCGTGTTTTCTTTTGTTTCTTTCCATGCTGGAAACTTTATGCTTCTGGACTTCATCATATTTTTCAGCACTAATGTGGATAAGAATATATAGCAAACCCATTCAAGTTCTCTCGCTCCTCCTTGTGAGTTGTCAGCACGACATCCTTAATTATGGTCTGTTCCCACTAGCGAGAGAGGGAGAGAGGGAGAGAGAGAGAGAGATTCATGGGATTGACCGACTGCAGAGACATATGCATACGTTAGTTGGTGTCTTGTTACTTTCTTGATATGTACAGGAGTGAAAGGTACAGCCGCAGTCATTTTTGCCGACTTCTTTTGATCGGTTTTTCTTTTTATTTTTTATGTACAACTTCTTTTGATAGCTTTGTTTTAGAACATGTGCTCCACGTTTTAAATGTTGAATTGCAAATATCACGCCCAAATATACAGGCTAGGAGCCCATGTACATTTACTTTATGTCTCAAGCACTATGCAGCTGTGCAATATGACTCATCAAGCATTCTATAGTGGGGGACTTATATATGGCCAGTGGTGCCCTCCAGCTCGGGCAACAAGGGGCCCAAGCTCTAGTTTGATATTTCAACAGGCTTCAATAGCTTGGGTAGTTGGTGGGCTCCACAAGCCTGGACAGGCCCGAAGGCAAGAATAGCCTGGGCTGTTGCTTGGGTTTGCTGGCGATGATGTCAGCAACAGAAAAAAATACTAAAAATTTTATATTTAAAAAAATAATAATTACTTAGTCATATTATTCACTTCCCACACTAAAAGTCTATACAAATTCATCTCCTTATATTTCATGTGAATAGTGGTTACTCTTGGATTGTCATGGCAATGAGTGGAAGTACTCTTAGGTGAGGCTCTATGTCTTAACTATTTGATCAAATTGGTCAGTCGTTAGATCAAATTGGTTAGCTTAATTCAATGGTCATTATAATTAATAGAGCTCATGAGCATCTCCAAGGGATATGTCAAATACCAAACATCAAATTTAAATTTGATGGCTGATGTGGCAATTTGACATTTACACAGTTTTACACTCCACTCGATATGTCAAATAAATAATTATTGTAACAGTCAAATCATTTAAGATAAAGAAAAAAAATATAAAAAGAAAATAATAAATGAAAGTAACAACCAGCTGTCTTAAAAAGTAATAAAATATTCATTTGACATTTTGCTTTTGGGATGTCAAAAATAACATCTCAACCTCCAGCCTTCATTCCACATCAGCTTTGACACATCGGTTGGAGTGATGTGAGATATTATTTCTAGTTGTTAAATGTCTATATGACACTTTTGACACGTCGGTTAAAGATGCTCTAAGAACGACAAATTCTTTTTTTTTTTCCGTTGAACCATGGGCTTGACATTGATTTAAAAAAAAGTCACACACAATTCGATCGGTTTTACATTATTTTATTCTACTCTTATTTTCTTTGTGTTTTAATTCGTTTTTTTTTTAATCTCAACAAAACCCATATTTTCCATTTATTTCATTGTGGATTACGATTTTAGGAAACGATTTGCTTGAAATAAAAGTTGTCGGCACAAACACTTTTTAAGGATAAAATATATATAGCCCAAATGTCAAGGTGCATGCATGCCTTAGCTTAGCCGGTGATGTAAACTAGCTAGGTATCATCTTGCAATCTTAAAATTTGAGATAGAATGATATATTCAAGAGATTACCATTTGAAATATAAGTGAATGAGTGGAAATGCAAAGACCTTATTTTCTTCAATATAAATACATAAATCATGTTTCAGTTAATTTCTGACAGCATCACGGACCCAGAAATTTTTTCATGAGTGGGCTAATATTTTTCTTGAATATGGAGACTCCAAGTAAAAAAAAAAGGTTTTAAAACTATAAAATAACATATTCTTTTATTTTTTTAAAAACCAAAAAATCTAAAAAACCCTTTCTCCTTTTCTCCCTCTCCTGCTAACCCTGATAAATAAGTATTATATTGCGCTAGAGTGAGGAAGAGAAAATAAGGAGTCAGGGCAAAAGACGAAAAAGCAGCAAATATTTGTGGGGTAAGCTAATATTTGTGGGGTAGGCTATTCTACACGAGTGGAGCTGAATTTGATGTACAAGGAACTATTTTCTACTTTGACTGTTTGACAAATGGTTACACATGCAGAGTACATTTCACTTTAGACTATTCTTTTGTCGCATGAGTTGTTAAGTTGCATTCTTTGACATTGAAAACATAGAGTTCTTCGTTTTTCTTCTTCTTCTTTTGTTTCTCTTTTGCAATGAAAATAAATTTGCAACGGCAAAATAGGATAATCCCAAAAGTGACGAGGAATACATTGATAATATTGTTGCTATTTATGCTAAAACTCGGTAACAATGTTGGCTGCCCGAAGATTTAGAGTTTTTAAAAATTTAAAGTTTAGAATTTACGGCTTACGGCTGCAGAAATTTAGTCTTAAAGATAATGGACAATAAAGAAGAATTCGTTCTGGTTATATCATTTGGCCGGATAGTTCTCTTCAATTTGTTGTAACATTTAGTAATCTTTGATGTGAACTATAAATCCTACGTACGTAATCATCTAAAAACACTAACCTGAAACCATTGAATTATCTTTGGAGAAAGTCTTCTTCACTATACCGTTTCTTTCGCACAACTACAATAGGAGACATTTTATTTTTAAATATGTGCAGGCCGATTAGGTTTCCTACCCACAGGATAACCTATGAGGTGGTAGGGACCTTACAATTTTCTCTCTCTTCATGTGAAACCAAGATAAAAATCGGTTTATTTAATTTATATATTGTTTATATATATGAAGCTGTTTCAATTGATCATGTATAATTAAATGAGGCATTCCCACTGATCATGAATCAGGTCATTATCAAGACATGGGAACAGCCGACACCCAATCAACTTGTTGTCAACAAAAGAAAAAAGATAGTGGAGAAAACACATAAGAGATGATGGCTTTTAAGGTGTGCAATCCTTTTTTTTTAAGGAATTTTTCTATTAAGAAGGACGATAGTATATTATGTCAAATAAAGTGGGTAAAATAGTTTTAAATTATATTTTATTATTCAAAAGGAGGTATTTATAATATAAGAGTACAAACCGTAGTAGGGTTATACTACGAAACTAAGATAAAGTCCTAATTACATAATATCTATACAAAAGGAAATAAATAGAATCATAATATATTAGGAAGTAAATCTCCTAATTACACTAGGATCTCGCTAACACTCCCCCTCAAGTTGGAGCAAAGATGTCGCACATGCCCAACTTGTCAAGCGAGTTGAGGAAGTTACTGGTAGAAACAGCTTTTGTAAGGACATCGGCTAACTGATATTCAGAACTGATGAACAGGAAGGAAACAATCTTCGCATCCAACTTCTCTTTAATGAAATTTCGATCAACCTCCACATGCTTTGTATGGTCATGTTGCACCGGGTTATGTCCAATTGTAATCGTAGCCTTATTGCCACAATATAAATCCATAGGTTTCTTAGGTCCAAAGCCAAGATCTCTCAATAATCTCCTCAACCACAATAACTCACATACGCCATGGGCCATCCCACGATACTCAGCCTCAGCACTAGATCGAGACACCACATTTTGTTTCTTGCTCTTCCAAGTAACAAGATTACCACCAACAAACTTAAAATACCCGGACGTAGAATGCCTATTAGTAGCTGAACCTGCCCAATCAGCATCTGTGTATCCTTCCACATCTGTATGTGACCATACTTGGAAAACATTAACCCCTTGCCAGGAGTTACTTTGAGATATCTCAAAATACGCATTACAGCTCTCATATGGTCTTTACTAGGCGAGTGCATAAACTGAGGTCTTTACTAGGCGAGTGCATAAACTGACTCACTACACTCACTGCATAT
Organism: Prunus persica; assembly: GCF_000346465.2. Classification (NCBI taxonomy): domain Eukaryota; kingdom Viridiplantae; phylum Streptophyta; class Magnoliopsida; order Rosales; family Rosaceae; genus Prunus; species Prunus persica. The sequence continues at coordinate 9,725,098 of NC_034014.1, forward strand.
GTAATGTCATGACGTGTATGAGCTAAATAAATTAATTTCCCCATAAACCGTTGATAGCGCTCCTTATCAGTAGGAATTTGATCAGGATATAACCCCAACTTGTGATTCTGTTCACTAAGAGTATCAATTGGTTTACAATCCAACATTCCAGTTTCTGCAAATAAATCCAAAAACTTCCTTTGAGACAAAACAATACCATGCTTAGATCTGGCAACTTCAATCCTGAGAAAATACTTCAAGTCACCTAATGATTTCATCTCAAACTCAGACGCTAGATATTTCTAGAGACTCTGTATTTATGTCTGATCATCTCCAGTTACAATCATATCATCAACATAAATTATTAAAGCTATCAATTTACCTTTGCGGTGCTTTAGAAACAAAGTATGATCCGAATTACTTTGCACATACCCAAATTTCTTCATAGATGTAGCAAATCTTCCAAACCACGCTCTTGGAGATTGCTTCAATCCATACAAGGACTTCCGCAGTCTACATACAACACCCTCCTTAGAGGTCACATGAATACCAGGAGGAAGATTTATGTAAATCTCTTCCTAGAGGTCACTATGTAGAAATGCACTTTTGACATCAAACTGCAATAAGGGCCAATCGTGGTTAGCAGCAAGGGATAAAAGCACATGCACAATATTGAGCTTTGCCACTAGAGCAAATGTCTCCAGATAATCTACTCCATATGTCTGAGTATACCCCTTGGCTACCAATCTAGCCTTGTAATGATCAATGGAACCATCAGCCTTATGCTTCAAAGTAAACACCCATCTGCATCCAACTGCTTTCTTCCCTTATGGCAAAGGAACTAGATCCCACGTCTTATTCTTGTTTGAGGCATCCATTTCCACATTCATGGCATCCGTCCATTTGGGGTTAGAAAGAGCATTCTGGAGCTTAGTTGACACACATACACTAGATAATTGACACAAATATGATGCATATGACTTAGATAAACGATGAGTTGTGACATGATGGCTAATGGCATATTTCGATTTGGCATGTATATCAGGAGAATTTTGTACTTTGGATTTCCCACGAGTAGTTCTTGGGGGTAATTGATAAGTAGACACAGACAGATCATCAGAAATTAACTCACTTGACTCAGTATAACGATTGGACTGGGGTAATGGCAGGGCAAAGGGGCGTATTGTATCAAACTCGTCTTCGCAGGAAACATATGGAATAACATCAGTTGACCAAGGCGACCGGTTGCACCTATCGCTAGCGTCAAGCGACCGGTCGCTATCTTCTAGGCGACCGATCGTTTCCAGGCAGAGTGTATTATCGTCAGGCATCGGGTCACTCAACCGGTTGTGCCTATCTGGGCGACCGGTCGTTTCTAAGCAGAGTGCTTCCTCTTCTGCTCCAGACCTGTGCGACTGGTCGCTATCTACTGGGCGACCGGTCGTTTTCTCTTCGAGATCATCATTTGTATCATCCTCACCCACATCTCTAAGTTCAAGATCCTGTAATCCGATTCTCTCCAATTTACTCCCCTTCTCTTCCTGAATTGGAAAGGAGGGAGAAACATAATACGGTACCTCTTCATGAAAAGTCACGTCCAAAGTAACATGCACCTTCTGAGTAGGAGGATGATAGCATTTATAATCCTTCTGAGTAGTAGAATAACCAATGAAGACACAGCGGAGAGCGCATGGATCCAGTTTACTCTGTTGATGAGAGTAGACATGAACGTAGGCAACATACCTAAACACCTTCGGAGGCAACTTAGAGACAGAGACCGGAGAAGTATGGGCACACAAGACATCGAGCAGAATCTTGAAATCAAGAACTCGACTAGGAGTACGGTTAATCAGATAGGTTGCGACCAAAACACCATGGGCCCAAAGATGATGGGAAATAGACTTGTCCAATAGAAGGGAGCGGGCAGCTTCAAGTAAGTAACGATTCTTGCGTTCAGACACACCATTCTGCTGAGGAGTGAATGGAGTAGTAGTTTGGTGGATAATGCCTTGATTACGAAAAAAATGGGTTAATGGATTATTCACATATTCACTTCCGTTATCAGTCCGAAACACTTTGACTGGATCATGAAACTGAGTAGACACAATGACACAAAATTCAGGAAGAATAAAAGCAACATCATGTTTATTCTTCATCAAATACACTCATGTTAGGTGAGTGCAGTCATCAATAAAAGTAACAAACCAATGGAAACTATTAGAAGTCACATGAGCAGGTCCCCATACATCCAAATGTACTAAATCAAAAGGTTTTGCAGCTTTACTATCACTCAAAGGAAACACAGTGCGATGACTCTTGGCCAAAATACATGTCTCACACTGAAAACTGGACTCATCACAAGAGCGGAATAAAGATGAAAACAGACGCTTAAGGTAGCTGAACGACGAGTGTCCCAAGCGACGATGCCATAACCAAATTTGTTGTTTGTCCTTGACACTGCAACTTTGAATAGTATGAACGACACGATCACGAACTGGTGCAGAAGACAATGTCAAATAATATAACCCCCCTATCCGTTTACCATGCCCAATCGTCTCGCAAGTCTTGAGATCCTGAAAAGAGCTATGTATAGGATAGAAAGTAACAGAAGCATTAAGTTTATCAAGTAATCGACCAACAGACAACAAGTTACAATGGATATTGGGAACGAGTAACGCACGAGACAAGGACGAAGTAGGAGTGAGAGAGATTGTGCCCTCGCCAGAAATTGGAGAGTGCAAACCATTAGCGCTAGTTATATATGGGTCACGGGTGTTATTAGACAACTCATTAAAAAAAAAGTAGCATCATAAGTCATATGGTCAGAAGCACCAGTATCAATTATCCAAGTATTGGAGCCAGTACCTGAAATACAGTCTGAACCACATAAATTTCCATAAGTAGTAGCAACAGCACCAACAAAGGAGTTATCACCCATGATTGCAGCAGAAATTCAACAGATCATGGCAGGGTGTACAATGGAACACAATAGAGGCACAAATACAGCAGATGCACGAAGACAGTAGATGTATGAACACAGCAGAGTGCATAGTGGAACACAGCAAATGTGCAAATACGGCAGATGCACGAAGACATGAATGACATGAACACGACAACACAACTTACAAACCCAGAGAGGGGCACACACGGCACAGGTAGATAAAAAAATATGGGGCTAGAATATGGGTGGGCACAACACACAGGGCACTAGAAAAGTTTGCTCTGATACCATGTCAAACAAAGTGGGTAGAATAGTTTCAGATTATATTTTATTCTCCGAAAGGAGGTATTTATAATACAATAGTACAAACCCTAGTAGGGTTATACTAGGAAACTAAGATAGAGTCCTAATTAGATAATATCTATACAAAATGAAATAAATAGAATCATAATATATTAAGAAGTAAATCTCCTAATTACACTAGGATCTTGCTAACATATTAAACTTACACACACTATACGGATGCTAGGACTTGAACTTAAGACTTTTCCTAAGGGAATAATTGCTCAAAATCACTACACTAATGGATCATTTATCGATCATTTTATTAATTAATTGAGGAGTTATTTGTTCCTATTTGCAAGGGCTTTTCTATGAGAATGTGAAGGTAAAGAGTCTCACATTGGAAAGTTGAGAAACCTAACAAGGGCTTATAAGGAGTTGGGCTACTCTCCCCATTGCCAATTGATTTTGGGGTGGAACCTCAACTTCCTTTATGGTATTAGAGCGGGTTGCCCACGTGTGAAAGCCCAACGACCACACGTGCTCTACGTTATCCAAAATATGTTGTCCACGTGTTAGGCTTGAAAATTCGCCACACGTGTGAGGACATGTGAGAATGTAAAGGTAAAGAGTTTCACATTAAAAAGTTGGGAAACCTAACAAGGGCTTATAAGAAGTTGGACTACTTCCCCCATTACCAATTAATTTTGGGATGGAACCTCAACTGGATTCTCGGAAAATTTCATGTAGAATATAATAAAACTTGGACAAAAAAAATAATTAAAAATTTCAATATTATTGTTTAAAATTATAGTCAACGAAATAAGTGTCACTGTAATATTCTAGAATGCTCTATCTATATATAGTATATATTAATATTGGTTCAGAGTTCATCTCTCGGTCAACTTTCATTTCGATGATCAACATGTTGTTGTCATGTAATTGACCAAGTCATCAACATGTGTGTATTCTCTCTACACAGCAACTAGTTTATCATCCTCAAGTAAACTAGAGATGCCACCGAGGGGGCATACGTGCCAGAATCTGAAGACCCAAGTATTTCTTATGACCCATTCTGGCCAGGAAAAATCTGCAGCAGCATTAGTCATTAGATTCTCTGTAAAACATAAAATGGAGAGAGAGAGAGACTATGATTCCACCAACAGAGATATGGTGATGTGACAAATGATGTAACAAATCAAACCGAAGCATGAGGCTTTTCTGAAATTAATCACAATTGGGAAAAGTGCGATTATGTAGCTGAAAAAAACAAAGGGACTGTTAACAAACATTGATAGCATATATACACGGGTGGTCCTTTGATGGTGCAAGTAGCGTCACTAAACATAGAGTCTTTAATTTTTAAAGACTTTAAAAAAAATAAACTTTTATATATATATATATATATATATGTTATAAAGAAGTGAAGCTCACATAGATAAAGTTAGAGGTTATTAGTCAAAAGATGAAATTATGATGTTGGAGAGAAATCATTATGTCTCCCTTAAAAGCCATTTGCTTTGCCTATAAATTGGCATTATATTTGCCTCATCGCAACATATATACATGGGCTGCCCTTGGGTGGTGCAAGAGGCGCCACCGCACAGGACCCCTAATTTTTAAGGACCTCGAAAAAAAAAATTCTTTATATATATACATATATCAATATTACAAGAATTGTATATATATTTTAGCGTGCTACATGTTGGCATAAAAGTGTGTGTGGCGGAATTGGCTTTCCAGCGGATATCCTTTAACAAAAGGCCCAAGTTCGTCAGATTCAATTAAATCTCAAAGAAGAGTTCTATATAGATTAATTGTTAAAGGATCACATACTACAATTGATGAAAATATTTCCAATTAACAATAATAAGATGATGTTGCGGAATTACAAAATATTGAAAACAATATGGATGAATGTGTAGATAATGTTGAGCATAATGAGAATGAAGACAATGAAAATGTTGATATTGATGAAAATGTTGTTTTATGACATTAAGGTATGACAAAAAAAAAATTATAATATTTTCGTATTAGATTATGTGAGACCCCAATTTAAATTTCACATAAGGCCCTCAAAATCTCAAGTACCCCCTCCATATATATTATGGATGATTATTCAAACCCAAGAAACAAGAGCATAAAACTGAGCAACAAATCAAAAGACATTGAACTTTTTCTCAATTCCACCATCATGGTTTGGGAGCAAGACCAGCCTTGAGCTTTTGAATGGTGGCCACATCAGTCTTCAAGGTCAAGGCCAATATATTGCCATCAATTCCCCTGGTGAACAAAGTGCTGGGAATTGAAACAGTTCCGGCATTTGCGCTTCCAAAAGCAGAAATCGCCAGAGCTGGTTGAGATCTGGAAACTCTGCCAAGGTTGCCTTCAATACCTTGAACGTTGTGGGAGGGGCTCCTCCAACAAGAGCACGCATGCCAGTGAACGTGAAGAAGTTTGCATCTACAGTTGTGGTTGGAGCCACTATGAAGTCGCTTACAATGTCGGGAGGTCTTTCTTGGTTTCTTTTATATATGGGCCTAAAAACATTTTGGCCGGGCCTGGTGGAAGTGCTTGAGGCCATGGTATTGACTTTGAAAGTTGATTTATATATTTTTTTGGTTTTGAAGAAATGTGATGATAAATGATTCTTGCTGCAGGCCTCTCTGATTCCAAGGTATGGGGAGATGAAGATTACAATGTTTCTTGGTTGTGCAGTTTTCCAGGTGCTTGCTAATTTCTTGAAAAAAAGAAAGTGTATATATATACTAAGAACTTTTCAAGTTACAACTAAATTAAATTAAATTTGACAACCACAGCATTTGCTTATCTTCATCATCACCAAATTATAACGGGATGGTTTTCAATAAATAAAATTAAATGGAATATACCAATGTTGGTCTTAGGGCTGAACTAAGGCTGGGCAGTGCAAGTTTTGCGAAAACAAAAATATCATATTTATATTTTTTATAAATAAAATTTTAATATTATTATTATTAATCGGTCAATCTTTATTAATAAGTGGAAATTTTATTCATAATTCAAGAGGGGTACATTAACAACATACATAATACTAGTAAGGGTGAGCATCAATTCTGTTGAACCAATCAAATCGTAACGAACTAATGAAGTAAGCCGCCATTCATGTTAAGGTAGAATACTTCATACTCGGGAACGTGCTACCTACGACGACCCATGGACCATCTGTACCCCTAACAACCACAAAACTCCCAAAGGAGTAACTGCTATTGTTCTTCTAATGATGCACCACGCAGTCGCAATTTTAAAAGGAAGGAGGGTTATCAACCATCTTTCGATAACACCAAGCATGGTAAAGAATGGTCAAACCAGATTTTTCTTCGATTCTTATCGTTCTGGTGGCCACTTGTTACAAAAAAAAGGGCGAACTTGCACCTTTAAACCCAAGCCACAGTTTGAAGTCTTCACCACAGTCAACTTCACTTATGAGTAGGTCCTTGTCAATGCGGCACCGATGATACCTAAGCCTCCTATCATAGGGCCAACTAACAAACCCGTGGCTGATACTGTTGTCTTTTGCCTCTTCCACTAGTTTAACGAGCGCGACACAGTCTTGCATCGCCCTGTGAAACATTACTAAAGTCCTTATTCGCAAGGGGTAAACTTGACATGTATGTGACCCACACCACCCTGCCGAACTTACTCACTGGTGATCAACATGATTTCCACTATCAGTGATGGACCTACTTTAGTTGTCACCTCTCATTGATTCATAAAGCATTACGTCTGCTCTTTCTCTGCACATTAAGTCTTTAGTGCCGAGTGCTCATTAACATTGTTAGTTCCAACAACGTCATGTTCGTCGAAGCTTTCAATACCCTCAAAGTGGATTATCACTTGATTAATCGGCACATTACACCCTTAATTAGCTTCTCTGGCGATGTTGTCCAACCCATCGAAAACATCAACTTGCCTATCACCATTGGTACGTCATAAATTTCCCTATCGCTATCGTTGACTGTTCTATCGCTTCCAATGTAATCTTAGGGCACATGGTCTTGGCACAGATATGCATCTTCATCTCCACACATAAGTTGATGATGAAGTACTTTATGAGACAAAAACAGTAAGGGGTAACCAACTTAACGCTCCCAGTTGCTATGCTTCGGCTGAAAAACGAGCTCCACACTAATCTTATTGCCTTCATGCAACATAATGCCGAAGTATTTGTCTGGTCCTATAGTGACATGCTTGGTATATCCCCTGAAGTAATCTCTTATCAGCATAGCATTGAACCCGTTATACGACTCGTTCGACAGAAGCGACGTGCTTATGATTCTGAGCGATATGAAGCCATGAAAACCGAAGTAAAGAAGCTCCATGGTATTGGCTTCATTAGAGAGGTTGATTACCTATCCTGGTTAGCCAATGTAGTTCTTGTACGGAAGCCAAAAGCAAATTGGTGCATGTGTGTGGATTACACCAACCTTAATCGTGCATGCCCGAGATATAACTTTCTCTTACCACAAATTAATCAGCTGGTGGACGCTATGGCAGGCCAAGAGTTACTCAACTTTGTGGATGTTTACTTAAGCTACAATTAGGTCTTCATGCATCTGTCAGATTAGTCGCACATATTCTTCATCAATGATATGGGCCTCTACTGTAGATCAGGCGCACACATACGTCATTGAAGCCAACCCTGAGTAAATCCAAGCCATCCTGGATATGAAGGTGCCAGAAACAATGAAGGACATCAAGAGCCTTACCGGATGTGTTGCCGCTCTCACCAAATTCATTTCTAAGGCTACCGATCGGTGTGCCCCATTCTTCAATGGTAATAAGCACAACATCGTCTGGACTCCCAAATGTGACAAAGCCTTTACTGAACTTAAGAACTACATGAGTAAGGAAATACTCCTATCTAAACCGGAGTATGGAGAGGCCCTTATGATCTATTTATCTGTCTCTTCCAGTGCCGGAAGCACTCCTATCTTCCACTGTTGTTAGCTCTGTCTTAAAATGAATCATAGATTCATAGCATACACAAAGGGCGTTGGAAATTTATAATCTCTAACAGTTGTAAATCAAATGAGGTTGAAAATACAAACAACACTATTTATTGTGAAAAAATGATGTCTATATATGTCCAAAATAAAATTAATGCATAGTTCCCTGTATGACATAACATTCCATCGTTAAATTAAAATCAATACATGTTTTTTTAATTATTGTTCATCAATTTTTGTAACTTAAAGAAACACCAGCAATTAATTTGAGTACTCAAAATGTGTTAGCTTATACACAATAGTAATAACATACAATGTGCAGTAGATGAGCAGAACATGAGAGAGCCTAGAGAACATGTTGTAAAGACCTCTTAAAACCTTTAAAAGGAAACAGAAAAGTTTTACCACAAATAAACTTGCAACATAAATATAAAGTTTAGAGAAGACATTGTTAAAGCCTCTCTAGACCTAAAATTGTTTTCATCATCGTCTACATTGTGTCCATTTATGTATTTTCATCATGCTTTTGAATACCAATTGCCTTAGCTCATACCCGAACATTAATTAGACTAGCTTCTCTGCACTCGCTTTCGCGCATGCGAGATGCCTTTTTTAATCACGCGGGCTACGTGCGACTTACAAAGTTTAATATTTTTAGTTTTTTGCAATTATATTTTGCTAGATGCTCGTCTTAAATGTTTTCATTTTATCACCCGTATTTTTCTAGACGTCCGCCTCAACTGTTTTTTTCTTTCTTTTATTATGCATAAACTATTGAGGCAGGCATTTAGAAAAATATGGGTGACAAAAGAAAAACATTTAAGACGGGCATCTAGCAAAATATAATTGCAAAAAAAAAAAAAAAAACCTTTATGAGTCGCGCGCAGCGTGCGTGATTAAAAAAAGTATCTCGCACATGCGGAAGCATGTATAGAGTGCCTAGTATATTATGAGAATTGCCTCTTTTGAATATGCACCGAAAGAGTGCATTTGTTGAATATGCCTTGGATATGCATTTGTTGCATATGTTAAATTTAAGCCCCGCCCATACTTATTTAAACATTCCAAACTAGAAACTGCATTTTCTTTTCTCAAAACCCTACACCTATGTAGCATGGATACAGTTACGGGTACGCCAATACGACAAAACTCCAAAATTTAGGATATGAGTATGGCATTGATATGATCATTAAAATAATACACATTTAAAAAATAATATAAATAATAAAAACTAATATTACATCTATCATGTTATAATCATCCATTCAGTTCAAAACATAAAACTAAAAACCAATGCAAAAGACCTACTAGTGTGTGAGTTTAGAACGCCATCGCCCATCTCAATAGGAATTAGGAAATGTCTTTAAAAAAAAAAAACTAAAAACCAATTAATACAGGTAACCAAATTAAATGCATTTTGATAACAAATACATTTCAATACAATCATCCATCCTGTGAATCAAATGCGTTTTGATAACAACAAAAACGAATTAAATACATCTAACCCAAATCTAACAGCAGCTAGCAATAATAAATATAATAAAGGTTTTTTTACCAATAAAAAATAAAAAATAAAGGTTTTGCTGCTGACAAACGTACAGCACAGTTTGCCCCTTAAAAAATGGGTTGCTCTCTCAAAAAAGAAAAAAAAACAAGGTTTTATTCCTTAAAACGTGCGTTCCAACTTAAGTGAAATTGAAAGCCCAACAATGAGACGACGTCGTCTCAGAGAAAACCTACAAACAAAGAAAGACGCGCTCTCTTCTTCTTCCTTGCGCAGCAGCGCCGCTTTTTCGTCTTCCTCGCGTAGCAGAGCCTCACAGACGACGACGCTTCTTCATCTTCCTGTCCCACAGACTTCTCGCAGCAGCGCCGTATCGGGACCGTATATCGGAGACGTATCGGACGATACATAGCGGTATCGGATACGTATCGCCGTAACCGATACGAGCATACCCCTCAAGACTGACGTATCGGTGCAACACAGCTGCACACTCCCATGGGGACCCCAAAGAAGACCAAGAAGAAGCAAACTCCAGAAACCCAATTCCACTCCTCTCTCACTCTCTGCTCGAAGCACAAAGACTTGCCCAGCGCAATCTCGCTATACGAATCCGCCGTCTCCCAAAAGACTCACTTCAACCACCACCACTTCAACACTCTCCTCTACCTCTGCTCAAACTCCGTCAGCGACCCCTCTCTGAAGCAATTGGCTTTGGACAATGGCTTCCGCGTCTTCAACCAAATGTTATCTATCGGAACCCTTCCGAACGAGGCCACGATCACCGCCGTGGCCCGGCTTGCCGCCGCCAAAGGGGACGGCGATTACGCATTTGGCCTGGTGAAGGGTATGGATAAGTATAATGTGTTGCCGAGGTTGCGCACGTGCGACCCGGCGCTGTTTTGCTTTTGTGAGAAATTGGAAGCGGAGAAGGCGTATGAGGTGGAGGAGCATATGGGTATGGTGGGGGTGAGCTTGGAGGAGCCGGAGATTGCGGCGTTGCTGAAGGTGAGTGCGGAGACAGGGAATGGGGAGAGGGTTTATGGTTATTTGCATAAGTTGAGGAATGTAGTGAGGTGTGTTGGAGAATCAACGGCTAAGATCATTGAGGATTGGTTTTTGGGTGGAGTGGCTTGTGAGCTGGGTGAAGCGAATTGGGATTCGGGTGGGGTGAAAGAGGCGGTTTTGAGGAATGGGGGAGGGTGGCATGGGCAGGGATGGATTGGGAAGGGGGTTTGGGATGTGAGGAGAGCCAATGCGGATATGAGCAGCAGCCAGTGTTGCTCTTGTGGTGAGCGTTTGGTTTGTGTTGACATTGATTGTGGGGAGACCCAGAGGTTTGCGGAGTCGGTTGCTGCTTTGGCAATGGAACGGGAGGTTAAGTCAAATTTCAGTGAGTTCCAGGTGAGCCAAATATTTTGATTAGTCAAATTTGCCATGTTTTTGTTTTTTGTTTTTTGTTTTTCCAATTTGAATTTATGTAATGGACAGAGATATAGTATTCAAATTTGAGGAATTGAGAGCAGAGTTCAAGATTTAAGCAGATATGGATGTACATGTTATATTTTGATGCTGGTTCCCCTCAATGTATAAGGACATTCTTGTTTCTGATAGATAAGTTGGGATTTTAATAATAAAACATGCAGGAACTGGGATGCTTTCCTGTTTATTAGGTTGTCATATTAGTGGTAGATTCATAGATTTACTATACTTAATGTATAACAGGGTTTATGTGAATTTCGTAGTACTTTTCATTACCCCAAAATGACAGACTCACATCAGGTGTAACGATGACTAGTAGCCTTCCACGCATTACTCAAAGTCATAACATTAATTAGACCTCTTTTATTGTCCCAACTAACTTCCTAAACTACCAAGGATGACCCTTTCCTAGGTACAGCACAGTTTATAATTATTTGAAGCTTCTAGACCTCTAGACTTATGTGACTCCTTTTCTTGAAACTCTCTTGAAACTCTCTGAAGCATTTATTCATTCCTGTGGGGTGGGTATTACTTGAACTCCCAGCTTGGGCCTGCTGTACCATGGTCCCACCAGATCAATTGGGCTGAGTATTCAATTTTTTCTTAGTCCGGTTATAAACTTTAATGTGGGCCTGATTGCCCATCGAGATGCTGCTGCATAATCTGTGGTGGTGTTTCTTTAATTTTCGATTGCATTGGCATTTAGTCTTGCACATTTGTTTTGCCTTGAAATGACAGAAATCAGAATTAATGAGGCGATTTTGAGTTGTTGAGGCTATGAAGAAGATTAAAGTAGCAAATCCAATGTTTTTTTATGTGTTCAATTTGATTATATTTGGGTCAATGTTACTTTGCAAACATATTGTAATTCTTATTTTCCCCAATGTCTTAATAAAGGATTGGCTGGACAAACATGCTGAGTATGAAGCTATAGTGGATGGAGCTAATATTGGGCTCTACCAGCAGAATTTTGCAGATGGTGGATTCAGTCTTTCTCAGGTTGTACATCCGAAGATGATTGTTGCTCTCTTATTTTGTCAATTTCTACTTTTATTTTGATAGGCCCCTTAGTCACGTTTAATCATGACTTATATTTCTGTTCTATATAGAGCAGCTTGACGCTGTTGTGAAAGAATTGTATAATAAGAGTGGAGAGAAATGGCCACTTGTTGTCATGCATAATAGACGTTTCCGGGGACTTGTGGAAAATCCTTCCCACAGAAAACTGATTGAGGAGTGGATGGATAAAGGCATTCTTTATGCCACACCAAGTGGTTCCAACGACGATTGGTATGAGCCTGAGATCCATTTCTTACCAAATGTTATTACTTGTTTCCTACATTTATGTTGATGAACTATATCAGCTCTACTGATTGTGCAAGCTTTTGGTTGAAAGTTTCTCTCTCTCTCTCTCTCTCTCTCCAGACTTTGGTTGCTCAAAACAGCAACACCAACAACATTCCCCTTTTAAGTGCTCTCTTAAAAAAAGAAGAAAAAAACATGTACATGGAATATTTTGAGAAAAAAAAAACATGTATTTATGAAGAACCATTTCTCCCTCTGGTGGCCTGTGTGTTCATCACTTTAAACATCACGACTATTATGCTTGGAATACACAAATTAATTCTTTGATATGACTCAGGTATTGGCTCTATGCTGCTGTGAAGCTCAAGTGCTTGCTAGTTACAAATGATGAAATGCGAGATCACATTTTTGAACTCCTAGGAAGCAGCTTCTTTCTCAAGTGGAAAGACAGACACCAAGTATGTGTTCTTGGACGACCTCATTGAACATATTATGTCATATGTTCCAAACTTATTTATTTGCTTTTTCAAATTTTATTTCATTCCGCTCTTTCACAATCTCATCCAACATATCAGTATAGATGCTATCCTCGTTTTAATTACATTTTAAAACCTAGAAAATAGTTTATTTCCTAATATGGAAGAGTTCATATGATTTTGCATGATGATATGAAACTCTTTGTATTGCAGTCATATTTTTAGTTCTATCAAAGACTGTATGTCCATCTCTATCATGACTTCATAGTTTGAGCTTTTTCATTTTCAGTGCTGGCACTTGTATTCATTCAGAAGTCTTAGGAGTGTCTAACCTTCCTTACCCATCTGAACCAATTGGATTCCGAGCCTCAGCATTTACAAATGGTGCATTTATGTGCATTTGGTTTAATTTAAACCATTACAACAGTCAAATGGTTAGACTTATTGCCACATGAGCTACCTTGATTTTACTACATTTTTATTTTCAACACTGAAGGTAATCAAGGTAGCTCATGTGGCAACAACTCTAACCATTGGATTGTTGTAATGGTTTAGATTAAACCAAATGCACATAAATGCACCATTTGTAAATTCAGAGGCTTAAGATCCGAACCAATCTGATCAGGTTGATTCTATGACTTGAGTAAGCTAGTACGAATAGCACCCATTTTTTACTTTCTTATATAGAGAAACAGTGGCTGTCAGTTCATTTCAGCGGAAGGAAGATTTTACAGTTGCAGTTCCAATCCAAATTGTCAAACTTGTCGATTGCTTCTGTTGTATTGACATGAAACACCCAACACTAGATTAGTGAGTTGGCGTTAACTGGTGCATTAGACGAATCCTAAAATCACATGACATGCTAACACAAAGTATAAACTGACCGTGTAGAAGATGGACCCCGTTGATGAGTCAAATCACTCAAAAGAAAATAGAGTGGGGTTTATTGAATAGGGGTGCATGCCTGAAGAGTTTGGTTTAGAGACATTAAGGTCTAAGTAAAGTGTCAAGGCAGCCTCTCAGAGATTGAACTTTTTATTTTTTTTTTGGATTTCAGTTTTTATTTTTTAGTAAAAGGTAAAGAGGAAATGCTCGGACAAAGAAGGGAGGAGGTAAGGGGAGGGATGGAGTGACAAAATGTATATGGAATGGCACCTAAAGTAAAAAACCAAAAACTAAAAGCAATTTCAAATAGTTTTATCTTTCAAGTTTTTCTGTTACCTCTTGACTATCTCTTTTGCCTGCAACTCTTCCTCTCTAGAAAACATGCAGAGATGTTTTTTCCTTTTTATTTCTGTCTCTAGCCAGAGTTTTTATGCTCTCCATATTCTACATTACCATATTTTTATTCAATCTCAAAGGATGATAACAAGGGAAAATCCTTGTTATTGCATTGGATATTGATTGTCAATGGAAAATAATGAAACTCGTATTAAACTTTTTGTAGAAAAGAACCATTCCTTATATTAAAAAGAAAAGTTCCATTCCGCCATAAAATCAACAAAATCAATACCACCAGATGTCTCTGCAAATTGGTTTTGTGATATGTTGGATGGTTTCTATTGATTTTAATCTTTTTTTCTTTTGAAACCTGATTGAGTGGTCTTGTGGTTGCTTCAAATGTGAAATTGATCCATGCACACCTATCTTTTATGCTATAAGTTCTCATGCATCCTGTTGTGCAGGTTCGATATACTTTTGTCAAAGGCAATCTGCAACTTCAGATGCCGCCCCCATATTCTTCAGTCATCCAGGTACTATTTTTAATTTCTCATATTGGTTCATTCTGATGGCATGTTCTAACTCTGACTTTCTTCCATTTCTATATAATCTGATTTATCTAGTATGGTATAGAGCACTGTTCGTCTTCTTCATCAAAATAAAAAATGAAGGCAGGAAAAAGGACAGTGGCCCTGGCCATGCTGGGGCACCTTTGCTAGGTGTGGAATTTGAGGGTGCAAATAGGAAATTAATGTGCGGACAAAACACAGAAAATGTTGAATATAGAAATATATTATATACGAAATAGATAAGTTCTTGTCAGATTGTACAAGATAAATCATTCAAGATATTTTGGAGAAACACTTGTATGGGTAAACCTAAAATCTAAAAAATGTTATGAAAACTTGGGTGATTCATATGCATGTTGCTTGGAATACATTTATAGAGTTTATGTTGCATTGGATATAATGCTTCTAGGTGTCTTATTTCGGTGTTCATAATCTTTCTGTCATGCTAATGTGAAAGTTGTGATGACAACCATGTCTTTGTGCTCAAGCTGGAAGGAAATAGTTCTTTTGGTAAAGTTCGTTTAGTCTTCTATTGAGCATCAGTTAGATAATAGGAATATAGTTATCAATTACAGACAATGCTTTAATAAAATGGTTCCTTGGTTTAAGCAAACTTATGACAGGCTTGAACTTTGTTATAGATGTCCATGATCCCTAAGTTGCCTCTAAAATGTCGCCTGAATCAGTAAAATTCTGTTTTAGTTTGCCTTTTTATCTGAGCTGTTTTGAGTGCTTAATGTTTCATTCAAATGTTCTTGAAATAAAAATTAGTTGTGTAATAAAATGATAATCTTCACGAGTTCGGGATTGTTTTAAATGTTTGAAGGCAGAGCGAGGGCTATAAGTGCATAAATTCTTAGTGGTGATTAGTGTTAGTGTGATTAGTGTTCGTGTGAAGCTGATCCCTTTAACTTTATACTATAAAGTATTGAGGTGCCAATCTTTTTCAGGAATCAGAAATTGGATCCTGGCATGTGCCTGTAGCAGATGACAGCTGTCAGGAGCCTGCAAGAACCTGGCTCTGCATTACCCGGCCAAGTGTTTCTAAAGCTTCTGGTGAAGTCTCACATAATTTGGAAACATCTCGAACTGGCGGTGTCTGCAGGAACCTTGAATCACTGAACTCATGTACGACAGAGTTTGTTGCCAGTCACAATGAGAAAACCACAGTTGTGACAGGTAAAAGAAAAGAGAGGTCCCCATCTCCTTCCCAGCTAAATCTTTCTTCTGCCTAGTACTGTTTGCACGAGTCTTTATTTCCGTGCTGCTTGTGGAGATCATAACTTATGGAAATGGTTGTGGCTGAGTAATATGAGTCTTGGACAAGCAAGATGGCCTGTTATGAGTTATGACAACGACCCCTCGCTGTAACACTCAAGTTTTCGGCCCAGTTTTCCCTTGTAGGGTTAGTGTCTCTGATGTTATACTGTATCACCAACATACTGCAAGCTTTGTTCCCTACAAAGTTTGCTGTATGTTGGCTCATTATTGATAGTGGACTTGATTATTACGAATGTTAGGGCCGGGGTGTGATTTGAGTGAGAAGTTGCAACAAAGCGGATTCATGTTTCCCGCCCTCACTATTTGTTGAATAAATACTTTTTCTTTGGTTTGCTGAATAAAAGATTTTTTCTTTGGTTTGTTGAATGAAGATCTTTTTGTTCAAGGTCAAACCCTTCTTCTAATCTTGTCGTTTTTTCCCCTGCGAGAAGAGTTGAAGTTGTCCGCAGCTGTGTTAAGTGGTAAGATTCAGCTCATCTGAGATATGAGTTTCATTCAATTTTAAGGTCGCTGTGTGTTTAGTGATATGCACATGAATGCGTTCATATCCAATGGTCAAAGTTATTGTTCATGGTGTAGGACATAAATGGTCTGATAGCTATAACAAGCTCTCACAAAGTGTCGGCACCGCGGATAGCCCCATCTCTATTAAAGAAGTGATACACAATATGATATAAAAAATATGATAAATCTAACATTTTCCTTATTGATACAATGAGCCCCATCTCTATTAAAGAAGTGATACACAATATGATATAAAAAATGTGATAAATCTAACATTTTCCTTATTGATATGCATGGGTGAAGTGTGGGTGCATTTTGTTGTAGACATATTAAAGGCAGTGATATTATTGAATGCATTTTTTTATATAAATATAATCTGCAAAACAGTGATCTTATGTTTCAACCCAACTGGCACCTCCCCTCCCCCTTCCAAAGTATGGCCCTTCATTATTCTTAAATCGAGGGTTGTTCGAAGTTCAAACCTAACATTTGTCGACATGTGTCCGATTATGTCAGCAGGCTACCTCCAAATAGGAAACTGAGTAATGTTTGGTGGGAAAAAAGTTGTGTTGCTCAACAGTTAATGCCTCTTTTTGTCTTTGAAATTTTGTTAGGTACACTGTACACATACGCCGCCTACGTGGGTCACTCGCAGGCGTTCATAGTTTGCCAAATCAAGTTGCATGGACGGCTGAGGCGACTACTTGCATGCATGGGCGGTGTTGCTCTTTTTTCTTTTTTCTTGAAACAAGTGATATTTAAGACATCTCAATCACTCTCCATAGATAAATTACGCTTTAATATATAAGAAAATAATAATTTTATTAATGTTAAAATTTTTTTTTTTTCATATATGTCAAATTATTATTATTTTATTAAGAGAAATACATTAAAATTACAAAAATAAAAATTTATGGATACATGTCGTGATTTGTCTTTAAAGAATAATAATTTATACATATAAAGAAGTAAGTATTTTCCTTTTACGATACACTAGGTTAGCTTATGAAGTAAACACTAGTATACTCTACACCAGCCACTCCCAAAATGAAAGCCAATCAACCACCTCCATAACTAGCATGTTGAAGCTTCCTCTATCGAAATTAGCTTACCTCTATTAAAATGGTTATTTTAATCGTTCAACTACGTTTAAAAAGCAAAAAAATTTATGGTATCTTTGGTGAGACTTCTTTGTGGTTAATATAAAGCAAAATGTCATTATTTGTCTGTGCAGTTTGTCCGTTTTATTAGTTTGGTCTTTATAGTTTCAATTTTGTTAATTTTATGTAGTTTTAATAGCAATTTAAGGATACTTTGTAAATTCTATCAAATTCTTTCAAATGCCATCCAAAATATACACCTCCACGTCAGTGATATGTACTTACCTAATCACATAATTGGATGAAAATTTGGACATATATCCTTGATTTGTGAGGACATCAAACTATAAGGGTTAAATTGCCCAAAATTAAAACTACATAGTCCAAAGTATAACAAACTAGAGGAAGCAAAATTGGTTTTTGCCCATTAATAATGCCTATCTCCCATCCATGTGAAGGGAAACCTTATGTCTACATCAGTCTGCTCCATCTACTATCTACCCACTGTGTACGTATTCAATGTGTTCTTGGCAATAGTGCATCTCAGAAGATATGTTGGATGAATTATTGTATGCTCCCCTCATTTTCTCTTATGTTTAAGGCATACCTTACTGCTAGCTCACCTGCATGAATCTACTAATAATTATAAATTATTGGGACGGTGAGCAACAAACAGAAACCCAACGACATGGCTCATGAATTTAGGTTAAAGTCATTCTCAAGAAAAACAAAAACAAAAAAAGGAAGAAAAAAAGTACAACCTTTATAAGTAGGCAAGACTTTCTATGTATATATATATATATATATATATATATATGCACTCTGACTCAACCTATCCATCAGATTTTTACAATGGAGTTGAAGAGCATACTAGGATATTTGCAAAACAAGACAATCTTAGTAACCGGAGCCACTGGCTTCCTCGGAATGGGTACATTAATTCTCTCTCTCTCTCTCTCTCTCTCTCTCTCTCTCATAGTAACTTAATTTACAAATGCACATGCAGTATTTGTGGAGAAAATACTAAGGGTTCAACCAGATGTGAAAAAGATTTATCTTCTTTTAAGAGCTTCGGACACCAAGTCAGCCACAGATCGCATGCATAATCAGGTTTATATATAAATACGTATTTCATAATAGCCAAATAATTTTAATGTATCTTGTAATGACGTACATTTTATTAATGTTTACTTATTTTTATATATATTAAGATAATAGGGAAGGAGTTGTTCAGGGTTCTTAGAGAGAAATGGGGTTCAGAGTTTGATTCTTTCATAGCAAAAAAAGTTGTGGCTGTGCCAGGAGACGTAACTTTTGATGACCTAGGAGTGAAAGAGTTCAAGTTGAGAGAAGAAATGTGGACTGACATTGAAATCATACTTAACTCTGCAGGAACCACAAATTTTGATGAAAGGTATATAGCTATTATATTATTTGTTACCCAAAATTACTCAAAAGAAACATGTAATTACAATTTACCATAACTTTGGTTTGCAGATATGATATTGCACTGAGTGTCAATACATTTGGAGTTCAACACGTACTGAGCTTTGCAAAGAAATGTCTAAAGCTAGAGATCCTGCTCCATGTGTCAACTGGTTAGTGTTTGTTTTTCTTCTCTTGGTTTCCCATGGCCTACAAGGCTACCATATGGTATATATATATATAGCCTTTCCATATCCTAAACTTTATATGCTCAAATTTCATGTCAAAAAAAGGAGAGGAGAAGAGTTATGTACTATTACCGCGTCCACAGAATGTTTTTTTCTTTTCTAAGTTTCATCTTTCTTTATCATCTCAGAATGTTTTTTCCTGGTCTCAATTTCCTTTGATTTGCTTCACTGATATGTTGATTGTTTTTCAGCTTATATATGTGGTGAAAGGGAAGGACTTATACTAGAGGACTCATCTTGCATGGAAGAGATGGAAAAGGAGATCACTACATTTGATTTCAAAGTGCAAGAGAAGAATTTGGTGGAAGAGAAACTGAATGAACTAAAAGCACAAAATGCGACAGAAGAAGTTATTACAACCACGATGAAGGATTTTGGAATTGAAAGGTTTTTTCGAGCATCCATCCAGCTGTGCCCTATAAAACCACAAGCATGATTCTTAGTTTCGGACTTATTTTTCTCCAAATTTTATCAAGAAGTTATTTCTGCAGTTCTCTAGCTCTATCGATTCATTCATTGAATTGAGATAAAATAATTTTTTTGCAGTGTGAAATTGTTGGTCTATTTTTCTCTGGGGCTTTTCACTAATATCCTTACAGAATTTTCTCATTATTATTTCTTATATTCTTTCAGGGCTAAATTGCATGGATGGCCAAACACGTACGTATTCACAAAAGCGATGGGAGAAATACTTCTAAGACACTCAAAAGATAATCTATCCGTCGTTATCATACGTCCGACTGTGGTCACCAGTACTTACAAAGAGCCATTTCCAGGTTGGGTCCAAGGTTTCAGGTATGAAGCTTGCAAGCACTCTAAAATTTGACTAGATTTTACTCAGAAAACACGCATAACTCAGTTTGTTTGTTAACAAAATTATAAGCTTATTATGAGACACTGGAACTAATACAATAGATCAGTACGTGGTTAATTATATTTTTTCCAAAATTTTCAATTTTTCATTGGGGACTGGGAAAGAAAACAAAAGGCTACTAATTTTTTTATTTTTATTGTGTGCACTAATATAATATAGGTCTCTATGCAGATTCAGAAAAACGTAATGGTACAATGATTTTTATTTGGTGTGCAATCTTTGTTGTTGTTGTTGTTGCAGAACCATTGATAGTGTAATTGCTGGTTATTGTAAAGGGAAGCTAACATGTTTGCTTGTGGATCCTAAGTCAGTATTTGATATGGTAAGTTTCAGTAAACTTCATGGTTCTCCAAATACTCATAGGTACAAGCACACAACAGTAATTTTACAATCAAAACTATCGATTTTGAAATTATGCAGGTTCCTGTTGATATGGTGGTAAATTCAATAACTGTAGCAATGGTGGCAAATGCAAATAAATCGTCTAGTATCATTTACCATGTGGGAAGCTCTTTGAGGAATCCTATCAATTTCCTTACTATTCACTGTTTTGTCTTCCGATACTTCACAAAAAATCCATGGATTGACAAGGATGGAAAGCCTGTCAAGGTTGGTAAGGGTAAAATATTCAAGACTATGGCTACTTTTCGCATGTATATGCAAATTCGCTTCATGCTACCTTTGGAGGTTTGTAATTTCCACCATTAACAGTAATTACAAATTACATAGATATATATTTATATGTATATTCATATATATTACTTTTAATTTTTGCTTGAAGGGATTAAAGTTTGTGAACAAAGCATTTGGCGAATATTTTCAAGATCTGTATGTTAACTATAATCAGAAACTCAAATTGGTGATGCGCTTGGTAGAGCTATATGAGCCCTATATGCTATTCAAGGGCATGTACGTATGCATTATTTTGGCTGTCAATTAAACATAAGTACTTTTATCAGTGTAATCATGCATTTAAGTTACTTTGATTTAAATGCAGCTTTGATGACAACAATGCCGAGGATCTACGAAGGATAACAAGGGAGAGTTTCGTGGAATCGGAAACTTTCAATTTTGATCCAAAATGCATTGATTGGGAAGACTACATTATGCACACACACATACCTGGCCTTCAAAAACATGTTATGTTGAAACGATAATGGAGAGGTTCATGCATTGTACTTGTACACAATATTCCTATTGAAGTTTCTACATGGCGTTGAGCTAAATGTTGTTAGTCTCTTTCTCACTCAAAAATGGTTACTAGAGAAGAGGACGTGGACAGTTGTATTCATGCAGCGTCATATATATACTAGTTCTTTGGCACATGTGCCAATTGGTTTTTATTTTATTTTAAAATATAAAAAAAATAATGGATAGTTGTGTTTCATAAAAATAGGACTCATTATCTGAATTTATTTTAAAATTAAAATTTTTTAATATAAAAAAGTGTGAATTTACCATATTATCCTTATTTTATTAATAATTTCAATTCTTAATATTTGTATTAACCAATGACATTTTTTGGTATTCTGAATGTTTAACCAGTCTCTACATTTTTCTTTATATATATGTATATTATTCATTAATTTTTTAATTACTGGTATTATAACCATATCCGTTCTCCTTTAATATTCATTATTTCTAATTGTGGAAGAGAGTTTGAAGAAAACAACCAAACTAATCCTCGAATATGGTTTTCTAAATGACCAGCTAATGTTGGACTTCAATGTATGATCGAACGAAGTAAAAAAGGTGCATACAATAAAAATGAAAGGGTTTTTAGGTCTAATGGTCTCTGGATTTTGACCCGATTCGCATTTTGGTCTCTAAAATTCCAAAATCGTTCATGTAGTCCTTCAACTCCACTTTCGTTAGGATAAATAGTCCTGACATCAATTTTGTTATCTTTTCTGTTAAATGCAGGGATAAAATAATATTTTGATATTATTTTTAATTTCCACCATCTAAATATTCCTTTCACCTAAAAAAATAAAAATAAAAACTAAAAAACATTTTTTTCCTACTCTCGCCACAATTGCCACAACCTCTCCAACCCAACCCCACCTAAACAAACACAACCTACAACCATCACCAAGCCTTCCTTACCCTCACCATCCCACCCAGTCCCAACCTCTTTTTCCACAAGAAGAAATATTAATTTTTTTTTTCATCAACAAAATCGAGGGCATGAAATAGAGTGAGGGGAGAAGCCATCGCATGGAGGGTGAGTATGGTTTGGGTGTGGTTTATGGGTTGTGGGTTGTGGGAGCGCCATCAGTTGTTGTTGGGGCGATGGGTTAATTGGCTCGGTGTATCAAGAAATATTTTCATAAATATTTGAAATATCTTTACTTGCCCAAATTAGTGTAGGTCAAATCCCACTACTATTGGATCACGGCTTCTAAGCCTCAACAATAGGATTGATAGAAGGTTGTGCCTGTATATATGTATTGTACTATTTGACGTTTGTTTAATACAACAAAATATTCAACCATTTATTTTCTTGAGATGGTATTAGAGCGTCATATTGGTACTTGGCCTTTTCCCTCCCACAGATGGAGAATTACTGAATGATCCACCCAAATACAAGAGACTGGTTGGCCGATTGATCTACCTTACTATCACAAGGCCTGATATAGTATATCATGTTCAAACACTAAGTGAATTCATGCATTAGCCCTACAAACCTCATTGGGATGCCACCATACGGGTCCTTAAATACATCAAGGGGACTCTAGGTCAGGGTTTGTTATTTTCTGATGCCAACAATTTTACCTTCAAAGCTTTTTGTGATTCAGATTGGGGAGGTTTCCGTGGGACAAGGAGATCAGCTATAGGGTACTATGTTTTTCGTGAAAATTCACCTATCTCATGGAAATCCAAGAAACAAACAGATCATGAGCAAAAGCTGAATATCAAGCTATGGCCAACACATGTTTGGAGCTAACTTGGCTACGCTTTATACTACAGGATTTAAAAGTCCCACAAATAGCTCCTGCACCATTGTTTTGTGATAATCATGCAGGTTTATATATTGCAGCTAATTGTGTTTTCCATGAGTGTACAAAGCACATAGAAATTGATTGTCACATAGTTCGTGAAAAACTACAAGCTGGAATAATTAGTCCTTCGTATGTACTTACACGCTTCCAATTGGCAGATGTTTTTACAAAGGCCTTGGGGAAGGATCAGTTTGTGACATTGCGTGATAAGTTGGGACTTCATGATATTCACTCTCCAACTTGAGAGGGAGTATTAAGAAATATCTTTACTT
The DNA here is from genome assembly GCF_000346465.2 of Prunus persica. Lineage (NCBI taxonomy): Eukaryota > Viridiplantae > Streptophyta > Magnoliopsida > Rosales > Rosaceae > Prunus > Prunus persica. Next base: position 9,748,548 of record NC_034014.1, read on the forward strand.
GCCCAAATTAGTGTAGGTCAAATCCCATTAATATTGGATCACAATGTCTAAGCCTTAATAGTAGGATTGATAGAAGGCTATGCTTGTATATATGTATTGTACTATTTCACCTCTGTTTAACAAAATATTCAACCATTTATTTTCTTGAGATGGTGTTGGGTGGAGGTTTGTCCATGGCTTTGTTGGATTGGAGGAAAGGAGATATATATATATATATATATATATATCATTCATTGGTTGTTGGTGGGTTTTAATGGGCTTTTGACTTGGGGAGGAAGGGAGATATATGGATTGGAGAGTTAAGCTGTAGCTGTGGGGAAGTGGGTGTGGGGTTTGAGTGCACCAGTTAAGTCTCCTTTTGCTCATCATCTTCGATTTAGGGTTTTTTTTGTTTTTTTTTTGGTGTGCATATTGTAAATTTAATGTCAAGTAAAATCATAAGAACCCAATTCATGACCCAAGATCTTGAACTTCATGATTTTCACAATAACATTAGGCAGAAATTCAATTAGACTTAAATTACATACATACCTTGAATGATTAGTCTTCTACCATATCAAGATATATGTCTTGAGCGATCCATAGGCCGTCAGTGTGGAGGAAATAGATTTCTCTCTCTAGCCTTTTGCACTTTTAGAAAACCCTAATACATGTTGTTATCAGCGTACACATAAGATAGGTATGTGCACTATTATAGGCAGAGAGATGACCCGTTTCCTAGTGAAGCCCATAATCAATTACCACCCATCACGGTAATAAAATAGGAAACTACTTCTCTTTATTTGACCAATATAATTATTTTTAATAATATTTATTAAACCAATTAAACAATTTATTTACCACATAGGTCACTTCATGTAGGCCATACAGAATATTTATAAAAATATTCTTACATTCTCCCACTTGGCCCATATGATAAATTTACTATATGGTTCAATAAATAAACATTAGGCACGATACATTCAAAATAATCCTCACTTTCATATGGTCGACATAAATACCGCATTTAAGCAATTGTCTAATGCGAGTCATGGCGGTTATGCATCAATAAGCGATATAATCCCTTCCATGTACCACAATATTAGCAAATCACCTAAAACAGTCCATAAGTGAGAAGTATCATAAAAGGTCCAATAATGTCTTTGTCAGAGACTACTCCTGTTATCATTCATCCAATCTCAGTCATGTATACATCTTTGTCAGAGCAGTAAATTCTTACTCCTACTAAGCAACCCAAAACATAATGGTGCCTCAAATTGGATTTCCTTACTTTCTGCCGTTTAAATAATTTCTTATTTGAAACTACCATAATAGGAACCCAATTAGCATAATAGTTGTAGTAAGAACATGTATCCATAATGGTATAGGTAACGATAAATTACTTCACATACCCCTAACCAAAAGACAGAGCATTATAAGGTGAACACATGTTTTATAAATAATTTCAATTAGCTACAAATTTCTTATGGCATCTTTCTTGGTGTATTTAAATTGTTTTCCTTAAAAAAATCCGCTAACACACCAATAAGAGATCAATAAAATATAGGTTCAGAAGAACCTCATTCCTTACTGATCCCTCAGTTCTTTCTCTGAATACATTACCAGTCATTTGTGCCATAAGAACATTAAATTTAAATTTGTCAAATAGCAGTCACTTCTAAATTAATTATGCGAAGTATAAAAAACATTTAAAGAAAATGTCATCATGCTTTAATTTCGTAAATCATTAATAGAAAATACCACAATTAACAAAATAGGCATTCTTTAAAAGACTGAAACAGTCATCACCAAACTTTAAAGGATAAAACATTATTGCCAAATTCCAAACAAAATTCCAATAGATTTGAAATGGTAAGAACATAATACGCTTTCAATAAATCTAAATTATGACTATTAAATTGAATATATAATTCCAAAATGTGGAATCAAAAGCAACTTTGCATTGAACTATTAGAAACATGAATTTTAGCACATAATTTTTTTTTTTTTTGAAAGGTTGAATTCATTCCATTAGAAGGGAGGGATAAAAGGCATGTCATGCGTGGCCTCGTTAAAACCTTCCCAGAGAAAATCACAAGGGAAAAACTCTGGGGTAAGAAAGAGTACCACATATGCCGATAACGTACACAACAGGAAAATTACATTACATCAATGAACAAAACATCTTGTAGGAAATCTGGGGGATCAGTAACCTATTCTGCCACTCCCTGAGAGTGTAGAGCATATCGAGCCAACCGTGTTGCAACCCCATTTGCACTCCTCTCTGTAACCCTCAAATAAACACGCTCTTGGCTGGCCAAAAGTGTTTGACAATCCTCAGTTAGGCAACCAAGATGGGACAGATTAGTTTGGCCCCGTTGTATTGAGTGTAAAGCGCCTTGAGAATCCCCTTCTATATGACATTCCAGATTGGACCACTTGGCAGCATAGATTAAGCCTTCTCTTAATGCAACCAGTTTGGCATGCATGGGATTTGATATCCCATTTAGCACAACCAACTTGCATGCAACACTACTACGATTTACTATTTGCGCGACGAATATTTTTTCGTCGCGCAAAAAGCACTATTGCGACGAAAAAAAATTCCGTCGCGCAAATAACGGAAAACTAGCGCGACAAACAGTTTCATCGCGCAAACCATCTATGAGCGATCTAAATTAATTTCGTCGCGCAAAGGTAGTGGATAAAAACCCGTTTTTTTTTTGGCGCCAAAATCTTGCGCGACGACAAAAATCGTCGCGCATGACAATATTGCGCGACAATTCTAAGCATTCGTCAGATGGATAGAAAATTGGCTCCTTTTTTTGGCGGTAAAAAAATTTGCGCGACGAGAGTTTTCGTCTCAAAAGACAACTTAGCACGACGAAAAAAGGTACCGTCGCGTAAGAAAACGAGGGATACTTATTTTTGGCGCCAAAATGCAGGGTGGATAAATTTTTTTTTTGCACGACGGAATTACCTTCGTCGCGTAAAGTTTAATGCCGGTGCGTTCTTGCGCGACGAAATTTTGCGCGACGAATAATAGTTTTCGTCGCGCAAAAAAGCAGATGTCGACACGTAATTGCGCGACGGAAATGTTGTTTTGTGCGACGGAAAAGTGGGTTTTTGCGACGGCATTTTGCGCGACGAATTCGGTTGTTCGTCGCGCAAAGTCCTTCTTCTTCATATTAGTATCTGCCATTGCAGAGGCAGAATGCAAAAATTGCATTCTGCCTCTCTCTCACTCTCCCTGCCGCTGCTCTGCTGTGAATTCAGTACGTTCATTGGGTATGTATTTTTTGTCGTTAGTTTAAATGTATTAATGTAAATTCGTACTAACGCTATTAATTTTGTTCTCGTTAGGGATATTTGTGATTAGTGATTGGTGGAGAACGATTGAGAAGGTATGTTATTGTAAAAGTTTGTTTGTTATGTTTTTAATTTTTTTGTGAAGTTATATGTGTATAATGTTGTGAAATTGTGCGTGACGTAGCACAATGTGTTGTGATGTACGAAGTTAATTGAAATTAACTTCGTACTTTTATTTTTATGTTTAGTAACACGTAGTTTCCCGTTCGAGATTAGTTGAATTTCGTGCATGGATGCGTAAGGCATGACTGCGGTCCAATTAATTCTTGAATTGTCCCATTATTTGGACAGTTTGGTAATGCATAGTGTTGTCACATAATCTTCGGCTACAGGATTAGGTTTCGATTGTGGAGATTTCAGTGTCATCTCGGTACGTTCTTCGGGTGGTACGTAGGTATTTATACCTATGCCCACTTTAAGAACTGTGTTGAGATGCTGCCGAAATTAATCCACGTCGAAATCTAATCTCATGTAGCCGTAGGTTATGTGACAGGACTATGCATTACCGAATGGGATAGGGCCCTTACCGGAGGCATAAGGTGACATTATAACTTCGTATGAAGTTGTTGTGATTGTTGTGTCGTGATTGTGGTTTCAGGAATTATGAGCAGAAGGTGGATACAGAACCCGAATAGATGCGCAGACGAATACTTGCATGGAATCGAGGATTTTATTGGGTTTTGCACGTAGACACAACCCGGGTGCAACTAGAATCCGTTGTCCTTGTAGGAGGTGTAACAACACGTTGTGGGAGACAATTGAAAATGTTGGATTTCATTTAGTAAGGAATGGAATGATTGAAACATATAGCATTTGGAACCTTCTCGGCGAACAAGTAGACCATGCTTCGTCTTCAAATGCCCCAAGAGTGGACAATGTTGAACCTATTGTGGATCCTAATGATCAAGTCATGGGTATTATACAGGATGCTTTTCCATTCGCATCGACCAACATCAATCAGGAAGGGGAAGATGACGTGCCTACACCAATAGACAGTGCGGAGTTTGAACAGTATGAAAAACTGTTAAAAAATGCCAACCAAGAGTTATACCCGGGGTGCGAGAGCTTTTCCGTTCTCACTGCCATTGTGGAGCTAATGCACGGAAAAATAAAGTATCGTATGTCGAACTTGTGTTTCGATTACTTTTTGGGGGTTTTCAAGAGAATGCTTCCGACGGACAATTGTTTGCCGAAAGACCATAAACATGCACAGAAGGTGTTGCATGGTCTTGGATTGGGTTATGAAAAAATCCACGCTTGCAAAAACAATTGCATGTTATTCTACAAAGAGCATGAAACGTTGGATACATGCCCTATATGCAATGAGTCGAGGTTCAAAATGACATCCCAGAATAGAACGACTAAGATACCACAAAAAGTCATGCGTTATCTGCCCCTTAAACCTAGGTTGCAACGATTGTATATGTCGACGCATACTGCCACAGACATGAGATGGCATAAGGAAAAATGGGTAGACGATGATGTGATGCGGCATCCTGCAGATGGGGAGGCATGGAAAGAGTTCGATTGAACGTTCCCCGAGTTTGCTGCTGATCCCCGAAATGTTAGATTGGGACTTGCCACTGACGGATTCAATCCGTATGGGGTTCTAAACCAACACCACAGCACTTGGCCGATTTTCGCATTCCCATATAATTTGCCGCCTTGGAAATGCATGAAAAAAGAATACATGATGATGACTGTTTTGATAACTGAGGATCCTGGCAGGTCAATTGATGTGTACTTAAGGCCTCTGGTTGATGAGCTGAAGGATTTATGGACACACGGTGTTCGCACGTACGATAAATCAATTGGGAGGATGTTCACTTTGCGAGCAGTAGTTATGTGGACTGTGAATGATTTTCCAGCATATGCAATGGTTTCTGGGTGGAGCACAAAGGGTTATATGGCATGTCCTGTATGTACCGAAGATGTAAGTTCTGGTTGAAATGCTGGAAATGTTTGTTACCTTGGTCATCGGAGATGGTTACCATGGGACCACGAATGGCGGGAAAAAGATAAAGAGTTCGACGGTAACACAGAGCGTCGCCTCAGACCTAGAGAATGGTCCGGTGATGAGATCTTGGAACAGCTGAACCGTTTGGATTTTGCTCCGTTCGGGAAAACAGTTAGTCGGACCAGACCTTCTACACATTTGAACTGGACGCACAAGCCTATGTATTTTGAGCTCCCATATTGGTCGAAACTGAAATTAAGGCATGTGATGCATGTTGAGAAAAATGTATTCGACACATTGGTGGGCACGATTCTAGATATCGAGGGGAAGACGAAGGACACGATCAAAGCTCGTCTTGATTTGGAAAGAATGGGCATGCGAAGGGGTTTATGGATGAATAGGGACAGTGATAAAGCTAGAAGGGATCTTGCATTCTTTTCTATGAAACCGAATGACAAAAAAGAGTTTCTAAAGTTTGTATCGTCTGTCAAATTTCCCGATGGGTATGCTTCTAATATCGCACGTTGCGTGAATGTCGATGGGGGTAAATTTACTGGACTTAAGAGCCATGACTGCCATGTGTTTATGCAACGCCTACTTCCTGTGGGTATTCGACACCTACTGCCGGAAGATGTGGTGAAACCAATCATGTTGTTATCCAGATTTGTTTCCCAACTGACGGCAAAAACATTGCGAAGGACAGACATGTTTCAGTTGCGCCATGACATTGTCCAAGTCCTATGCAAGTTTGAGATGATATTTCCTCCAGCTTTCTTTACAAGTATGATGCACGTGATGGTTCACTTGCCAGAAGAGGCATTGCTTGCTGGTCCTGTCAACTATCGCTGGATGTATCCAATAGAAAGGTATATAATCTTTATCATTTGTGTATGCATCATTATCGACACTTTGTTAATTTGTATCATATCGTTTTATTTTGGCAGGCTTCTCGGAGAGCTGAAAAAAAGTGTACGCAACAGGGCAAAGCCTAAAGGATCAATTATAGAGGCTTGGGTTCAATATGAGTCGCTTACTTTCTGTGGAATGTATTTAAAAGATGTGGAGACGGTTTTCAATCGTCCTCAACGCAATAATGACGGAGGTATGAGAAATAAAAAACTTTCTGTTTTTGCCCAAAGCGCACGACCATTTGGAGATCCTGGACGAGAAGAGTCGTTTTTTAGAAATGACATGGAGGTAGCGCATTGGTTCGTACTGAAAAATTGTGATGAGATAATGGCCTACTTAGATGAGTATGAACAGATGATGAAGCGAGAACATCCATCACATTTGGTTGCCCGGAAACACCGTGAATTATTTCCACAATGGTTTTTGGATTTTGTAAGTTATAAGTGTTTTGTAATTGACAAATATAAATTGTAGTATTTAATTTTGTCAGACTAACTGGTCAATGGTTTTGTATACTATTAGGTGAATAAATTGAAATCATCGAATTCCCTCACTTACAGTGATGAGTTATATAACTTGGCGTTCGGCCCAATTCGCGCTGAATTGTTCTCGGGTTGTAATGTTAACGGCGTCAAATTTTTGGGGGCCGCACGAGATGACAAGTTGTGTACGCAAAACAGCGGTGTCCATGTCCTAGGTGGAGGCGAAAGTACGGACATTGATTTCTATGGCGAACTGACAACTATCGTGCAATTGCTTTACAAAGATCGATACCAAGTCATCATGTTTAAGTGTCGATGGTTAGATACCAACCCAAATAGGGCGGGAAGTGTTAAAATCGACCATGGAGTACTGTCTGTGAACATTAACAGAACTTGGTATGATGACGATCCGTACATTTTGGCAAACATGGCGTCCCAAATTGTGTATCTAGATGACCCTAAAGCAAGGAGCGGGTGGAAAGTTGTGCAGAAGATGGATCATAGGAACGTGTATGATATACCAGAACTAGACCCAAGTGACAACGACGTCGACAATGTGGCTGACCAACGTTTAGAATCTTCAATGGAAAATGATGCGGAAACACTTCGAGATACAAATGTTATACAAGAACCGTTTCAAATAGAAGGAGTGTCTTCAGTTGAAATACCGATTCAGTCAATTACAATTGACCTCGGTGATCTTCCGCTATACGATGTTGCAGTGAGCCCTAGCGACGCCGATGATGCAGTTATAGAGGAGGAGGAGGAAGAAGATTGGGAGACCGAGAGTGATGATAGCGACGATAACGAAAGTTATTATAGTTCAGATGATGAATAATGAATTTATTTGTAAATTTATTATGTTAGTGTATTCATTTTGTGTAATACAAATCTTTGAATATATGTAGTTGTTATATCCAATCCTTATATATGTCAACAAATGTAACATTGTTAAATAAATCTAGTTATAAAACCTTTTAATAATAATTTGAAAAATTTTATTGACAAAACATTTGACGTAATGAGGTTTATGGCCAATTCTAAATTTGATTGAGTTTTCATAAGTTTATAAAAGTTTATTCCTTCACTTTATAAAACAAAAAGGACATTGTTAAAACATTGTTAAAATTTATTAAAGTTTTCATGAGTTTATTAAAGTTTATTCCTTCGCGTGAGACATTGTTAAAACATACAACAAAATCAAAAATGGAAAAAATATTTAGTTAAACAAGATCGGTAAAACAAATAATATATACAAAGTTAAAAAATGAGGAACACAAAACCTTTTCAAAAAATACAAAGCATACACAATTTGAACTAAATGAGGAAATGACGCCAAATCCTTGGGTGACGAATCAACCTCGTCGCGCATAGTTTGCGCGACGCATATATTCGTCGCGTAAAGTTACAACACTACGCGACAAAATATACTTCCGTCGAGTATGGTCTTTTTGCGGGACGATAAGGAGCCCTTCGTCGCGCAAATATATATTAGGGTAACGGTATAGTATAATATATACACACATATATATTTAAAATTGGCGATCGAATTAGTTCATTGTATTCATATGGAGTGAAGGACTGTAGCTGCAAAAAATCATCAACATCGGAGTTAAAATAACCGTTCAATCATCACTTTTTATTTAGAACCGTCGAAAAGTTTTACCCCGTTACTTAATCTCTGAATGTTTTTTTTGTCCGATTTTTGCTGTCTATGATCTCGAAGTATAAAAAAACAAGTTTGACGGCTGGATGACTGAAACTAGTTTCGTAGACTGCGTGTGCTATCAAAATCATATATTCACCAAAAACCCTAAAATTTGTTCATACATTTGTGAAAATGTAACTTAACGTTTATGTGGTATCCCCTAGTGTAAAAATCTGAAATTGAAGATCAAATTCAGTCATTGTATTCATATAGGGTCAACAAATGTTGCTGTAAAAAATGATCAAAATCGGAGTTAAAATAACCGTTAAATCATGACTTTTCATTTATAACCGTCGAAATATTTTGTCCCGTTCCCTGATATCTGAATGTTTGGTCTTTTTGATTTTTGGCGTATACGATCTCCAAGTATAAAAAAATAAGTTTGCCGGTTGGATCATTGAAACTATTTTAGGGTTTAGGGCTTAGGGCTTAGGGCTTAGGGTTTAGGGTTTACATTTTAGGCTTTAGGTTTTGCGCGACGAATAACATATATGCGTCGCGCAAAGTGTAAGTGAACAAGATTGCGCGATGGATCCATCTTCTGTTCGTCGCGCAATCTGGGCCAGAAGGGCATTTGCGGATAGTTAACCTTTCTTTCTAATTCTAATTGGGATAAGTATGCGCGGCAAGTGCTTCTCTCTTTTCCACATTTCACCCTTCCATCCCCTTTGAACACTTGGTGAAAATTTCAATCGAATCAAAATCTTGAACTAGCGCGACGAATAAATATATGCGTCGCGCAAAGTGTAACTGAACAAGATTGCGCGACGGATCCATCTTCTGTTCGTCAGGCAATCTGGGCCACACATTTCACCCCTCCATCCCCTTTGAACACTTGGTGAAAATTTCAACCGAATCAAAATCTTGAACTAGCGCGACGAATAAATATATGCGTCGCGCAAAGTGTAAGTGAACAAGATTGCGCGACGGATCCATCTTCTGTTCGTCGCGCAATCTGGGCCACACATTTCACCCCTCCATCCCCTTTGAACAGTTAGTGAAAATTTCAACCGAATCAAAATCTTGAACTCGCGCGACGAATAACATATATTCGTCGCGCAAAAGGCACAGACCCTGCACTTTCCTGAGCGAACCTTGCGCGATGTTTCCTGTCTTCGTCGCGCAAAAGGCACAGACCCTTCATTTTCGTTAGCGAACCTTGCGCGACGTTTACTGTCTTCGTCACGCAAAAGGCACAGACCCTTCAGTTTCAGCTTCCCACTAAACCCTAAATCCCAAAATTTAGGCGGAAAGAAAGTGTTTTGCGCGACGAATATATTATTTTCCGTCGCGCAAGGAGAACCTTGCGCGACGTTTACTGTCTTCGTCAGGCAAAAGCACAAACCCTTCACTTTCAGCCTCCCGCTAAACCCAAAATCCCAAAATTTAGGCGGAAAGAAAGTGTTTTGAGCGACGAATATATTATTTTTCGTCACGCAAGGAGAACCTTGCGCGACGTTTACTGTCTTCGTCAGGCAAAAGCACAAACCCTTCACTTTCAGCCTCCCGCTAAACCCAAAATCCCAAAATTTAGGCGGAAAGAAAGTGTTTTGCGCGACGAACTTATGCCTTTTCGTGGCGCAAAAGGCACAGACCCTAATCCCAATTCAAAATTTGGCGTTGTGGGAGACATTGCGCGACGGATTTTTCGTTGCACAAAATTCATTAATACCATTTTGCGCGACGTATTTTGTTTTTCGTCGCGCAAAGTCGAATAAATTTGCAGAAACGACCCGATGCCTCCTTCTTCCCCAGTTTCTGGTTTTTCCTCCGTTGCTCCCTCTCTCTCCGCCATCACCTCATCCCTCTCTCTCCGCCGTCACCTCGGCCACCTACGCTTGTTCCGTAGCCTCCCTGCCGTCACCGTCGAGCCTGCCGTAGCAATTTCGTCGGTTTTTCCCGATTCTTCGCCGGCCGATTTCTCTCTCCTCCGGCCACCATTTCCGACGCCTGAGGTATGATTTCTCGACTATTTTTTGTGCTCTAGCTGATGGTTGGTTAGGATTTCTTGAATTTTCGCTATAGGAAATAGGAATTAAAACCCTAGGTTTTGGCCGGTTTGGGAATTTCAAATCCGGCCACTTCCAGCCATTTTTCGGGGTAGGTCCGAGAACAAAAGTGGCTCCAATTAATGTTTTCAACCTAGGGTAGGAACCTTGGCCCTTAGTTTTTAGAATTTTCCGGCGAATGTTATCGCTTTGGACACCCACGCGCTGCCGGCGCGTGTGGTGGCGCGTGGGATACTGTGGCAGTGGGGCATTGAGTCTTGATCGGATTTCGCCTATTGTGCGATTTCCAGGTTTGATATGTTCGGACCGTTGGATTGAACTCAAACTCACGTAGTTGTACCTTTGTGTTTCTAGGATCGTTTAGGATTCAACCGATCGTTGATCGGAGTCCCGGATACTCCGAAATTCCAAACCCTAGGTCATGCTATGCTTTTAATTAATTAGTTTAAATTCTATATGAAATTATATGTGCAGATGTCAGACTTGATTAGACGTGGTAGGTCGATGACGACTGCACCGAGTTCGAATCCCCCGGCTCAGTCGGCATCTGCTGCCACTACTCCAGCTTTGATGGACCACGTGCTGGTTGGTCCCGGGGCGTCCTAGGCGCCTGCGTCATCTGCGTCATCCGTCGCGCAGCCAGCTAGTGCTAGGCGGCGGCACCGGCCCGCCAACACCCCCGACACGACATCGACCGACGGTACTGGTGCCTCGGGATCATAGCCAGGTATAACTACCCTTTTGTATTGTTAATTTTATATTAAAATTTGACAATGTTGTTTATTTAACATTAATACCTTATTTCTTTGCAGCGAAGAAGAACACCCGAGGGCCGTGTCGTCAGCTGAAGACGGCGAAGGTCACCTGGGTGACCAACAGTCGTATCAGCATCGGATACGACGAGCGCCATCGGGCTGCACCGACGGCGGAGTTGCATAGCTCCTTGGCCCACGACATTGGCCACGTCGTGCAGACCCATTGTCCGATGCAATGGAAGTCTTGGAGGGTCATGCCTGACGAGATCAAGGTGGAGGTTCGCGGCCAGTTGTCGGTAAGTACCTTACATTTTCATTATTTTTCTTTAAAATTGTGTATATTTCTATTACTTAACGTATCTAATTAATTGATTGCAGACGAACTATAACTTGGAGGATCTCGACGAAGAGTCGTTGGCGTACGTCAACAGATTCTTCGCTGAGAGGTACAAGCAGTGGAAGAGCGACTTGCACCACCATTTTCAGGCCTTTGATGATCCGCAAGTCGCTCTTCAGGAGGGTTGCCCGAAGGAGTTTGAGGGGAGAAAGGATAGTTGGGAGTGGCTCTGCGCTCATTTTCAAGCGCCCGAATATGTGGTATTTTTTTAATAATATTTGTTTAATTATTACTTATTTCTTATTAATGTTTATTTCATTTTTTTTATTTTATTATTATTTAATTTTTTATATTTTAACTAATACGTTTCATTTTTTGTATAACAGAATAAAGCCCAAGTGAATAAGGGTAATAGGAAGAAGAAGACCCTTCTCCACCATTCCGGCTCCAGGCCCTTTTCGTATAGGATGGATGCACGGCGACGGGTAATAATCACATAATTTATATTTCATTTTTAATGTCATTTTTATTAATTTATTTTTTTCATACTAATATTTTTCTTCTCTTGTTTAATTTAGGAGGGGTCCAAGTTCCCAGAGATCGACGTCTTTGGTGACGTTTATGTTCAACCCAGGAATGAGTTGGCCGAGTCCCTTCATGTAAGTATTATTTAATTTTAATTCTTATGTTACGCATTCAATTTATATGCATGTTTTAATTTATATTTTATGTTATGTTCAACAGACGACGATGGTGGAGAGGAGCCAGTTGGTTCTTCAGGAGTCCGCCTCCCAGCTTCCTCCCGAGACTCCGATCGAGTCTGTGGCTCCTCCACAGGATGCTAGATTTCAGATATTGATGGAGACGTTGGATCAGACTCTCGGGAGGAGGCCGGGGACATATTGTCGAGGGATGGGGAATGCCCGGTAGAGGGAACCTATACCTCGTTCATCGGCGCAGTCAAACAGTCAGGTGACTGCTTTGACAGCACAGGTGGCCGAGCTTCAGGGTCAGATGTCGGTGATTCTACAGTCCCTCGCACAGGGAGGCTTTCCAATCCCGCAGTTTCGTGCGTCGACCTCCCAGCCTGTCCACCCCGAGCATGCCCACCAGACCACTGCCCCGGTGGACGCCCAGACCACTGCCCCGGTGGACGCCCAGACCTCCGAGCCGCATACTGGCGACGACCCGGTTGATTTTGCTTCATTATTTGATTAGTGTATTTATTTTCATTATAAATATTTATTTTATTTGTAATACATTTATTTTATTTTATAACAAAATTTTGTTCTAATTTATTTTTATTGCAATTTCATTGTTTAATCAATAAAAAAAAACCAATTTTATTTTAAAAAAATAAAAATAAAAATAAAAACAAAAAACAAAAAAAATTGTAATATTATTTTTGCGCGACGGAAAACATTTCGTCGCGCAAACCCACATGTAACAAAAAAAAATAAAAAATTAACTTTTTTTATTACTTTTTATTCTTGCGCGACGAACCTATACGTCTCGCAAACACGTTTTGCAAGACGAACGATTTCGTCGCGGAAAATATTTTGCGCGACGACTGAGATTGTCGTCGCGCAAATATATGGGCGACGAAAACTTTCTGTCACATCCCGGGATCAACTCCGCCGTAGCACGATATTGTCCGCTTTGGGCCCCCCTCTCTGCCCGCGCGGTTTTGTTTCTGGGAGCTCACGAGCAACTTCCCAGTGGGTCACCCATCCTGGAATTGCTCTAGCCCCCAACTCGCTTAACTTCGGAGTTCCTAAGATCCGAAGCCAGTGAGCTCCCAAAAGGCCTCGTGCTAGATGGATGCGGGTGTGCACATATAAGGCACATCACCCTCTCTCCGTTGGTCGATGTGGGATCTTACACTTTCTCATCGCGCGAATAGTTCTGTGACGAACATATACGTCTCCCGAACAAGTTTTGCGCGACAAATTATTTTTCGTCGCGCTATTCCTTTCGTCGCGCAAATATACGTGCGCGGAATACTTTATCGTCGTGCAAATGTTTCTGCGACGAACAGTTGTTTCGTCTCCACACCGTTGGTGCAACGATGGTTTACCCGTCGCATAGTTATGCGCGACGAAGGGTTGTACCTCGTCGCGCAAAGGCTTTCTTCTCGATCTTCGCGCGACGGAATGTGCGAGACGAATTTTTTGTCGCGTTGAAATTAGTACGACTAAATGAGACTTTGCGCGACGTTTTGTTATTCGTCGCGCAAAGAGTAAAATGTAGTAGTGCAAGAAAGGCACCTGTAGAATTACGAACCACCAAACCAACCCCACCAAAACTGGATTCACCATGAAACACTCCATTCACATTTATTTTAATAGCTCCAGGTGGTGGCCGCACCTATTTAGCTATGGCACGTGAGGTATGAGTCTTTGGAGGGGTGTGTACTTCCTGAAACTCTTGCAAACAGTGCATTGCTCCACTAACAATTTCTGTTGCACTTCGTTGACGTCCTGCCCAGACCTTTTGATTGCGCTCATACCATGGCATCCATAGGCACACCATGACTCTCTCTAGCACATGAAGTGGGTGGTCTGCAGCAAATCCTTGGAACCACATCTTGAACTCCTCTGTGGCATCAGTATTAAAGTGTGCCCAGGCCGGAAACAAAGACCAAGAAGCAATAGCCATGGGGCATCGGAGAAGCACATGGGCCACAGTTTCTTCAGCCCCACAAAAAACACAGCCTCCCAATTCAGAGATACTGCGATGAATCAAATTATCCTTGGTGGGTAAAATATTCAAGAGAGCGCGCCAGATGAATATACAAACCTTTGGTGGTACCCGGGCTTTCCAAATCTTCTTCCAGACCTGTTCACAAGCTACAATGGGTCCTCTATTCATGTTGGTGTCGTCCCCGTCTTGCTGGAGCAAAACCCGACGAGCAACTTCATAGCCGCTCCGCACTGTGTACTGACCATCTCTCTCAAAGTGCCAAATCAAGGTGTCTGGTGGGTGTCTGAAGCTTAAAGGGATGTTTCGAATGCAATTCACTTCCTCGGCCGAGAACCAAGCTTGCAAAAGGTCCTCCCTCCACTACATAGTGACTGGATTAATAAGAGAGTTCACTTTTGCCTCATCAAACCCCTCTGCTTGTGGTGAGGAAACTTGGAAAGATTCAGAGTTAGGGAGCCATCGGTCTCCCCATATACGCACACTGTGGCCATTCCCGATTTGCCACCGAGATCCCTTTTCAATAAGGACACGTGCGTTGCATAAGCTTTGCCAAATATAGGAGGGGCAATGTCTGATTTGTGCCTCTAATATAGAGCAATTCTTGAAGTAACGGGCTTTCAGGATGCGTGCCACTAAAGAGTTTGGGGTTTGAATCAAGCGCCATAAGCATCATACGAAAATTCATCTAAAAATTGATTCGAAACACATAAAAGTGGAAGACTTATCTTTCTTTTCGAATCATAATGTGTAAATGTGCTTCGCCTTCTTCATAAGTGAAATTGATTTATCTTCTTCATCAAAAGGACTTCATTTTGCCGCTAAATTAGTATGCTCAATAATGCACTCATTCATGCTTCGCATACCATCAAATTTCATGATGGTAAGGTCAGCCAATATTGTCCATGTAATGGACTTCTTAGCAATTCCCAAGAATTCTTTAGCATTTATTCACATTAATGGAGCATAGCCTTAATTTATATTGCAATATCTATTTATTAGCATAAACATAAAGCTCAATATGTTTGATCTTTTACAGGCTTTATGGGAAGTCTTTAATCCTCAATGCTTTACCATAATAGCAATGAGTTTCTCATTTGGAAATGCCTAATCAAGATCGAGAACACTTTGGTGATATTGGACTTGTTCACAACAAAATGAGAAATTAACAATTATGATGCATCTATTTTACATTATTGGTAAATGTATATTCCTAGTTAGAAAAGCTTTGATATCTTTGGATATTCAAAACAAATCTAAATAAGACATATACAAGTTACCGCATTTATATCACCAATCATATGAATAGTGGATCCACTTTTGGGTGATCCATACATCTTGTCAATGATGAAAATCAATATACTCAGATGCCCGAACCTTGAAAACATTATAAGGTTTAACTTCATTTATATGCATTCTTAAATCACAAGTAATTGATTAATTATTATTTAATTTGATATTCAAGGAACGTTCTAACTTGGCCACTTTGGTGACTAAACAAACCATTCATAATATGAATATCAAATTAAATTAACAATTGTATTAGTTGATCAATTACATAAGATTAACTAATAGACTTTAATGGTTAATCAATCATTAGATTAATTAATTTGATATTCAAGGAATGTTTTAGCTTGGCCACTTTGGTGACTAACAAACTATTCATAATATGAATGTCAAATTAAATTAATAGCTGTAATAGTTAATTAATTACATAAGATTAATTGATACACTTTAATGGTTAATCGATCATTAGATTTAACCGATAAATATATGAAGTCTGAAACACAGTAGTGGGCAATAGAACTTTAGATTGCCTTGCCTCATAAGACAAAGTACAGTGATAATGAAATATAATATTATGCTTACATTTATTTATTTTAAATAAATTTAATTCACTGTACATGTCTACACCAAGATCTCTATAGTAGGTGTTCGTCGATCATACAAAATAGATAATCTAATTACAAATTTCATTGAATATAATCGCAATTCTTAATTGGGTGCAAATATTATGCAATTTTACCAAAATTAGTATTGCATAAAGGGAAACATTAGGCATCCAAATCATATGAAATTTATAACTACTACACTGAAACCATAGCCCAGCCATCCAAATCAATTATGCAAAACTGATTGATATGTAAACAAAAGCACTTACACCGAGACATAATATACTTTAATAACATCGCATATATAAATATATATTGGATCTCTCTAATGCAATTAAAATACATAATTGTTGGCACATCAATATGATTGCACGTATAACTTCACCAAAACAAATTTCTATTTTTTATTATTCATTCTATGCATAGAGAAGCATGTTCAAATGACCACGCATACAGCCATTCTGTCTTTTTGCATGTTTAGAAAACTCGAATACGTGTTTACACGCATAAAATGGATATGTGCACTATTATAGACAGAGAAAGAACTTATTTTTTTATTGAAGTTCATAATCAATCACCACCCATCACGGTAATAAAACAAGAAACTACTTCTCTTTATTTGACTAATATAACTATTCTGAATAATATTTATTAAATCAATTAAACAATGTATTTATCACATAAGACACTTCATGTGGACTAGGGATGGCAAAAATCCCCGTAAGGGCGGGTCCCCGTCGGGTCCCCGACCCTAACAGGGGGAGATTTCGGGTCTAAATGGGTATCGGGTACGGGGATCCCCGAACTTGAAAAATCCCCGACGGGTATGGGGAGGGGATGGTATTGGCGTCCCCATTCCCGAACCCGGCCCGAAAATATATATGTTTATATTTAAATAAATAAATATATAATTATAATATTTATGTTTAACCCTAAGTTAACTTCCCTCTCCTAATTCTTCTTAATTTTATATGAAATTTCATATTTGATGTGATTTTAAATAGTTGAGTTGAACTTTATAGTTAATTTGGATGTGTTGAATGATAAGTTAATATGAAACTTAATGTTAAAATGTATGATAAATATTTTTTTATGCAAAAAAATCGGGGATTCGGGGTGGGTATGGGGGATAGTCCTCCAACGGGGACAGGGACGGGGATTCCTCGAAACCTAATAAACGGGGATGGGTTTGGGGATGGGGGCGGGGATGGAGAGCGGGGATGGGGATGGTATTGTCATACCCGGCTCCTACCCGACCCGTTGCCATCCCTAATGTGGACCGCACATAATATTTATAAAAATATTCTTACACATATATGAATCACCCCAGAAAGAAATCTAAAAAATAAACAGCTTCAATCATTGTATTACTGTTCAGAAATAGAATGTGTCTTTACTGCTTTATGTTTTCTTCGCCCGTTGTATGATATAATGTGTATAAATATAAATTGGCACACCGCGGGAGGAAAAAGTGAGAGAATAGCAACAATGTTTGATACAAGTAGGGGACATCATTATTCTATGATTAAAAACTTAGCATTAGTTGATGGGTCAATTTAAATAAGTGCCTGAACTACACGAAAATATCATATGAGGTCAAGAGATAAAAAGTTATATCATGGGCTTGAGTGATTCTGAGTCTTAAAGATTTTCTTGGTGTGCTTTTGAATATACGTGGTACATAATTTTTGTTTTTCTGCATACACGTTTTGAAGTAAACAAAAGGTGACATGACATAAGAAAACAACAAGAAGGAGGGGTTGCAATAAAAAAATAAAAAAATAAAAAGTTGGGTGGGTTTGCAGGTGATAGATAAAATGTAGGCGTTAACTTTAAATAATGATCAAAGACAGAAGATCAATGTAAATTCACACGGCATTGTAAAGCAAACCCTTTTTCTTCATGTCTTCATTGAACATCAGAGCCATATATAGGTGATTAACAATTGATATGTTTGTGCCGGGTGGTTAAAACAAACGTTAGGTATTAAGTAATTTTAATATATATTTGTAGAGACGATTTATGAAAAAAGACTTAAAAACTAGACAGTTGGATTACTGAAGTATAATAATGAGTGTTTCTTGAATAAACTTATTTTATAAATTTTATATATATATATATGTGTGTGTGTGTGTAAGTGAAGTGACAAATATTCTACATATACTTTTACAAAGCTATTATGATTTTTAAGCTAATTACAGACATATATATAGTTGGTATGAGTTTAGTCGAATTGGCTAGAGCAGACGTGCTCCCCGCTCTGCACCCGAGGCTATAAGTTATATTTTAAAAAAAAAAATTATATATATATGTCATTAAATCAGGTGACAATGACTTGCTAATAAAATAAAATATTTTTTTTTGAGACACAAAATAAACTTCAATTTAAAAATGAAAACTCTAGAGAACAAGAAGCCGACGGGGCCACTCCTTTTTCTCTGCTGTCATCTATAATTAAAAGAAAGCCTGTCGTAACTGATTATTATTATTATTATTTTCGGTAATAAAAGTAAGTAAACTTTCCTTCTATAAGTACTCTGAATCCAAGAGAACTGATATCTCCACTCAACCTAAGACATTTTCCCTTTAGCTTTACACAATGGAGTTGGAGAGCATACTAGGATATCTTCAAAACAAGACCATCTTAGTAACTGGAGCCACTGGCTTCCTTGGAATGGGTACCATTTCATCTCTCTCTCTCTCTCTCTCTCTCTCTCTCTCATAGTAATTAACTTAATTTACACATACATGCAGTATTTGTGGAGAAAATACTAAGGGTTCAACCAGATGTGAAAAGGCTTTATCTTCTGTTAAGAGCTTCGGATATCAAGTCAGCCACAGACCGCATGCATGATCAGGTTTATATATAAATACGTATATAACAATGACCAAGTTATTTTATTTTATCCTATAATGACTTTCATGTATATAAATTCAGATAATAGGGAAGGAGTTGTTTAGGGTTCTCAAAGACAAATGGGGCACAGATTTTGATTCTTTCATAGCAGAAAAAGTTGTGGCTGTTCCAGGAGACGTAACTTTTGATGACCTGGGAGTGAAAGAGATCAAGTTGAGAGAAGAAATGTGCAATGGAATTGAAATCATACTTAATTCTGCAGGAGCCACCAACTTTGATGAAAGGTAATTATTATATATGCATATAAGTGTATAAACAATAAATAAATAAAAATGCAGTTAGAATTACATGTATATACTATTTGGTTTACAGATATGATATTGCATTGAGCGTCAATACATTTGGAGTTCAGCACGTATTGAGCTTGGCAAAGAAATGTCTCAAACTAGAGATGCTGCTCCACGTGTCAACTGGTTAGTGTTTGTTTTTCTTTTCTTGGTTCGAATTAAGAATCTTTTCAGAGGATGTAAAATTGGAAATTGCTAGGCTTACCACATTATCATTACATGCATTCGATATCTGGAATGGACCACATGCATATGTTGTTTTCCCATGGCCTTTCCATTTTCTAAACTTTAAATGTCGAGTTTCATAATAATTTATCATCTCAATTTTTTTTCTTTCCCGATCTCCATTTCCTTTGATTTGCTTCACTGATATGTTGAATGTTTTTCAGCTTTTGTATGTGGTGAAAGGGCAGGACTTATACTAGAGGACTCATCTTGCATGGATGAGATGGAAAAGGAGATCACTAAATTTGATTTCAAAGTGCAAGAGATGAAATTAGTGGAAGAAAAACTGAATGAACTAAAAGCACAGGATGCGACAGAACAAGTTATTACCACCACAATGAAGGATATTGGCATTGAAAGGTTTTTTTGAGCATTGATCTCTGCCAAAGACAATTCTAAGCCACAAATTTTGATTACAATCAAAAGAAAGAAAGATAATAGTGTTCATAGAAATCTGGAAATTTTATAGCAACATACATTTCATTTTTGTCTCACTTATCCTTTAAATGATAGGGCTAAATCGTATGGATGGCCAAACACCTACGTATTTACAAAGGCGATGGGAGAAATATTTCTAGGCGAATCAAAAGATCATTTACCCATTGTCATTATACGTCCTAGCGTGATCACCAGTAGTTACAAAGAGCCATTTCCAGGCTGGGTTCAAGGTTTCAGGTATGAAGCTCGCAAACATTTCTTTGGGAAATATAACTCAACTCCAACATTTCTGGTCGTGTAAAATTTAATGCCATATGCGTCGAATCTTGATTGTTACAGAACCATTGACAGCGTAATTGCTGGTTATTGTAAAGGAAAACTGACATGTCTACTCGTGGACCCTATGTCAGTTCTTGATATGGTATTTACTATTCTTTTGAACACAATGATTTTAACTATCTAGTTAAGTTAAATTGTGAACTAATACATAGCAATTCAAATGTTGAAATTATGTAGATTCCTGTTGACATGGTGGTACATTCAATGATTGTAGCAATGGTGGCTAATGCAAATAAATCTTCTAGCATCATATATCATGTGGGAAGCTCTTTGAGAAATCCTATAAATTTCCTTAATATTCACAGTTTTATCTTCCGATACTTCACAAAAAATCCATGGATTGACAAGGATGGAAAGCCTGTCAAGGTTGGCAAGCTTAAATTCTTCAAGACTATGGCTACTTTTCGCATGTATATGCAAATTCGCTTCATGCTACCTTTGGAGGTTTGTAATTTCACTGTTAATAGTAATGTTATACAGTAATTACATATTATATTTATATATTTATATGCATAATATTACATTTAATTCTTCTTTGAAGGGTTTAAAATTTGTGAACAAAGCATTTGGCGGATCTTTCCAAGATTTGTATGTTAACTATAATCAGAAACTCAAATTGGTGATGCGCTTGGTAGAGCTATATGAACCTTATATGCTATTCAAGGGCATGTACGTATATGCTAGCTCCAGTTTGGTCATTAATTAAACATGTTTTTTTATCACTGAAGTTAATATGATTTAAATGCAGCTTTGATGACAACAATGCTGAGGAATTGCGAAGGATAACAAGGGAGAGGTTCGTTGATGCAGAAGCTTTCAATTTTGATGCAAGATGCATTGATTGGGAAGACTACATTATGCACACTCACATTCCTGGTCTCCAAAAATATGTTATGATGAAATGATAATCGAGAGGTGAATGCATTGTCCTTGAGAAAATAAATAAATGCATTGATCGGTCAATATATTTTGTATCATTGACGGTATATTTACTACTAGAAATGCTCCAAATAAGCCACGGATATACTCTGGCCAAGATCTTATATTGATACAAATATAGATCATATACTCATTTCTATATTATAGGTATATTTTAATGTACCTCTATATATTTGTAAGAGAAATTTGTATAAATACCATCTGAACTTTTAGGCATGTGCATTATTACTACCTGAACTTTTAATCTTTATTTTTACCCACCTAAACTTTATAAAGTGTTGCAATCTACCACCTATGTATAACTCCATTAAAATTTCCGTTAAGTTTAGGGTATTTTCATTAATTAACAATAACTAAAAATAATTATTAAAAAAATTAAAAAAAATAAAAGAAGGGTGACATTGAAAGAAGTTCAGGTTCCACCCCAAAATCAATTGGCAATGGGGGGAGTAGTTCCTCAACTTTCTAATGTGGGACTTTTTACCTTTACATTCTCACACGCCTTTGCACGTGTGGCGAATTTTCAAGCATAATACGTGGACAACACATATTGGGTGACGTTGAGCACGTGTGGCTATTGGGCTTTCACACGTGGGCTAACCCGCTTTGATACCATGAAGAAAGTTGAGGTTCCACCCCAAAACCAATTGGCAATGGGGGGAGTAGCTCAACTCCTTATAAGCGCTTGCTAGGTTTCTCAACTTTTCAATGTGGGACTTTTTACCTTCACATTCTCACAGACATACCTAATCTCACTAGCTCAATAAGTGTTGGATGGCATGGAACTATGGAACTATGCTTATCCATTACAGAATTAATACTATCTGCAGGGAAAGATGCAACCAAACACAAAAAAAAAAAATATAGGTTCACATTGTCATTGTCCATGTCCCAAAGTTTAATTTGGAACTCATCACCAGCAACCAACCATTATATGTTCGCTTTACAGCCCCTTGCTTTCATCCCATTCCACAATGTATAATTCTCCTTTATTAGTCTCATCCCATATGAGAATAAAGTATGATTTTCATAACAATAAGAATACTTAAGCAATCAAGTACTCACGTTGAAGGAGTTATGCAGAGGGTGTATACAGAGGAGGGTGTGGGTGTTGGGGGTGGAGAGGCGTGGTATAATTTGGTTAATATTTTTTATTTTTATTATATACACTAGCCCCTTGACACATGCTCATGCATGTGCCAATTGGTTTTCTTTTTTTATTTATTTTATTTTTAGAATTAATAAAAGATAACAGGGTAGTTATGTTCCATAAAAGTAGGACCTATTATCTTATTTTGTTTTTAATTTTAATTTTTTTAATATTAAAAAATGTGAATTTACCATATTATCCTCATTTAATTAATAATTTCAATTCTTAATGTTTGAATTAACAAAGGGCATTTTCTGGTATTTTGAATGTTTCACCATTCTCTGCCTTTTGCTTTATATATATAGATACTATTTTTTTTATAATTTTTTATAATTATAGTTAACAGTCCCAATCTCTTGGATTATATGGATCCAAGAGATTTGTGGTCACTTATTATTGGATATAAATTCAACAATTCACTCACTCTTGCACGCCTTTTAAGAATTTTTTTGAACCGTTGGATGTTACATCCAACGGTGGGTGACCACAATCTCTTGGACCCCTGTGGTCCAAGAGATCGGGGCTGTTGTAGTTAAATGATGAAATTGCTCTTAAACTTAAGGGAAGCTTTAATGGAGTTATATGTAGGTGGTGGATTACTACACTTTATAAACACTAGTACGATTTCATATTTGCGCGACGAAAGTTTGCGCAACGAAAAATTTTTCGTCGCGCAAAAAACACTATTGCGACGAAAAAAAATTCCGTCGCGCAAACAACAGAAAACTAGCGCGACAAACAGATTCGTCGCGCAAACAATCTATGCGCGACCTAAATTCATTTCGTCGCGCAAAGGTAATGGATAAAAACCCGGTTTATTTTGTTGGCGCCAAAATCTTGCGCGACGACAAAAATCGTGGCGCATGACAATATTGCGCGACAATTATAAGCATTCGTCGCGTAAAGATGGACAGAAAATTGGCTCCTTTTTTTTGGCGGTAAAAAAACTTGCGCGACGAGAGTTTTTGTCTCAAAAGACAACTTAGCGCGACGAAAAAATGTACCGTCGCGTAAGAAAACGAGGGATACTTATTTTTGGCGCCAAAATGAAGGGTGGATAATTTTTTTTTTGCGCGACGGATTTATCTTCGTCGCGAAAAGTTTAATGCCGGTGCGATCTTGCTGCGACGAAATTAACAATTTGCGCGACGAAAGTTCGTGCGACGGATAATATGTTTCGTCGCGCAAAAAAAGCAGATGTCGGCACGTATTTGCGCGACGGAAATGTTGTTTTGTGCGACGAAAAAGTGCCCTTTTGCGACGGCATTTTGCGCGACGAATTCAGTTATTCGTCGCGCAAAGTCCTTCTTCTTCATATTAGTATCTGCCATTGCAGAGGCAGAATGCAGAAATTGCATTCTACCTCTCTCTCACTCCCCCTGCCGCTGCTCTGCTGTGAATTCAGTACGTTCATTGGGTATGTATTTTTTGTCGTTAGTTTAAATGTATTAATGTAAATTCGTACTAACGCTATTAATTTTGTTCTCGTTAGGGATATATGTGATTAGTGATTAGTGGAGAACGATTGAGAAGGTATGTTATTGTAAAAGTTTGTTTGTTATGTTTGTAATTTTTTTGTGAAGTTATATGTGTATAATGTTGTGAAATTGTGCGTGACGTAGCACAATGTATTGTAATGTACGAAGTTAATTGAAATTAACTTCGTACTTTTATTTTTATGTTTAGTAACACGTAGTTTCCCGTTCGAGATTAGTTGGATTTCGTGCATGGATGCGTAAGGCATGACTGCGGTCCAATTAATTCTTGAATTGTCCCATTATTTGGACAGTTTCGTAATGCATAGTGTTGTCACATAATCTTCGGCTACAGGATTAGGTTTCGATTGTGGAGATTTCGGTGTCATCTCGGTACGTTCTTCGGGTGGTACTAGGTATTTATACCTATGCCCACTTCAAGAACTGAGTCGAGATGCTGCCGAAATTAATCCGCGTCGAAATCTAATCTCATGTAGCCGTAGGTTACGTGACAGGACTATGCATTCCCGAATGGGATAGGGCCCTTACCGGAGGCATAAGGTGACATTATAACTTCGTATGAAGTTGTTGTGATTGTTGTGTCGTGATTGTGGTTTCAGGAATTATGAGCAGAAGGTGGATACAGAACCCGAATAGATGCGCAGACGAATACTTGCATGGAATCGAGGATTTTATTGAGTTTGCACGTAGACACAACCCGAATGCAACTAGAATCCGTTGTCCTTGTAGGAGATGTAACAACCCGATGTGGGAGACAATTGAAAATGTTGGATTTCATTTAGTAAGGAATGGAATGATTGAAACATATAGCATTTGGAATCTTCACGGCGAACAAGTAGACCATGCTTCGTCTTCAAATGCCCCAAGAGTGGACAATGTTGAACCTATTGTGGATCCTAATGATCAAGTCATGGGTATTATACAGGATGCTTTTCCATTCGCATCGACCAACATCAATCAGGAAGGGGAAGATGACGTGCCTACACCAATAGACAGTGCGGAGTTTGAACAGTATGAAAAACTGTTAAAAAATGCCAACCAAGAGTTATACCCGGGGTGCGAGAGCTTTTCCGTTCTCACTGCCATTGTGGAGCTAATGCACGGAAAAATAAAGTATCGTATGTCGAACTTGTGTTTCGATTACTTTTTGGGGGTTTTCAAGAGAATACTTCCGACGGACAATTGTTTGCCGAAAGATCATAAACATGCACAGAAGGTATTGCATGGTCTTGGATTGGGTTATGAAAAAATCCACGCTTGCAAAAACAATTGCATGTTATTCTACAAAGAGCATGAAACCTTGGATACATGCCCTATATGTAATGAGTCGAGGTTCAAAATGACATCCCAGAATAGAACGACTAAGATACCATAAAAGTCATGCGTTATCTGCCCCTTAAACCTAGGTTGCAGCGATTGTATATGTCGACGCATACTGCCACAGACATGAGATGGCATAAGGAAAAACGGGTAGACGAGGATGTGATGCGGCATCCTGCAGATGGGGAGGCATGAAAAGAGTTCGATCGAACGTTTCCCGAGTTTGCTCCTGATCCCCGAAATGTTAGATTGGGACTTGCCACTGACGGATTCAATCCGTATGGGGTTCGAAACCAACACCACAACACTTGGCCGATTTTCGCATTCCCATATAATTTGCCGCCTTGGAAATGCATGAAAAAAGAATACATGATGATGACTGTTTTGATAACTGAGGATCCTGGCAGGTCAATTGATGTGTACTTAAGGCCTCTGGTTGATGAGCTGAAGGATTTATGGACAAACGGTGTTCGCACGTACGATAAATCAACTGGGAGGATGTTCACTTTGCGAGGAGCAGTTATGTGGACTGTGAATGATTTTCCAGCATATGCAATGGTTTCTGGGTGGAGCACAAAGGGTTATATGGCATGTCCTGTATGCAAGGAAGATGTAACTTCTGGTTGGCACGCGGGAAAAGTTTGTTACCTTGGTCATCGGAGATGGTTGCCATGGGACCACGAGTGGCGAGAAAAAGATAAAGAGTTCGACGGGAACATAGAGCGTCGCCTCAGACCTAGAGAATGGTCCGCTGATGAGATCTTGGAACAGCTGAACCATTTGGATTTTGCTCCGTTAGGGAAAACAGTTAGTCGGACTAGACCTTCTACCCATTTGAACTGGACGCACAAGCCTATGTTTTTTGAGCTCCCATATTGGTCGAAACTGAAATTGAGGCACAATCTAGATGTGATGCATGTTGAGAAAAATGTATTCGACACATTGGTGGGCACGGTTCTAGATATCGAGGGGAAGACGAAGGACACGATCAAAGCTCGTCTTGATTTGGAAAGAATGGGCATACGAAGGGGTTTATGGATGAATAGGGACAGTGATAAAGCTAGAAGGGATCTTGCATTCTTTTCTATGAAACCGAATGACAAAAAAGAGTTTCTAAAGTTTGTATCGTCTGTCAAATTTCCCGATAGGTATGCTTCTAATATCGCATGTTGCGTGAATGTCGATGGGGGTAAATTTACTGGACTTAAGAGCCATGACTGCCATGTGTTTATGCAACGCCTACTTCCTGTGGGTATTCGACACCTACTGCCGGAAGATGTGGTGAAGCCAATCATCTTGTTATCCAGATTTTTTTCCCAACTGACGGCAAAAACATTGCCAAGGACAGACATGTTTCAGTTGCGCCATGACATTGTCCAAGTCCTATGCAAGTTTGAGATGATATTTCCTCCAGCTTTCTTCACAAGTGTGATGCACGTGATGGTTCACTTGTCAGAAGAGGCATTGCTTGCTGGTCTTGTCAACTATCGCTGGATGTATCCAATAGAAAGGTATATAATCCTTTTCGTTTGTGTATGCATCATTATCACAGGCTTGCTAATTTGTATCATATCTTTTTATTTTGACAGGCTTCTCGGAGAGCTGAAAAAAAGTGTACGCAACAGGGCGAAGCCCGAAGGATCAATTATAGAGGCTTGGGTTCAATATGAGTCGCTTACTTTCTGTGGAATGTATTTAAAAGATATGGAGACGGCTTTCAATCGTCCTCAGCGTAATAACGACGGAGGTATGAGAAAGGAAAAACTTTCTGTTTTTGCCCAAAGCGCACGGCCCTTTGGAGATCCTGGACGAGGGGAGTCGTTTTCTAGAAATGACATGGAAGTAGCGCATTGGTTCGTACTGAACAATTGTGATGAGATAATGGCATACTTAGATGAGCATGAAGAGATGATGAAGCGAGAACATCCATCACATTTAGTTGCCCAGAAACAACGTGAATTATTTCCACAATGGTTTTTGGAATCTGTAAGTTATAAGTGTTTTGTATTTGACAAATATAAATTGTAGTATTTAATTTTATCAGACTAACATGTGAATGGTTTTCTATTATATTAGGTGAATAAGTTGAAATCATCGAATTCCCCCACTTACAGTGATGAGTTATATAACTTGGCCTTCGGCCCGATTCACGCTGAATTATTTCGGGTTGTTATATTAACGGCGTTAAATTTTTGGGGGCTGCACGAGATGACAAGTTGTGTACGCAAAACAGCGGTGTCCATGTCCCAGGTGGAGGCGAAAGTACGAACATTGATTTCTATGGAAAACTCACAAATGTCATTCAATTGCTTTACAAAGATCGATACCAAGTGATCATGTTTAAGTGTCGATGGTTTGATAGCAACCCAAATAGGCCGGAAAGTGTTAAAATCGACCATGGCTTACTATCTGTGAACATTAACAGAACTTGGTATGATGATGACCCTTACATTTTGGCGAACATGGCAACACAAATTGTGTATCTAGATGACCCTAAAGCCGGGAGCAGTTGGAAAGTTGTTCAGAAGATGGATCATAGGAACGTGTATGCTATACCAGAACTAGACCTAACTGACAACGACGTTGACAATGTGGCTGACCAACGTTTAGAATCATCAATGGAAAATGATGCGGAAACACTTCGAGATACACATGTTATACAAGAACCGTTTCAAATCCAAAGAGTGTCTTCAATCGAAATACCGATTCAGTCAATTACAATTGACCTCGAGGATCTTCCAAGATTCTATGTTGCAGTGGGCATGAGCAGCGAAGATGATGTAGTTATAGTAGACGAGGAGGAGGAGGATTGGGAGACCGAAAGTGATGATAGCGACGATAACGAAAGTTATTATAGTTCAGATGATGAATAATAAAATTTGTTCTAATTTTATTATGTTAGTGTACAGACTTTGTGTAATACAAATGTTTGAATATATATAGTACAAATATCCAAACCTTATATATGTGGACAACTGAAACTTTATTCAAATAAATTTAGTTATAAAACATTGGTAAATCAATATATCCAAACCCTTTTAATAATCATTTTTAATTTTTGTTTTTGACAAAACACATTTATAAAATGAAAATGATACAAAATTTGTTATAAAACATTGATCAATAAATATATCCAAACATTTTTATACAAAGTTTGAAAACTATTGACAATAAACATTTTTCAAAACTTAAAACCCTTGCGCGACGAAGTGGACCTCGTCGTGCTATGTTTGCGCGACGAAGAAAACCTCGTCGTGCAAAGTTTGCGCGACCCAAAATACACCAGTCGTGTGAAGTTAAATAATTGCGCGACAAAGTGTCTTCCGTCACGCGCGAAAGTTTGCGCGACGATAAATATATGTTCGTCGCGCAAATATATATTATTTTATAATATATATTATATATACACATATATATTTGAAATTGACGATCGAGTTAGAGTATTGTATTCATATGGGGTCATGGAGTGTAGGTGTAAAAATTCATCAAAATCGGAGTTAAAATAACCGTTAAATCATGAGTTATCATTTATAACCGTTCAAAAGTTTTGTCCCGTTACTTGATCTCTGAATGTTTTATTTTTTCGATTTTTGGGGTATAAGATCTCGAAGTACAAATAAACGAGTTTGACGGCTGGATTGCTGAAACTACTTTCGTAGAATGCGTTTGCCATAGCAACCATATATTCACAAACAATAAATAGTTTACTTATATGTTCGTTAAATATAACATAACATTATGTCATATCACCCTAGTGTAAACATCTGAAATTGAAGATCAAATTGACTAATTGTATTCATATAGGGTAAAGAAAAGAAGCTGCAAAAAATTATACAAATCAGAGCTAAAATAACCGTTAAATCACGACTTTTCATTTACAACCGTCGACAAGTTTCGTCCTGTTACTCGATCTCTTAATGTTTTTTTTTTTTCGATTTTTGGCATATACGATCTCGAAGTGTAAAAAAACAAGTTTGCCGGTTGGATCATGAAAACTAGTTTCGGGTTTAGGGTTTCTGCGGTTTAAGGTTTAGGGTTTAGGGTACAGGGTTTGCGCGACGAACAAACGTGTTTGGTCGCACAAAGCCTACTGGAACAGTCTTGCGCGACGAGTGAATGAGCAATTTAATTACTCTCTTCTTTTTTTGTTGGTCAAGTCAAATAATTACACTTTAAGTCCAAGTAAATTGGTCACCCTCACCACCAAATCACATAGAAACAGAACAGAACCCCTGTTTTTCTAGCTGGGAGTGAACTGGGAAGACAAATGAAAGAAATATATTCAGAAACTACAGATTTGTGCCCTGAACTTTAAAACACAACTTAGAGCTTTGAAACACATCACAAAGCTTTTGAACTTCAAGTCTTCAACCATGACTTCTCTTCGCAGAGAAATTGGTAACCCTACCAAAAGATTCTCCTCTTCCACTCCCCATTTCTTAATGATGATTCCAAAGGGTACTTCTGGAGACATGACACTTGTAAGCAGCTCTCTCTCTCTCTCTCTCTCTCTCTCTCTCTCTCTCTCTCTCTCTCAAACTGTAGTTTACTCTGCTCTCTGTATATATAATTTAGTTGAAGGAACCTGGTAATGCTCAAAGCTTCCAATTTGCATAAGAATCATTACTGATGATTGAGTCCATTCTCCATTGGGTTGTTTTATTTCAAGTTTACCCTTTAATAATTTATTATAAAATAAATGGCAATATTTTTCTATGCGTTTGATAAATGTTTGGTGCAGTGGTATTTTCTGTAATAGTGCTCACTCACACTTATGACTACACATATTTATGCATTCATCACAAGCTCTTTTATCTCAAGACATAAAAACAGAACCGCTGTTTTTCTATCTGAAAGAGAACTGAGAATACAAATTAAAGAAAAAGATTCAGAAACAACAGCTTTGTTTGTTCCATAAACTTTGAAACACTTCTTCGTCGCGCAATACCAGCCAGAACTTTCACATTTCACTCTTCCTCCTTGGACACTTAGCGGAAATTTTGTTCCGAGGTATTGCGCGACGAAGAGCTTGAAATTCGTTGCGCCATACCAGCCAGAACTTTCACGTTTCACTCTCTTCCTGCTTGGACACTTAGCGGAAATTTTTTTTGCGAGGTTTTGCGCGACGAAGTGCGTGAATTTCGTCGCTCCATACCAGCCGGAACTTTCACGTTTCACTCTCTTCCTCTTTGGACACTTAGTGGAAATTTTTTTTGCGAGGTTTTGCGCAACGACGTGCATGAAATTCGTCGCGCCATACCAGCCAGAACTTTCACGTTTCACTCTCTTCCTCCTTGGACACTAAGCGGAATTTTTTTTTGCGAGGTTTTGCGCGACGCGGTACGTATACGTCGCGCAATCTCAGCCAGCCCTTTCTCGTTGGACAGTTAGCATGCCATTTTTTTTGCGAGTTTTTGCGTGACGATCTTGTTATCCGTCGCGCAAAAATTACATTGCGCGACGACGTAACGTCAAGCGTCACGCAAGTTTTCAATTTCTCCCGCTAAACCCTAGGACCCAAATTCAGGCGATTGGCAACATTGCGCGACGACGTTGCTTTAGTGCGTCGCGCAAGAATTCAATCTCGCCCGCTAAACCCTAAATCCCAAATTTTGGCGGACTGCCAACATTGCGCGACGAAATGCACATTTGTGCGTCGCGCAAAAACTACCCTTTCACCAAATTTTGGCGGATGAATGACATTGCGCGACGGAACACACATATTTTTCGTCGCGCAATAGCCATTTAAAATTTCTTGCGCGACGTTACCTTGACTTCGTCGCGCAAAAACGAATAAAATTTCAGAAACCACGCGATGGCCTTCTTCTTCCCCAGATTTCTGAAATTTTTCACTCCCGCCGTCTCTCTCCCCACCGTCAGCTCAGCCTCCTACCCCGGTGGATTTGGACCGTGCCCGCGACATTGGTGGTACCCTGGAGCTCCCCCGCCGTCGCCGTCGAGCCAGCCGCTGCGATTTCTTCGGTTTTCACCGATTCTGCTCCGCCGTGTTCTCCCTCCTCCGGCGACCAATTCCGACACCTGAGGTATGGTTTCTATCCTATTTTTCATGCTTTAGCTGATAGTTGGGTAGGATTTCTGAATTTGTTGCACTAGGGCACTGAATTTGAAACCTTAAGTTTCGGCCGGATTTTGATTTTCAATTCCGGCCACTTCCGGCCATTTTTCGGGGTATGTCCGAGAACAAAAGTGGCTCCAATTGATGTTTGAACCTAGGGTAGGAACCTTGGCCCTTAGTTTTAAGAATTTTCTGGCGATTGGTATTGCTTTGGACACCCGGCGCTGCCGGCGCGTGGGTGACTGTAGCCACCTGAATTAGGTCCTAGTGCAATCCTATAGTTGTCACGAGCGCACAGGTGTTTTCGGATTGGAATTTGGTTACCGTTTGAGTCTCAAATGGATTTTGCCTATTGTGCGGTTTCCGGGGTTGTTATGTTCGGACCGTTGGATCGAACTCAAACTCACGTATGGTGTACCTTGTATTTCTTGGATCGTTTACGATTCGACGGATCGTGGATCGGAGTCCTGGATACTCCGAACTCGCAAACCCTAGGTCAATAATGTGAATAAAATTGTATGTGTTG
The DNA here is from genome assembly GCF_000346465.2 of Prunus persica. NCBI lineage: Eukaryota > Viridiplantae > Streptophyta > Magnoliopsida > Rosales > Rosaceae > Prunus > Prunus persica. The sequence continues at coordinate 9,780,358 of NC_034014.1, forward strand.
TCAAATATTCGTATATTTTATTAATTTGTATGTGTATTAATGAAATTGTGCAGATGTCAGACCTGATTACACGTCGTAGGGCGGTGACGACCACGCAGAGTTCGGAGCCCCCGACTCAGATTACTGGTGGTAAATTCACTGTCTATCTGCTTTCATCAATTTGAATTTCTCATCTTTGTGTGCTTTGACTTTTTATTTATTTTGTTTTTTAATTTTTGGTTGTTTTAGTTAATTGAATTGCTCATTCAAAAACCCCATTTGTGCTTATGTGAATAAGCTACATTTTTTTATTTCTTGTTTATATTAATTAGAGTAGTTAAAGTTTTTTGTAAAATAAATTAGGTTAAATTCAATCCTCGTGGGAATGACCTCGTGCTTGCCTTGCTAAATTGGGAATGACCTCGTGCTTGTCTTACTAATTGGGTTTGACCTTCTGCACTTGTGAAGTATAAGTTGTGTTTGAAAAAGTCTTTATTTTCAGGTTATTTAAAATGCACAACAAACACTTCAGTGGAATTTTCATGACTCATGAAATAAGTTAGTCATACGAAATATGTGTATACACCAACTTGAAATGGAGTGCTGGTGTGAGTCATTACTTTCTTTTTCGTGTAACTTTTCATGTTGTTTAGTAGATTGATATTGGCGAAGCATAGTGGCAGGCAATGGCACGACAGCGAGGGCGATATTAGGTAGCTTGGTTCAATGGATATGACGACGGTGGGAATGACTCTTAACTGTTGGGCTTTTTTTCCATTTTTCAAATCGAAGTTATAATTTTACGTCCAGACAGAAGTGAGACATGTCAAAGAAAAATAAGATAAGATCCAAATAAGGATAGGAGAAGTTTTGTCCTCCTTGAAATGGCAAATAAATTAAGAATAGAAGGAGAAAAAAAGGGCGTAGGCATGCGACCTTTCACAATGTAACGACCTTCCATGGTGTCTAGTGGAGATTGTGGGGTAGGCCAAAGGTGGAGTCTATTAAAGATACACATTTGATAACCATTTCATTATTTTTTTATTTTTTTATTTTTTATTTTTTTATTTTTTATGTTAGAGTAGAGAGAAAAATAAGGAAAATGAGAGTTGTAATGGGAGTAAAGATGAGACTGGGAGAGAGAGGATGTGAGGGTAGGATGAGAGAAATGAGTAACAAAAGTGAAAACAAAAACTTGATATTGAAGACAATTTCAAATAAATTTCAGTTTTTGGTTTTTGTTTTCACTTTTGTTACTCTTCCCACTCATCTTCACTCATTCTCATTTTCATTTTCCCTCTTTTTCCTCTATACTTTAGCACACAAAATAAAAACTAAAAACTAAAATTAAAATGGTTACCAAACAGGCCCTAATGTGTCATAATTTTTTTTGTGGGGATTTTATCTTCGATACCTATCTAACCAAATTTCCGAAGCCCTCCCTTTCATGTTTAATGTTTTTCTTTTATAATAAGTTTTAAAATTATTATTTCATATTTTCTGGCCTATAGTTTAGATCTTATAAACAGGTCTCACAAATAATGTGACGTGGAAGTTTCTTAATTATTAAATAAATGGAGGTTGTCGTGACAATATAGCTGATGATTAAAAAAACGTTGTACAAATAGTTGTACAAGTACATTTCCAGTGGCATTATCAATCCGCATCATCGTTGACGGAGTGATTAGGGCCTTAATCAGATATTTACATTTGTCGGTAAAGAACAAATGTGAGATTAGAAGCTTTAAAAAAAACATGAATTTAGCTTGAGTGACTTATGTCTTAAACATTTCGTGGCCGGGCTTCCTTAAAAACATGTGATGAATATATTAATCTTTTTTCCTTTGATTTTTTTATGCGTATATATTTAATCAAGAAAATCTAACAACGAGGGAAGAAAAAATATACATAAAAAGGGAGAGTAGGTTGAGAGTGATGATGACAAAAAATAATAAATTAATTGTTGGGTTGGTTGGCAGGTGATAGATAAAACCTAGGGGTTAAACTAAGTTGAAGGCAAGATGTGAGAGTACACACCTTCGAAGAACATTTCCAACTATGTGAAGTATACCTTTTGTCTACTGGTAACCTTTATGTATTGAAAAGGGCTATCTGTTAAATAAGAAAAGTCAGACAGTACAATCCACACTCCACATATTGCAAGCCAGTAAGTAATTTATACGTACATGTTAGGGTTTCCTTGCTATTGAGGGAATTTTTGAATAATTTTATTCATTGGACATTTTGTGGGATTCGCTACGAATGTTATTTCTACGATCCGAACTAACATTTAGTTTCCAAGTCTTTATGTGTAGATCATTCTTACAAAAAATTAGACAAATTATAGAGTATTGAGACATCTAGTTGTGACCAACAAAAATAAACAAATACGGTGCTTCAGTAAAGCTCTAAAATGACTATCATTAATTGAGTGGTTAAATGGTTTCAAATTGGAGTGATTTTTTGCAAAGGTCATTTTGTAAGGAAAACTTAACAATCAGATAGTTTTGATTGTCGAAATACAAGACGAAGTAGACCCTACAAGGATATCTCAGTTCAAACTATACGGTATATGCTCATCAGAAAAAATGGCAACGCACCTAACCTTTGTCTTTCTCCAAGGTGTCTATTTTCAAAAGCCTTCGTTTGTTTTGGGTGACCAGTCGATGCAGTAAAAAATGCATTATTATATAGTTACAACCTAGTTTAGCAAGAGAATTTTTAATTTTTACCGAATTACAGAAAAGGTTTGGATTTCATCGAAATGATAGTGTTCGGACAATTGTACTTTGCTTATATTTTCTTTAATATAAACCAAACTCTTGAACTTATCCCGGACAAAGCATCAAAACTTTAGTCAAGTACACTCCACCAAGTGTTCCCACCATCATTCTCAATGCTGGGAAGCCTCCTAAATTTTAGTTTAAAGTACTGATCAACCCAGACTTCCTTATCAACTTTTCAAAATACTTCTCTCTCTCTCTCTCTCTCTCTCTCTCTCTCTCTCCCCCCAATGGAGTTGAAGAGCATACTAGCATATCTTCAGAACAAGACCATTTTGGTTACTGGAGCCACTGGCTTCCTTGCAATGGGTATACCATCTCTCTCTCCCTATCCCTCTACCTCTACCGTCACGTGGTGTTCCCTCTCTACCACGACGTGGTGTTATTAATCATAACTTTATTTTATAATTATTCATGCAGTATTTGTGGAGAAAATACTAAGAGTTCAACCAGATGTGAAAAAGATCTATCTTCTTTTAAGAGCTTCCAATACCAACTCAGCCACGAATCGCATGCACAATGAGGTTTATATTTCACTACCATTATTATTACAAAAAATGCTATTGCAATTTCATGTACTTTGGAATTACTGGTCAAATAATTTTATTAATATATTTTCATAAAATTAAGATCCTCGGAAAGGAGTTGTTCAGAGTTCTTAGGGACAAACATGGTGCGGATTTTGATTCCTTTGTATCACAAAAAGTTGTGGCTGTCGCGGGAGATGTAACTTCTGAAAAACTTGGAGTGAAAGACTTCAAATTGACGGAAGAAATGTGCAATGAAACAGAAATCATACTTAATTCTGCTGCAACGACCAACTTTGATGAAAGGTAATGTATTACATCCAATTTTATATGCAATATTGATATTGTGCAATATTTGTAACATATAATTCTCTTCAATTAATCAAAATTAACCTATCCATATATTTGTGTGCAGATATGATATTGCGCTGGACGTCAATACATTTGGAATTCTGCATGTGGTGAGCTTTGCAAAGAAATGTTTAAAGCTAGAGATGCTTCTCCACGTATCAACTGGTTGGTTTTTGTTAACGTTTTCTTTGACTAAATTTGTCTTCTTTCTTATATATATATACAGTCCCCTTCTATTAAGGGATCCCTCAAATAAATTATTTGAGGGACGCCCTTTAGGGTACCCTACAATTTTTTTCCCAATGATCCAAATCATTTATTTTTTAGGTCTTCATTTATAGATCATCCTTACAAAAAATTAGACAAATCGGAAACCGTTTCGACATCCAATTGTGTCTTACAAAATCAATGAACACGGTGCTTCAAGAAAATGCTAAAATTTCAATAACTGAATTGAGTGGTCAAATGATATCGGATTCAAGTGATTTTTTGTAGAGATGATCTTTGAATGAGTATCTACAAAATAGACGGTTTGGATTAGTGAAATACAATCCAGAGTGGGGCCTACAAAGGGCGTCCCTCAAATAAGCTTATTTGAGGGCTTATTTGAGGGATCCCTCAATAGAAGCTCTCTGTATATATATATATATATATATATATATATATATACAAAAAATCACTTGAATCCGATATCATTTGTTCAATTAATTGGATTATTGAAATTTTAATACTTTTTTGGAGCACCGTGTTCATGGATTTTGTATGATACAATTAAATTTCGAAACAGTTTCCAATTTGTCTAATTTTTTGCAAGGATGATCTATGAATGAATGTAGACTTAAAAATTAGATTGTTTGGATGGTTTAAAAAAATTCGTAGGGGATCTTAAAGGGTGTCTCTCAAATAACATTATTTAAAGAATCCCTCAATAGAAGGGGACTGTATATATATATATATATATATATATATATAACCTAGACTATCATAGTCAAATTAACCTAGAGCTTGATGAATTACATGTGCAATTACAAAGTTGTCAAGGGAAGCTAAAAGCCTTAACATAACCTAACATATATATATATATATATTCTCTCATTCGGATGTCTTCATGTTATTACCGTGCGGATGCCATTGTAATCAGGGAGGAAAGCACGGAGATGTAATTGAAAATACATGACACCCACACGGTAATAACGTCCGGACGTCCGCATAGGAGAATTTCTATATATATATATATATATATTGGTTTTGATGTCTTTGAATTTGGTTAATTGATATGTATATTTTCCAGCTTATGTGTGTGGTGAGAGGGTAGGACTCATACCAGAGGACTTACCTTCATTAACTGATGACATAGTAAAGGGAACCACCAAATTTGATTTCAAAGCACAAGAAAAGATCGTCGTGGAGAAGAAATTGACTGAACTAAAAGCACAAGGTGCTTCAGAAGAAGTTATTACAAGCACAATGAAGGATTTTGGCATTGAAAGGTACTGATATATCTAATTGTCCACTATGAACCCGTATTTATAACTTTGTATTTGGCCTAATTTTCCCGGGATGAATCTAAAGGGAAAATTAGGCTGACATTATTAACAATATTTCTACATATATTGTGCCTTTGGAATTAAAGTTTTCTCTCATGCTAATTACTATTTGTCTTTCTTTTATACAAAAATAATTAGGGCTAAACATTATGGATGGCCAAACACCTACGTATTTACAAAGGCGATGGGAGAAGTATTTCTGGGGCGCTCAAAAGATGAGCTTCCTGTAGTTATCATTCGCCCAACTGTGGTTACCAGCACTTACAAAGAGCCATTTCCAGGTTGGATTCAAGGTTTTAGGTAATGAGCTCTGCCTGCACCTACAAATTTTACGTTCTGAACTATCATTAACCCCTACAAGTTACTACGTAAGAAAATAATATTCTTCTAAATTCCGAATTTGGTCAACTAAGAGTTTGATTTACGTCTAGTTAATAACCCATACCCAGGGATGAATCTATGCCCATAGGGAAGGGCTGTATGAGCTATAGCCCATACCCATTTAAAATAATAATAATAATAACGTGAGAAACAGAGAGCAGCCATAGAAAACCGAAGTGGACTGCTGCCAGCGAGGCACACCAATTCAAAATTCTTTGTATATCATATGGCCTTTCCTGACTATGTGTATCATTTTTTGTTATTAATTAAATTCGCTCGTGTCATTGAGTTTGCTTATAAAGTAAATACATTGGTGCAAATACCAACTAAATTTGTATATATGTGTTTATTCTTGGTGATTACAGAACCATTGATAGCGTAATTGCCGGTTATTGTAAAGGGAAGCTCACATGCCTACTTGCTGATCCTACGACAGTATTTGATATGGTGAGTTTACACTCATATCCCTACATGTTGGTTATATATTTATATGTATAAGACTAAAGAAGGGTTAAATGTTTGAAATAACGCAGATTCCTGTTGACATGGTGGTAAACTCAATAATTTCAGCGATGGCAGTGAATGCAAATCAATCTTCTATCGTCATTTACCATGTGGGATCCTCATTTAGAAACCCTATAAAAATAAATAGTATTCACGATTTTGTGTTTCGGCACTTCACCAAAGATCCTTGGGTTGACAAAGATGGAAACCTTGTTAAGGTTGGCAGGTGCACAATGTTCAGCACTATGGCTACTTTCCGGATGTACATGCAAATTTGCTTCATGATACCTTTGGAGGTTTGTTCTATCACTATATGCGATCATTTATAATATCAAACTTGCTATAGTTTTTTCTCTGTTCATTAATTTCCTTTGATTTATTCTTATTTGAAGGGATTGAAGTTCGTAAACAAAGCATGTGGCCACTATTTCCAAGATTCATACGTTAACTATAGCCGAAAACTCAAATTGGTGATGCGCTTCGTAGAACTATACAAACCGTATATGTTATTCAAGGGCATGTACGTATTCTCTACTTTTGTGATTAGAGATAGAATTTTATCATTTAATTGTAATTATACAAAGGTCGGAGCCAAAGTCAAGTCTAAAGTGAACTTTGCCCTCACCCCTTTTATGACCCTTCCTAACATTGGGAGAGAAAAAAAAACATATGATACTATTTCACAATTAAACTAGTGACCGGCCTAATTTAAGATGATAAAGTCGTTTATAGTTAAGTTTTAGATTTTGGCACCTCTATTATTAAAAATTCTAGCTCCGTCACTGACAACTAACGTGTTTTGATTGTAGCTTTGATGACACCAATTCGGAGGAGCTGCAAAAGGTGACAAGTGAGAGTTACATAGATGCAAACAAATTTAACTTTGATCCGAATTGCATTGATTGGGAAGACTACATTATGAATACTCACATCCATGGCCTCCGAAAGCATGTTATGGTTAAGTGATAGCCAGAAGAGTCGTTGGATTGGCATTAGATAATAAAATAATGTTTTTGTACGCATGCGTTATAAGTTTGCAATATACATGGAAACTAGCCAAAATCCTTAGTCAATAATACTCTCAGCTAGAACAATTAATATATGGATGATTGTATCTGTAAACCATCATTGTTCATTTATTTACAGAAACTTAAACCCACCTTTTCTATATACATGTCGTGCTTGGATCTTGTGGCATCCATATGTTGCTTGTGATTGAAAAAATCATTTTCAATTTCTTAATTTGATAGGGCATTTGTCAAAAATTATTTTATGTATTGTAACACTGCTGGCATGTGCATATTGATAATATATTGCACTGAATGTTTAGTGATACTTTTTTTCCCAAATAACTGGAGCATGGGACATTTTGATTGTTTCCACATAGCTAACTTCTCCTATCAAGGTTCAACTCCTCCTGCCTTAGTATTATGACAGCACAAATAGCTCATATAGTTTAGTGATACTTTTTTTTCTAATATTAAAAAAGGTTACAAATACCTCGTTTCCCTTTTATATATAAAAATAATAATTGCAAATTGGTCAATAGTTGAAAATGGAAGTTCAAAATAAAAGCCAATGGGCCAAAATATGCCAACCCCAACCGAACCCTTTGTTGATTCCTTCCTAGTATCAGATAAAAACGGGAGACTATTGGACCTGTAATTTGAAGCCGCCTAGGTTTCCGCTGCTTCCAATGTAACCATATCACTCTTGAAAATGATCTTTGATGTAAAATCAATGTTGACTAAAATTGAGAACATTGCTATGTTAAATTTCATATTAAAATCATTCTTAAGTTTCTTACAATTCTTCTTTTTACTCCACATCTGAATATCCGATTTTTCATTTATTATAAAATTTCCTCGTACCGTTAAAAAGAAGAAGATAAATATCTTGTTAAAAAGACAAACTTTATTTAACAACCAATTAAAGTTGTTGACACTTCCACATTATAACAAATTACATTTGGTGACAGACAATTGTTCATCGTCATATTCATATTCATGAAAGCAAATTACATTCATAAACTTGATTGAAATTTATAATGCATCTAGGGAGCCATTGTATACTGCCTTGAGTAAATACAATGGCTAGAGCGCTCCAATTCCACCCATTTCAAACCATATATATGTATATATTCGACAACCCAATTTTGGTAATCATTTGAAAACGTATTTGACAACCCCAGGAAGATGGATATTCATGAAGTAATCGTCCCAATTTATGCAACTGGGATCAAAGTAAAACATATCTGCCTCTGTGGTGTTTTCTCGCACTGCCATTTGCAACTTCTCTGTGTTCATATCATCGAAGCTGCATGCAAGAAATTAGGTCATAGTTATAAATCAAAATTATATTTTCGAGCTAGGTAAAATGACATGAAGGACAAGATAAAGGAATCATATGTACATACACTCCTTTGAAAAACAAGTATGGTCTATAAAGTTCCACCAATCTCATCACAAATTTGATCTTTCGATTGAGATCCACATACGTGCCCTTGAAGTACTGGCAAAATGCTGTATTAACCACCTCCAATCCCTATTGTGGGAAAAAGAAATTTACAAAAAAATACAATATCAAGATAGAATACATAAAATTTTAGAGCCATATAGTAAAAGATAATAATGGGTATCTTATTGAGGATACGACTGTGTACGGTATGTGACATGCTCACATGGTATTACAAGTCCAACTAAAATATTATAGCATATGCATATTTATTTATATCTAAACCCTAAACTCTAAATGATGAACTTTATACTCGATATAGATTTTAATCTATAAGTCAGTATGTCATGTCATGTCACGTTACGACCAAAGTGGCACACAGGCTATAATTGAAAAATTATTAGTGTATGTTGGGGCTGGCTAAACCAATTCTATATTATAAACATATTGGCAATGCATGGCTGTCTAAGTTGTGAAGCAAAATCTAGAAAACAACTTTACCTTTAGTAATAGTAAGTAACGGATAGTCATGTATCGGTGAAAGGTAGTCATGCTTCCCATAACTGCGACCTTGCCAACTTTCACTGGAGTTCCATCTTTATTAATCCATGGCTTCTCGGTGAAGAAACGGAATCCATAATCGTGAAAATTAGAGTATTTTACAGGATTTCTCATAGAGGACCCCACTTGATAAATTACTTCACCAGGTTGATTTGCATGAGCAGCCATTGCCGCAATTATTGCATTCACCACCATGTCAGCAGGTATCTGCATCAAATAACTCTTTTTTTTTTCAAAAATCCTTAAGAATATAACGAAAGAAGCAAGTATGTATGTTTCCATTTTTATACGAACATGATGCTTACCAAATGCATACTTGGAGATAAAAGGGTATGAATAATAATAATAACAATAATAAATTGAAGAACTGTTTGGTTAACTCACCACATCAGCAATTGCATTAATGTCGCAGAGAAAGAATGTTAATTTTCCCTTGCCATAACCAACTGCAAGGCTATCGATGGTTCTGCATGTGGTACAAAAATTCTGCTTCATTTCAGTTCAGTATAATAGTTTAAATTATTGAATTTTTTTGACAACTATTGAACTGCACCACTGTAAGTGAAATTAAAAATTAATGTAGTTTCACTTACAGTGGTGCAGTTCAATAGCTTATAAATTAAAAATTAATGTTGTCCATGTGTCAATAAGAGAGAGGCTGTAGAGTTATTATAGTGGGCTAGTTTATTTAAATGAATTTTATTTCAGAGTTCATTTTATTAACCTATGAAATGAACTATTGATTCCTAAAATGAAATAATGATCTCTGAAATGAACTTAATTTTACCACTACAAATCAAAAGTTGAATTTATTGAAATAAAATTAAAGTAACTCTCATCATTACGGATGATAAGGAACTAATTAATTAATACTAATGAGGAGGGATTTTTCGATTAACGCACCTGACTCCTTCAACCCAACCAGGAAAAGGTTCTTTGTAAGTGCTGGTGATGATGGTTGGCCGTACAATGACCAGAGGTAGATTTTCTTTTAGGTCTCCTATAAGCATCTCGCCCATTGCCTTTGTAAACACATACGTGTTTGGCCATCCATATATATTAGCTCTAACAAAAGAATTTTAAAAACAATAGGATTTAGAATTTGTCACATCAACTTCCGGGAAGGGGATTCAAGATTGAAACCTCTTTTGACGATGAAAAGAGAATACTAGTTATCTTGATTGATAGTTTGATTTGCATCAATAGGATAAAGAAAAAATAAATTAAAAATCATGAGTTTATGAGAGGGTACATCATAAGCAGTGAGAGATGTAAAGCCGAATTAATGAGGGGCTCCCAAAAGAGGAGAGAAACTCTTATGTAACGGGGATATTACTTTTTGCTATTCTCGATCAATAATATAGTGACACGTAAGATAATTTTTTCAAATGTCATTATTTTATTGGTCGAAAATAGCAAAACAGTGCTATTCCCATTATAGATAAGTTTTTTTCCCAAAAGAAATACCCCTAAACATGACTCAACTAGATTAATCATTAAAAAGTCGCCCCTCATCAGTGCCTTCATGTGGGGCAATTGACGTATCAGTTTTTGGACTTATTTTTGTCCGCAACTTTTTTTTTTTTTACTGGGTTCCACTCTTGACACATAAAGTACGCAATCCATTAACAGAGTCCTAGATACACTTGCGGTGGACAAGTATTTTTTGGTGTCATTATCGGGAGGCATATAATTCTCGATCTCTTTTTATTTTTTATAAGGAAAAGTTAGTTTTTTCTTAGAATATATATATATATATATTTTATACATGCGATGTTCGGAAAAAAGGAAATCGAACGTAGAGTCTCATATACATAAGTAAATACTCTTAATCACTAACTCTACAAACTCCTATAATTTTTATTTTTTCTTATAGTTTTATAAATAAACGCTCTTAACTCTTTGGTCATGGCCCTTGTGGGTACACTCTTCATCCCTCTAACGCAAAGCACTAAATGTGCTATAAGGTAAGGGTCCTATCACCTATGGGACCAGTTGCTGTAGGGTAAAACGAAAGGGTATGAACCAGTTTTTAGTTTAATTTTTTGGTCTGAGGTATGGACCAGTTTACCATCATTTATTAAGAAAAACAGACATGAAAACTACATTTACTAGGTTTTTAATTAGGTTGTTGAGTAGATGAAGATTTATTGGTTCTGTCTTTGCAAATTATCATTTTTGTCTTAATTGTTTCTTCTTGAACTTTCATCAAACAGTGACGTTTTAACGCTAACATGTTGACGTATTATCTCATCACGTCCAATTGGTTGGAAAAAAGTTCAAGATCATTTCCCAAAAAATTAAATCAAGACCCTACCCATTCTAATCTTCGACCTTCAAATTTAAATAAATAAAATCGAACCAACTCAAGCCGACCTATTGAATCAAGAACATGATGATCACGTTCATGTTGGACAAAGACTAGTCTGCTATAAGAACAAGTAACATCATGATCATGAGGTATTGCAAATAGTACTGACAATAACATCTTCGTGTATGGTACAAAAACTTTCAGTCTTGCCTATTATTGAAGGATGGCCTACCTAAAAGCACCAAAAAATAAAAGCTACTATCTACACAAAAAAAGAAACATAAAAATTTGTAAGTTACGCTGAATTTCGAATGAAATGTAGTGACTCTTTCAGAATCAAAATAAGAATGGAGCTTGTATAAAAACAACAATCGCAATCTTGATTTTTCAAGAGTAGGACTCCGTTTCGATTTCAAGTTAGTAAACATGTCATAAAGGGTTTGAGGATTTAAGTAGTGCTCAAGAATTAATCATCCAATTATCTATATTTAACCCTCTAATAACAGCTAAACTAATTTTAACAGACAGAAGTAACAATTTTCACCAACCTTTTGAGGCCAAAATCTTTGAGGTCCGAAGTGATTGTTTGTTCTGTTAATCCCTCTGCTCGAAGCTCTCTGAGTTTTTCCTGGACCTGCCTGATTTCGCTATCGATGTCAAGTCCTGAGGTCCCATTAAGCGTCTCACCCATGTGGTAGGGGTTTTCCAATAAAAGCCCGTCCTTCTCGCCACAAACATAAGCTGAAATCACAACATGGAAATAAATCTACAATAAATTTCATTGTCTTTTTTAAGAAAAAACCCTGTTGTGTTCCCGTATTTACAGAAAAGACAGCAATTATAAGGTAAGTGAGCAGGACGTTCGGTGATAAGATCAAATTAAGACTAAAATAAAATAAAATCAAAGTGATTTAAATAGAGAGAGATAATGACCTGTGGATACGTGGACCAGCACCTTTAATTTAACACATTGCTTAGCAAAGTTCAAAACATGCTTTGCTCCCAAAGTATTGATATCAAGTGCAACATCATACCTGAAGAATATATGTTCTATTTTAGTCTATTTCTGATGTATTACTTCTCATAACATATTTTGCAATGTTCTTGCCATACAGATATTTATTCAATCTGTGAATCTAAACCACACGTTTTGAAAAAAATTGACCTCGTCTTAAGGGCACCGAATTGCATTTGGACAAGAGTAGTTGCTCTTTATTTCAAATTCAGAAAACTGAGATTTAACTATCAATTACTACCTTTCGTCAAAGTTGGTAGTTGCAGCTAAGTTCACAATGACATCTATCTGGCTCAACATCTCTTCCCTCAAGTTTGAATCTTTCAAGCCCAAGTCCTCAAGAGAAATGTCTCCAGGCACCACTGTCAGCTTTTCTGAGACAATGGAGTTCATACCTGCTCCCCATTTTTCCCTCAACACTCTAAAAAGGTCCTTCCCAATTATCTATAATTACAAGTAACAAAAAGTGAACAAACTTGGAATAACAAAATCTTGATTTCCATTGCACTTCAAATTCATATTCCTTACTTCTTTTAGTGTAGTATTAAGGTGGGCATAAATGGCTAAATTTTGTGCCACTCTTGCCTATTTGGTATACGGAAAAAAGATATATGCATGTTGAAGCTCACACTTATCCCTACATATATACCTCATTATGCAAACGCTGTGTGGCTGATTTTTTATCTGCAGCTCTTAATAGAAGATAGAGCTTCTTCACATTTGGTTGAACCCTCAGTATCTTCTCCACAAAAACTGCATCCATTCAAGCACATACATAGCTGACACTTACTACAACAACAACAACAAAAAATAAAGAAAGAAAAAACACCACAGAGAGAGAGAGAGAGAGAGAGAGAGAGAGGATTTAATTTGAGTAGTACTCTTTGCTAGAAAGCCAGTGGCACCAGTGACCAAAATGTTCTTGTTCTGAATGAACTGGAGTATGCTTTCCAACTCCATAGGAGAAAACTTAAATAATATCAGAGAGAAGGAAGGAGCGGAACAAAGAACTAAAGAGAGATAAACAATGGAAAAGTGTATATGCTCTCAGATAGCTGATCAGCTGAAGCCTAGTGAGGCAATGGTCTGGGCACATTGTAGTATATACTGCAACATATGGGGCAACTATGAGGTAGAGTGCACTCAAGTAGTTGGCAGTTGTTTTGCTTGGTAGACTCATTTAAACCGAGGGTTAATCACTTGAATTATTTTATTTTTTCTACAAAATTAAAAACAAATTCCAAAAATCCCACATCACCTTTTATTTTTTCTTATAATTTTTTTTTTCTGCCCCCTCCAATTATAGCTATGTACATACGTACACTTCCCATTATTTGGTGAACTTTGCTTACTATTTTGAAAGGGAGGATCATCTACTACACTACTAAATAAAAAAGGAAAATTGTGGGTCACATCTTGGGATTAGCAACAGTACTGGTGTTACAGTTAGATATTTCCAATACTCCAACCTACCCTCTTCTGCAAATATTAAAGCTTCGGTGCTAGATTTGTCCTCGTCGCCATCATGACATATGTCTAGCTAACATTTTTTATTGTTTTCTTTGTTAGATCACTAATTAAAGACTCGCGAGGCCAGAGCTTGAAGACTTGAGTACTGGTTGTAGGACCATATCCCAACTCAACTGTCCCGCTCCGACGTCTAACATATAGATGGCACTTGTTATATAAACTTTAGGGATAAGGATAAAAGACATCCCGTAGATTTAGGGTGGTTCTCAATATGGATTTTTAAGGTATCAATTTTATCAATTTATACTCTTACATTTACAATATTATTCAATTTTATCATCCTGTTAAGTTGATCGTGTGGTTAATCGTTAAATGTTGACGTGTCTACTGTGGGACACACCTACTAACTAACCAGTTCTTTAAAAAATTTATATAAAATGATAAAACAACGTAAATTTTTTTAAAAAATAAACTTAAAAATTCCTAACCCCTCCCTAGCCCAACAAATCCAGCGGTCCCGTACCAATCCCAGCTCCCATCCCCTTTCTTAAAACTGTCTGCCAAATCGTCCGCGCATCATCAGATTCGATCTCAACAGCCTCAAAAGCACCCAACCGCTCAAACCCAATTGAGGAAATTGGATTCAAGCAATACCCAAATGGAAAATTGGGGAAAATGGGAAAAGAGTTGGAAGTTTCAACATTGTGAAAGCTTGAAGGACCCAAATGGGGAACTAGGTTTTCTAAGCACTCGGGTTTGGGATGGGCGAGATGGCTATGATGGGAAATGATAGAAGGTGTGGGCTTGGGAAAAAGATGGGTTTTGAGTGATGTTACTGTTCATAGGGATGGTGTGTTTTTGTTTTGTTTGTGAAGAAAGCTGGCCATTTGGGGGCAGAGAGAGAGGTATTGAAATCGATGAAGAAGAAGTTACAGTGTTACAAAGTAACTCACACCTTGGAGTTTGCTTATGCCGAAAAGGGTTTCATTTCGAAGAGGAGAATGGCGATGAAGGGAGTGAACAGGGGGCGCTGGGTTTGTTGGGCTGGGGAGAGGCTGTGATTTCTTAAGTTTATTTTTTAAAAATTTATGTTATTTTATCATTTTATATAATAAAAAATTTAGGAATGGTTGGTTAGTAGGTGGGTCCCACAGTAGACACATCAGCATTTAACGATTGACCACACGGTCAACTTAACAAAAGGATGAAATTGGACAATGTTGCAAATGTAAGGGTGTAAATTGATACCATTGGGTCCATGTTGAGAACCACCCAAACTTGCAGGGTGTCTTTTTTCGTTAGCCCAATCATATAAGGAAAATGCTAGGTTTATTATATTTTTATATCAAGAATCATTTTATAGTTAGGGTCTTATCTATGGCTTTTATGTGAGGTCTTATTTTTTAATCGTTTGATTAGGTTAACCAATTTGATCCAACGATTAAGAGATAGGGCCTCACCTAAGGGCCATATATAAGGCTCTCACTATAGAATTCTTGCACATTGTATACCATTTCTCTAATAGAGGTGGACCTCATTGTATTGGTGGACCCCATCTCTATTAGAGAGTTGGTACACAATGTGGTATAAAAATATGGTAAGTCTAGCATTTGGTATCTCCATTTCAACATATTTAAATTGATCTTAAGTTTGAATCTCCATTTTTCTTATTGATTAAAAAGAAGATATGTACACTTATATATCATGGGTTGTTGGTCTTAGGGTTACCCAACTATGTAGTTTATATCATGGTGTTTACACCCATTTTTTTCGTGGAAGAGTGACATGGCAAGGGCGTATTGGGCCAAACTTTGGGCCTGAAGACAAAAGTACCTAGGCCCAAAACAAAAATGAGGGGTCAAACCTAACAAGCCCACGACCATGGCACAACAAGCTCGGCCCAAGCAACAAGGCACGGCTCAGGTCTTTAACAGGCCTAAATTTGCGGCCCAAAATGCGAAGTAATTAATTAAAAGCCCACAAGGCCCGACGACCATGGTTCGAAATCTCAGCCCAATTCTTAGGCCCAACCCAAACCTTTAAGCATGGCGAAAAACTTGACCATAGTCAAAACTCAACATTCGTTCCTCAGCCCAGAGGGTCTTGGCCGAGTAAAAATCACGAGCACCAACTAAGGAAAAGATCTTCATGTGCACCATCTCGAGAAGGTTGTACAGCAGAGCAAAAGGAATGATGGGACGTCGAGTTACTTCTTGGAACTTAAGGTGACTGGAGAATTGAAGCCTCAGAACTTGAAAAGAAGGCATGAGCATAGGGTGACCTCGAAACTCATGATTTAGGTGAAATTCGATGGTAGGTTGACGGCTCATGCAAAATATTTAGGTGGTGGGCATAGGATCTTGGCACCTTTTAAAGGCGGTAATTTTGCCTATAAATAGTATAACATTTTTCACTTCAAGGACATCCAATCTCTCAATTAAAAAACCAATCCAAAATGCTATTAAGTGTATTCCCTAAACTAGACTTAGGTAAATTTTATTCCTTTCCTAGGATTCAACGTAGCGTATCACCAAGAACTCTCAAGCTTGTTCAAAGTTCTTGAGCATCACCATTGTAATCACCCATTAAATATATCAAAAAACAACTCTATTCTTTAGAGTTTTTGTTTGAGCACCACCTGATTCATTTTCTTTCATTTTAGTATTTGTTTCATTTTGACATAAAGAGTACTTGACACTTGAGCTGGGTACGGCAGTACCAAGCACAACATGACTCGACACAAGTAGCCTTGTTACCAAGGCTAATACCTAACAGTCGAGGAAATGTTCTTAACTAGATCTTTTGATTAAAGGTCAAGACCAAGGCGCTCATCATCATCTTTATTTTCATGGTCGTTAAAGACAGTGAGAGCTCGCACGCTGTAAACACTCAAACCAAGAAGGACGACTGTGTTCCCTAATCTGCTCGGCTCGTTGATTATTTTATTTCAAAATAATCCACGTAGTTGGCCTGAAAGATTTAATTCTATTTCAACTGAGAGACCTTTTTCTCTTATTCATTGTGATATTTGGGGACCTCACAAAGTTAGTTCAATAAACGGGGCTCCTTTTTTCTTAACCATCGTTGATGATTATTCTTGCTTTACTTGGGTTTTTCTTATGCATCATAAACATGAAACACAAGGGATTCTAAAGTCTTTCTTTTCTATGGTTCATATACAATTCAATACTAGCATTCAATCCATCTACGTGGACAATGAGGGAGAGTTATTTTCCTTGCGAGAGTTTTTTAGGGAGCGTGGCACCATTTACCAACATACTTGTATTTACACACCGCAACAAAATGGTGTTGTAGAATGCAAGCATCACCACATCCTTGAGACCGCTAGGGCTTTCGGTTTCAAGCTCACTTACCACTTTATTTTTGGGGGGAATGTGTTTTCACAGCCCCAGATTATCAACCAGCTCCCTACCTTGATTCTTTCCAAAAAGACCCATTTTGAACGTTTATACAGTAATCCACCCTCATACTCCTATCTCAGGACTTTCGATTGCCTTGCTTATGCCACTAATGTTCACCCTACTAGGAAATTTGATCATAGAGCTTTTAAAACCATTATTCTCAAATACCCAGTCAATAGGCATATAAGCTTTATGATCTTTCCACCCAAAAATGTTTTACAAGTAAACATGTCTTATTTGAAGAAACCATTTTTCCTTTTTCGTCCAATAGTGTAGGTCCTATCACCAATCCAGATTCTAGCCTACTGACACTGCATATGGGCCTTCCTTTTCTATGGCCAAAAAACTAGAACCATCACCTACTTCCAATCCACTCGAGCCTTCCATTCCACTCGAGCATGCAGAAACATCCCACCGCCCACTTTCTTCACCAACCCTAATGCCACATATCGCATTCGAACCTATCATAGAACAGGTTCCTTCACGAGCTCTAATACCGCCAACCCTCCAGTCGGACTGGCCCAAGGTTCCTAATGTGTGCCTTCGAGACTATGTCTGCTCCCAAGTCACGGTGCCCAAATCTCCACACTCGTCGTCTTTGTCTTCATCTCCCATTAAAGGTACTCATTATCCCTAGCGTGATTATATTTCATATCACCAGTACACTCCTGCACACTTTGCTTTTATTACTAATCTCAATTGGAGTGTGGAACCTAGTACTTATGATGCGGCAACTTTTTATCCTATTTGGCGCCAGGCCATGTCTGTCACATTCCGAGATCGGCTCTGCTGTAGCACAATATTGTCCTCTTTGGACCCCCCTCTCTGCCCTCATGGTTTTGTTTCTAGGAACTCACGAGCAACTTCCCAGTAGGTCACCCATCCTGGGATTGCTCTAGCCCCAACTCGCTTAACTTCGGAGTTCCTATGACTCCGAAGCCAGTGAGCTCCCAAAAGGCCTCGTGCTAGATGGAGGTGGGCATGTACATATAGGCACATCACCCCCTCTCAGTTGGTCGATGTGGGATGTTACAATCCACCCCCCTTAGGGGCCCGACATCCTCGTCGGCACACTCGCACCACACGACAAAGTGGCTTTAATACCATTATATCACATCATGCCCTTTCCGTTGGTCGATGTGGATGTTACAATAAGAGGGGTGGATTGTCACATCCCGGGATCGGCTTTGTTGTAGCACGAGATTGTCCCCTTTGGGCCCCTCTCTCTGCCCTCACGGTTTTATTTCTGGAAACTCACGAGCAACTTCCCAGTAAGTCACCCATTCTAGAATTGCTCTAGCCCCAACTCATTTAACTTCAGAGTTCCTATGACTCCGAAGCCAATGAACTCCCAAAAGGCCTCGTGCTAGATGGAGGTAGGCATGTACATATAAGGCACATCCCCTCTCCATTGGTAGATGTGGGATGTTACAATAAGAGGGGTGGATTGTCACAACCCGGGATCGGCTCTGTCGTAGCACGATATTGTCCGTTTTAGGCCCACCTCTCTGCCCTCACGGTTTTGTTTCTGGAAACTCACGAGCAACTTCCCAGTAGGTCACCCATCCTGGGATTGCTTTAGCCTCAACTCGTTTAACTTCGGAGTTCCTATGACTCCAAAGTCAATGAGCTCCCAAAAGGCCTCATGCTAGATGGAGATGGGCATGTACATATAAGGCACATCACCCCCTCTCTGTTGGTCGATGTGGGATGTTACAATGTCTTCTGAACTTGATGATTTGGAGTCTAATAATACTTGGACTCTCACCCATCTTCCTGCTGGAAAGCATCCCATTGGTTGTCATTGGGTCTACAAAATGAAACATAATTCTAATAGTTCTATTGAGCGGTATAAAGCATGTCTCGTCATTAAGGGCTACACTCAGATTGAAGGGGTCGATTTCCATGATACTTTTTCTCCCACAGCCAAGATGAACACTGTTCGTTGTCTTCTTGCTATTGCCGGTGCCTACTCTTGGACTCTTCACCAGATGGATGTTCACAATGCATTCATTCATGGTGATCTCTATGAAGAAATTTATATGACTCCGCCGCAAGGTCTTCAGCCCTAAGGGTCCTAGTCTGTCGCCTCAATAAGTCTTTGTATGGTTTCAAATAGGTTTCTCGACAGTGATTCGCCAATTTTGCATAAGCCATCCAAACTGACAGTTTCACTCAGTCTAAATTAGACTATTCTTTATTCACCTACAAACGAAAGAAGTCTTTTATTCCTCTCTTGATTTATGTTGATGATATACCGATTATAGGAAAAAATTTGGCTGCCATCAGTTCCCTTAAACATTTCCTTCGTACTCGTTTTCGCATCAAGGATCTTGAGGACCTTAAGTTCTTTTTGGGTATTGAAGTGTCACGTTCTAAGAAAGGAATTAGTCTTTCTGAGAGAAAATACACTCTTGATATTCTTAAAGATGGTGGTCATCTTGGTGTTCGCCCAATTTCTTTTCCTATGGAACAGAATCTCAAATTATCAGATACAGGTGAATTACTTAAGGACCCAGCTAAATACAAAAGGTTGGTGGGTCCTTTAATTTATTTAATAGTCACGAGACCTGACATTACATATGCAGTGCATGTTCTCAGTTAATTTATGCATGGGCCTTGACAGCCCCATATGGAAGTGGCGCTGCATATATTGAAATACCTTAAAAATACTCCAGGACAAGGTTTATTTTTCCCTGCTCATAATAGTTTGAAGCTACAAGCCTATTGTGATTCTGACTAGGCAGGATGTCCAATAACTAGGAGATCCACCACTGGTTATTGTGTTTTTCTTGGGAGCTCTCATTTCTTGGAGAACCAAGCGACAAAAGATTGTTTTGCTTTCGTCTGCGGAAGCCGAATACAGAGCTATGACCGGTGCTTGTTGTGAATTGACTTAGCTACATAGTTTACTACGAGATCTACTCTTGCCGCATCCTGACCCGGCCATTTTTTATTGTGATAACAAAGCAGCTCTACATATAGCAGCCAATCCTATCTTTCATGAACGAACTCGACACATCGAAATGGACTGCCATTTCGTCAGAAACAAAGTCCAAGACGAATCAATTGTCACGCAACATGTTCCTTCTTCTCAACAACTAGCTGATGTTTTCATCAAACTTTTGGGTAAAGATACTTTCACAAGTATAATACGCAAGTTGGGAGTTCTTGACATCCACTCACCAACTTGAGGAGGAAGTGTTGAGAATCATATATTTCCCTACACTTTAGGGATTGTACATTGTAGAATAAGAAAGTTATTTCTATTGATTAGCTGTATATTTTATTACCTAAATAGGATAGCTTAATTCTTGTATTCTTGTATAAAGTCAGCTTCTATGCTAAATGAAAATCATTCTGGTCCAATTTTACAAAGCTCGGCGGGTTGATGATTCCAGCATGACAGAACCACCGGCCCAGTCTAGTGTTGGAGACGAAGACCATGAATCTGCAAAAGATGTATCTGGGTCATCTACTCCCCAACAGTTTTGCAATCGCAAACACCAAATACAAAAGTGAAAAAAGGAAGCAATCTCCCTTTTCTATCTCTCCCTCGCCAAAGCATTTGCTAAAGATGTTATTTTATTATTTAGTATTTATTATTATGACTATTTTTACTTTTATTTTGGTTTTATGTATTTGACTATTATTGTATTTAAAAGTACAAATTTCCCTTTATTAATAACGAAAAATTGGATGCAATTTCAAAAAACTTAATGACAATGATTTAATTGGCTGTTTTAATGAGTTCAAGTGTTAAATTGGTTAACTTTTTAGTTCGGAGGGTTAAGTTCAATTAGGGTCAAGTTCGATTAAGATCATATTTCGGAGCTCAAATTGCACTTCCGTTTTCTAAACAACTATCATTTGGCGTGCCCATATTTTCACATCGATCGAATTCTTTTTCCTTTTCAGGTTTTGTTCAAATAGGAAATTTGTGACAAAACAGAAGATAAAAAATGGCCACAAAATGGTGTTTTAGCTTCTAGCTATAGCTAGTAGGTGTACTTATCTATTGTTATTGTCCTTACAACCAAGATTTCTTCAATGACCAAAAGAGTCCTCTACAGTTGGTACATGCAAGCTTTGTATTCAACAGCAGTGGGAAAGATGGATATGCCCGTATACCAATTTATTATGATCGATGATTTAATTATGTTGAAGAATGTAAAGTTTCACGTCGAAAATTTGACAAACTAAAATATAATATAAATTGAGTGATTCTACTGCTAATAGCATCGATGTCTTTCATATAAAATGCTACACATGTCAGACTATGCAGTGAATAAATTGAGGACAAAATTATTGATGCATTTACAGTCAATTGATTAAGAATGGTTAATTATCTTAGCCACTCAAGAACTTTCCACCAATCGGCTGATGTTTCATATGGTTGGAGTTTATTGATCTATAATTGTCATAATTAGCTACAAGTAATTAAGCAGACGCCTTGGGTTTTTGGTAGGTGGGGAAAGTTTGGCCCATATGGTCACCCACAATGACCAGTGCCATTCATATCCACCGTATGTTTCACCTTCCCCTTGTGAAAACTGGATTTTAATAACATTGCTTTGTGTTATTATTCATGGAAGTCAAGATCAAGTCCCTACGTTTGCATTTAAGATCTTGTTGGCAGGCACAACAAAGAAATTCCATGAGAAGGATATCATAAAGATCTGCACAAGTTGCTGATCTTGGCTAGGCCAGTTGCCCAGGGTAATAAGCATGTCCCGTTGCGTCGAAGTTCAAATCTTCCTTCCCTTAAATTAGATTAATCTAGAGTTGTTTAGATTATAGAAATGTCCTCCACAAGCCTTGCTCACATTATAATAAAAAATATTTGAATGAGTATCTTAATCAACAATTGTTGTCCTGTACATACTTGAGCAAGGGTTGATATTATTGAAAATTTTGTTTGATTGACAAACTTCTTTGGATTTGGACAACCGACACAAGTTATGTGCAAATTACATGTTAGGTAATTAAATTCAAATATTTTGCATACACGAGAGGGCGAACTTTGTTTTTTTTTTTTTTTTATATGCACTTTTAAGATGATGTTGGTATAAAAGAACAAAAAGTTGTGAATAAATTTAGAACCTTCATAATTACTCTTCTTCTCTTGGAAAGGAAAAAAGGAAAATATTATGAATTTAAGAAATCTGTTTTTTGAAGACTAAAAAAATATTACAAGTTAGATCCCGTTGGGATCTTAATACCATACAAGTCCCCTTGTAGTCTAGACATTACATCCAAAGAAAAATTACTAAACCAAATACATGAACGATGGTAATGATATCTTGTTTTGCTAAAAGATCCGCCACCACGTTAGATTTTTGACAAATGTGAGTAATCTCTAGATGTGAGAGAATTTGATGCAACGGCACTTGAGCAAGGGTGTTGAAAACAAAAACCACAAACTACCAAGTCCTGTTTAGTCTAAGAATACCTGAAATTTAGGCACAAAAAACACGATACCCTCAAATTTGTTGATTCTAAAAATACTCAGATTATAAACATAAGATAGAGAACACTCTCTCTAATTTCAATTTCAATTTTCAACAACTACTAATTTGAAAGGAACATTACATGCTAGTTCTTATCATGTAATATTCCTTTCGATTTAATGAAATACAATCTTTTCTCAAAAACAACTATTGATTTGACAACTCTATGCATACAAGTATTTAAGTCTTAATCTTTCACCCCATACTTTAATGCTTCCTTATCTGCATCAGAATTTTCCATCAGCTGCCAAATGTCTTCTGCTATAGACCAAGCACCATGGTAGATACGGTGGATATGAATGGCCTTGCATCAGAAAGGGATCGCTGAAATGGTCCTTCTCATTTTTTAAATTTTGAAAGTGAGCTTGCATGTTAGTCGTCAATGATAAGTACCACTAAAAAGCCCTTTTGGTTTGGGGATTTTTAGGCATGTCTAAAAGCTTCGTGGCTAAAACCTGCTTTTGGCAAAATCTACGACCAACACAGGAGTGAGAATAGTGGTTTTAATGACCAAAACTTTGGCATGTCCTCAATTGTGAATAATGCTAGATTTTGTTCTAGAGGCATCTTGCAAAATAATGTCAAAACCAAAAATCTAGAAAATCAAAAGGCATACATAACGTCCTTTGCTAGAACACGAAAGAATGGTTCATTTGTGATGAGTTTAATGAATGGGCTATGCATATGGCACTTTATTGCTGAAAATGCTGCACAACTAACTTCTTTAATACAAGAAAAATATTGAGTGTGGTAGTAGCTGCGACTTGTAGAACACCAAAGAATTTTTGTTTTGATTACAAGTAATAGTCTAAACTAAAGGGAGAGGAGAAGAGGGATTTTTTACACACACACACAAATGATGACATAAGGATTCGAATCTAAAATCTCTTATTTACAAGTCAATACTCTTTTTTAATTGGATTAGACCTCATTGACAGAACACCAAAGAATTAAAGAAATGATTCATTACTTTAATTTGGGACCTCCAACTGACCTAACAAATAACTATTTAATAGGAATATAATACAAATGTCATTTCTTGAGGTTTTTTTGTTTCTTCCTTGATATATAAGTTGGCCAAGATGCGACAGATTGTCCAACAAAAAGGATCAACAGAATTAAGACGATTGGTCATTAGAGCAATAATTTTGTGATCCCAACTTTGTCTGAAAAGTCATTCTTTTATATTTTGGCTCCGAGGTCTTCATGCCGTGTCATCTCGTGTTTGTGTAAAAAGACGGTCAATCAAACCTAACCACATTTATTTACTTAATCATGGCATCAAATCTTATTGATTATTAATGGACTCATGTTAGAAAGATCATATTTATAGAACACATTGTGTACCATCTCTCTAGATGAAGCTCACTAATACAATAGGTCTCACTTCTATACTTTATTAGAGAGGTGGTACATAATAAGTTGGTCTATAAATATGGTCTCCTTACCCTACCCAAGGTGAGTCATATTTCCTTATTTTTTGCACCACATTTGAATACCTCTAATTTGGCAGGTGAGGTATACATGTCATGTCAATTAATTAATCAATCTCATTTGATTTTTTTTTTTTTTTGCCGATGCGAATTTCATTAGATGTTGGTTGTATTTAGAGATGTCAAACGGGTTGTGTTGAGCCGGCCCGTCCCATTTAATCTCATACTTTTAATATTTTTGTGCTTTGTCGAGCCGTGCCATTTAATTTATCGGACCATGCCGTGCTGGTCCATTTAGGAAAATCATTGATCCCGGCCGAGCCCAAAGCCCATGTCCATATTGGAACGGGCCGGGCCGGACTCTTGTCATGCCCATGCTCGTGCTCATGCCATAATTAGGTCCAAGAACTACCCCATTTCATTTGAATTTTTTTCACTTTATTTTTTTTTTTGCCCACAAGATAATTCAAATTATAAACATTGTTGGTAAATTTTAACAACAATATTAAAACCTTGCAAGTGCACAAATCAAATGATAGTATAGTAAGCAAGCAAGGGTCGATCCCACGGAGATTGTGATCTAAAGAGATGTTTATCAATGTCACGCAATGAAAATCAAAACAAAGGACTTCCAAACACACGCCAACACCAAGGGGGGTTTTGATTTGTTTTTGTGAATCAAACAAAATAAGGAAAAGGAAACAAAAGAGAATTTAAATTAGAGTTTAAGAGAAATTGGTTTAAAATCAATCAAGAACAATAGCTAGGACTTACTATCCACCTCCAAACAATCAATCAATCCATAAACAACAATAGATAATCAATTTCTAGCAAGCATATGATGACGACACTCACAACAAGATCATGGCATTTGACTCGAGTTGTATGATTCTCTCTTAAGTGTATGTAAAGTGTATGGCATTTACATCAATACGTGTATTCTTAATTGAAATCTAGTATGGCATTTACTCAAATTAACAATCAAGAATCCATTAAGATCAAAGAGAATATGAGTGTCACAAAAACCCTAAAACATGGCATTTGTTATTAGGAATTCAAGAATCGATTTCTCATAACTAGTTCTTAACCCAATTATTCGTTGCAAACAAGAACACATTCAATATGGCAATTGACCTATGTTCTACAACAATTTAATTCCAATACATGCTTCTAAGTCAGCTACTCAAAGAAACAAAATATCAGAATTCACATAACATAGAGAAACCGAAATCATCACGCTTGTAGAAACTAAAAATCCATTAAACTTGTTTATAAAATTGAAATCATGTTTAGGGCTTCAAGATTAAGCCCTAACTAACAAGAAATTAGTTACTCATGGTCTTGGATGAACTCAAAAATAAATACATAAGAACTGAAAATTAAAAGAAGGAAGGAAAAGAAAGAACTCGTTCGCAGCTTTCTCCTCTTGCCCGGTTGATCTCTTTAGGACGTGAATGCTTTTTTATCAGGCCTTGGCTCGTCTTTTATATCACTTATATCAGAGTTCTAAACCCTAAAATTGACTGAAAAGTCGTCCGAGAAGTCTTGGTAAACAAGGAATCCAAATAGGAAAGTAAAAATCACAATTCCTAACTCCACTGGGAAATACAGCTCAGCCCAATGTTCACACGATTTGGGGATCTTCGACCTTGTAGAAAAATCATTAAAAATATATTTTAGAAAGATAAATGTCTTATCTTTCCAACCATATATAGCACGTAACTTGAAAAATTCGGAAAGGCTTCCGTTTCTTCACATTCACGTAACATGTACGAAACTGTCCTGTCTGCACGTGGGCTAACTTTTCTTGTAATACTGTACCAATTGGCTCGGTAGAAAATTCTAGAAAAATCATAGATTGAACTTCAAGATGTTAGCTTTCATCTCCAATTGGTCTTGCGCTAAAATTCCTCCGAAAAGTTGATTTTCCCTTAAAAACCTTCTAAGAGCGCAGAAAAGCTGAAAATCAGAAAAATAAAGTAATAAGCCTTTTTTAAATCTAATTCTCTTACAAAACCAAAGTAAAAAGAGTACATAAATGAGTATATTTATGGACTTATCAAATACCCACAACTTAGATTTTGCTAGTCCTCGAGCAAAACAAAACGAAAAATACAAACAAAAGAACAAAGACTCAAGACAAACAAACAACTAAATTCCCAATATTGATCTCAGAGATAATTACCAACGGTTAACTAACTTCCAAGAAATAAGCAACATTAACTCAAGGCATTATCAAGGGGTTAACCAAACTTTAATTGAACAACTTGGAGTGTCGTGTGTGAAATAGCCAACATTAATATTAACACGACTTATGCTTCACAAAAGTTAAATAACCAAATAAGAACAAGCTTTAACTTCAATTCTCACCAAGGATATGTTCACTCCAATGAAAGCACTCGAATTTTGACAACGTAGTGTCACTCATATATGTGAGAAGAATCAAATCAGTACGATGTACTCACATAAAATAAAAGCACAAGACAAGAATAAAAGATCTCATGGAAAGATATCGCATACTTGAAAACATTTAAACCATCCGACCATAGTCCTTACACACCTATTCTCCACATGAGGAACCACACTTCTCCTTGGATCAAGTAGGACTTTCACTAAGGTTGTAATAGGGCTTATGGTGATGGGTGAAACAAGAAAGAGACATAGATGAACAAACGAAGTCTAAGGGCTAAGTAAAGCTTTCCATGAAATTATAACATCTTGCACTTTAGCACACAATTTTATCTTGATACTATCTTTAATTTTTTTTTTTTTTTTTTAACTCCATTAGCTTTCTAATCAACCCATGTAATAAGTGTTAGGCCAATAACTCCCAAGCTAGATAGCTTTAGGGTATTAAGTGTAAAACACTCCTCGGGCTTAAAAACTCGAGTTGAAAAGGCTTCGGAATCAGACTTTTTTTTTTCTTTTTTTTTTTTTTTGAAACAGTATCATATACACATGATTGAACAATTTGTGCAATTCTCCCTTAACCATGAAAGTGCTCTACAAAACTCCTTAGAAGGGTGTAGGATAAATATGCAAAAGGTTCAGGTGAAGAGAATTGGGTAAAGAATGATAAAGGCTTACATAAAAGGCACAAGGGGTTGACTACGGATAAAATTGATATGGGTTGGCTGGAAAGGCTCAAACGAATGAAACAAGGCCTATATCACTTCCTAGGATCCATGTGGTTCATGAAATATGCCTCAAATAGATAATGAAAGTAGTTCTAGCAAACAATTTAAACATCCTCAAGTACTTGACCAAAACAAAGAATAATGAGATCACAACGACTTGTAGACATGAAAATTATAGAATAGTATATAACACTCAGGGAAGAAAGGTATAGGCTCAAAAGCTCACATAATAAGGGTTGTACAAGTCTACACTAGCCTTATTTGGGAATTTAAATCATGTGAACTCCAATCAAAACTCATATTAATATGGCTATGTGCAAAAATATTTACCAAGTTTAATCACAAAACTAAGGTTAACACAAGGATAATGTAAAGAATTAATATCATGCTCACAATTCCTTGCAAGTTAATTGTCAATAAAATTCAATCTCATCATAGAATTGGGAAGTGACTACTACAAAAAAAAAAATAAATAAAAACTAGACTCAAAGTTAAAGAAAATATTTTTAGGTTTTTATGACATTTTTCTGATTTTTTATTTTTTTATTTTTTTAAAAGAAAAAAAAACTGAAAACAAAACAAAACAATAGAATAAAAACTAATTAAATAAAAACCAAAAGTTGAAGAGGGATTGAAAATCAATAAACAATGCTGCAGTTTTGACCCAGGTGCAAAGAATGACATGTATCTCACAAAATACTTGGCCAAAGTTCACGTTCTTCATATGGTTGGATTCAGATCGAAAAAACAAAGAACGCAACGTGGGCCAAAATACAAAAGCAGCAGCAGAAAAGGACATAATTTGAAACAAATACAGAGGACTGCTGCAGCATACATTATGAAACCAAAGAACTCAATCACCCACAACTTAAAACAAACATTGTCCTCAATGTTAAAAACAAAGAAACATAAGTCATGCAAATTCATTTAAAGAGAGAGAGAGGGGTGTGAGAACTTCCCGGGTTTGTGTAGATGTATGGATGAGCAAAGCGTAGAATACGTCGAAATGAGAGAGGATAGACAATGAGACGAACTCAAACACCCACAACTTGTGTCTTTGAATGCCAACGGACCCGTAATAGCTCCTTAAAGTCTCGGAATGAGATGAAATTGGAACGAAATTGAGCTGGATATGTAATCATGAAAATCTGGAAATCTAACTTTTAGCGACGAAAAATCTGATGAACACCGCGGCTAAAAGCTCTTTGTTGACGAAAAATCTGATGAACACCGTCGCTAAAACCTCTTTGGTGACGAAAAATCTTCAAATTCTGGGCAAAACAGCAGCTGCCTTTTTTTTGTGTTTTAGGTCCTCCTTTGAGCTTCTAATCGTCCTAAAACATAATGTAGGCCACCGGAGACCCCCAAACCTGGTCCAAATCATCAGAATAACCATTCTAAACATGTTGGTGGCATCAGATTGACCTGAAAAACAGCAAAAAATAAATTAGGCAGAAATTCTAGTTTTGACCAAACTAAGAACATAAAAGCTATTTTTCTGTTTTCTGGTATCTAAACTCAGCCAATGACCAAAAACACTTCTGTAACACATTTGAAACATGCTGCAAACACCCTAGGGCTATAAAAATGCGAAAATTTATCTTTGGAACACAAAATCCATAGTTTGATGACACAAAACATAACAAAAACAAAAATATGAAAATTTACGAGAAATCACACATAAACTAAAAACAAAAACGAAAACAAAAATTAAGAATGCTTGGGTTGCCTCCCAAGAAGCGCTTCTTTATAGTCGTGAGCTAGACGCTGTTCTTTAGATGATTAATCAATAGATGGGGGTGGTGCATCCACGTGCATGCTCTCTTTTCCAAGCTCAAAAGATTCATAGTATGGCTTCAAGCGATGTCCGTTCACTTTGAATATGTTTCCCGTCTTGTCATTTTGAATCTCAACTGCACCGTGAGGGAAAACATTAATAACAACAAAAGGACCGTACCATCTAGAACGCAACTTACCTGGGAATAGCCGGAGGCGTGAATTGAAGAGCAAGACTTTCTGCCCTATTTCAAAGGTCTTCCTTTGAATGGCTTTGTCATGAAATGCCTTCGTCTTTTCCTTATAAATCCGTGCACTCTCATAGGCATCATTCCTCATCTCATCCAATTCATTCACTTGGAGTCGCCTTGCATCTCCAGCCTCTTTCATATCGAAATTGAATTTCTTGATTGCCCAAAATGCTCTATGTTCAAGTTCAACCGGAAGGTGACATGCTTTACCATAAACCAAACGAAAAGGAGACATACCAATGGGGGTTTTGTAAGCTGTCCTATATGCCCATAATGCTTCATTAAGTCTCAAACTCCAATCCTTTCTCGTAGGGCTCACGGTTTTCTCCAAGATTTGCTTGATGTCTCGGTTACTAATCTCCACTTGTCCACTTGTTTGGGGATGATAAGGTGTCGAGACCCTATGTGTAATTCCATACCGCTTTAAAAGTGCCTCAAATGACCTATTGCAAAAGTGAGTGCCTCCATCGCTGATAAAGGCTCTTGGTGTTCCAAACCTAGAAAAGATGTTGTCCTTCACAAAACTCAAAACAACTTTTGAATCATTAGTCCGGGTAGGAATTGCTTCCACCCATTTAGAGACATAGTCAACAGCAAGGAGAATGTAAATAAAGCCATAAGAGGAAGGGAATGGTCCCATAAAATCAATGCCCCACACATCAAATATTTCAACAATAAGGATAGGCGTTAAAGGCATTTGATTCCTAGAGCTAATGTTACCGGTTCTTTGACATCTATCACATGTGGAACAATAAGTATATGCATCTTTGAACAAGCTAGGCCAATAGAAACCACATTGCAATACTTTAAGGGCTGTTTTCTTATGAGGCGAATCCGACGAAGTGTGCCACG